>NW_005871051.1:6663804-6730351 GCF_000147115.1 Myotis lucifugus
CCCCCCCCCCCCCTTCCCCGGCCCCGGCCTCCCGCCCCCGGGAGGCCCGGGCCAACCCGCCCTCAGAACGCGAGGCGGCCCCGGGACGCGCACCGGCTCACCTGACGCTCTACCGGCGCATCGCGGGTCTGCATCCCCAGCGAGCTTGCAGCCCAACAACACCGCGAGATCAGCTGATTCACGGGGGGCGGGGCCTCCGGCAGACGCGGGCCAGTAGGCGACGAGCGAGAGTGAAGTAGGCGGGGTCAGATGACGACAGTGGCTAGTAGGGATCAAAATTACCCAAGAGGCGTTGGGCACTTCGGGCAAAAACCTCCGAAGGACGGCCCCTCCCTTGCCATGGGGCGGGGCCACCGGTTCTGAGGCCGGTGACGTAACTTGGAGCCGCAGGGGGCCCAGCCACCCCGTTGCTGCTGCTGGTGGCAGAGAGGTTGGTAGCTGCAGTCATTGTGTGACCGCCTCAAACGGCAAGAATCAGAAGGGTAAGTTTGCTGCTCTTTACAGCGAAAAGGCTAAAATATCTGCAAAGCGCTTCTATGGACTGGACCCCAACCGTAGTCGCTTCCGCCCCCCGCGAATGACGTCATCGCCCGAAGCGCGGGCTGGCCCTGGCGTCCACGTTTTCCCCTGCTTAGCTGCAACCCCACAGGGTGGAGGAGGGTGGGAGGGAATGGATTGGCCTCTCCTACGATTCCCACAAGGCACCCCGCTATCCAATATGAGTAAAACCCGTTTGCCTACCGCAGCCACAGCCCCACTCGGACTCAGCTCGCGCCCAAGACCCCCACGAAGATTTTCGGGAGCCGCGCGCGCGGAGGCTCCCCCTGCCGGGAGGCTGCGTGCCTTGCCAAGCCTGCAGCCTTGTATCCGGACCGCCGACGGCAGATGTGCAGTTAAGGTCTGGAGCTCCTGGCAGACATGGTCTATCACGTTCACTCACCCTCAACTCAGTTGTGGTCTTGGTCCTCCGCCCACCTGCAAACCCGTGAGCCTGCAGCAGTTGAACCAGCCTTGCCCTCTCTGCACCAGTGCTGGACACCACGTAACCTGTGAACTGGCACCAGTGCAAACCAGTGTGTCCACCTTCAGTCGGTACTTCCATGGGACCGGGCGACCTTGTAAGCCTGAAACAGTCTTTTCCAAATTGCTACTGAGATATTCTGCTATTCCCAGCCCCCTAACTTGTTACTGAATTCTACCCACCCCATTCCTTTGGTAAGAATGAAAATCTTTGCCTCCTACATTTCTGAAGAAAATGAGGCCACTGCGAAGGAATTTCCTTAACGCCCACCAGCCACTATGACAAAACCTACCTGCAGCCCTTCCTTTCCTTCTCAGAGGAGGTGTTCTGTCCTCTCAAGGTTAATCCGGCCGCTTGAACCCCGAATCCCTTCCAATCCCTTTAGAGACTTTTCTCTTTTGTGTATTTTCAGTCTCCGCCTCTCTCTTACTCGTATTCTTCAGTATATGAGCCTGTTCCTGCCTATCCCATCTTTTAATTTCTTTTTTCTCTGTCCTCATTTCTTTAGCAACCTCCTTTTCTTTCCTATCCCTTTCTATAGTCTCTACTTTTTCAGGTCTTCCGACACCAGTAGTCACCTCTTACTTTTGGAATCTAATGATTCAGTTTAAGAATGAAAACATTTTATGCAGCCGTTTAAGTGAAAGAATGAATCTATCTATTGATATGGAATGATCTGGAAGTTAGATTAAGAGAAAAAATATTAGATACTGAGTCGCATGTATTGTATTCCACTAATTGTGTATGTGTGTCAGAGAGAGAAAGAGAGAGAGAGAGAGAGAGAGAGAGAGAGAGAGAGAGGGGTGTGTCCTCTGAAAGGACACATTAAAATGTGACTAGCCCTGGCTGGGCAGCTCAATTGGTTAGAGCGTGGTCTTGAGACACCAAGGTTTGACCCCTGGTCAGGGCACATATAAGAGGCAACCAATGAATGCGTACATAAATAAATGGAATAATAAATTGATGTTTCTGCCCTAGCCAGTTTGGTTCAGTGGATAAAGCATCGGCCTGCAGACTGAAGGGTCCCAGGTTCGATTCTGGTCAAGGGCACATACCCAGGTTGCGGGCTCGATCCCCAGTAGGGGACGTGTAGGAGGCAGCTGAACAGTGATTATCTCTCATTATTGATGTTTCTATCTCTCTCTCCCTCCTTCTTCCTCTCTGAAGTCAATGAAAAATATATTTTAAAGCTCCAGTCCAGCCCTCCGAAGATGCTGTGTGCCGGCGGGAGGTTTGGAGCCTCCGGAACTGTGTGCGCGGGTGGAACTTCAGGAACCTGGGGGCTATAGGATGCAGGGTCCTGAGCGCTGAGGCCTTTAAGAAGATCCTGAAACTTCCCGCCTCAGTTTCCCCATCTGTAGAATGAAATAATAGTGCCTGTGGCATAAGGATGTTGTGAGGAATAAATGATTGACTCCCAAGTCCAACAGTACCTGGTACAGAAAAAGCATTCAGAATATAGCCATTGTAAGGTTTAAAAGCATTGAATCAACTTGTATTCCAAAATTGGACCAACACAAAGACTTGATGTGGAATCGGGAGCAAACAAGCAATGTCATCTAATGAACAAGAAAGAGTCTTGTGTTATAATGGTGAAGTCCTTGTTTTTCAATTGTCTAAAGGAAATTTTGCACATAAAGGACCTGTAGAAATACCCATGTTACATGTCAGAAGAATGGTATTTGACAGAGAAACAAGTGCATTTGTTCAGAAGTCCACTGGATCCTTTAGCATAAAGGAAGAAAACTCTGATTTAAAAATCTTGTGTTGCAACTGTGTGTCAGATTTCAGAACTGGAATGAACCTCCCTTATATTATGATACAATGCAATGAAAAGAATAATGTTTTCAAATATTTTCTACTATTTCTTCACAGTACCAATAAATTTGAAAAACGTTTGAGTTTTAGACTAGCCCATGAGTTGAAGGATGGCCTACAGGTCTTTAACGGGCCTTTAATTATATGGAAACATGTTAAAACATTCTTCTATCTCTCTCCCCAGACTAGCGAAGTTATTACTGTGTCCATTAACTTTTCCTCTATTGAGTGGGCAGGAGAGATTGAAAATCTAGGTATGGTTTTATTAGGACAAAAGAAATGTTATTTATCTGAGGAGGAAAGCACCTCAGAGCCTTCAAAATCAGATTATGCAATTTGGAACACCAGATTTTGTGTATGCTTTCTTGAAAGTGAAGAAGTAATAAGTGATACATATATTATCCCTCCTGCTTATAGCAGTGTGATAACTTGTGTGCATGTGTGTGCAACTGAGTTTGTCAACAACAAGCTAAGAATGTCTTTGATTGCCCTTACTCGGAGGAATCAGCTGATTTCATTCCAGAATGGGACTCCTAAAAGTGTGTGCCAGCTTCCATTTGAAGATCCTTGTGCAATACAACTTATGGATTCAGGTGAAGACCGCCTTCTCATTGTGTCCTTTAGGTCCAGTGCTTGTGGTGTTTGGGAAAAGAACTTTCAGGTTGCTGCTAAGTGGGAGCAAATTAGCTCAGTACTCATAGATGACTTTATTGGAGCGGGAACAGAACAAGTACTGCTACTTTTAAAGGACTCCTCAAATTCAGATTGCCTGAGTTCATTTAAAATAACAGATCTTGACAACATAAACTATTCAAGTCAAACTTTGGATTGCAATAAAGATGACGTATTTGAAGACAAAGAAGATAATCGTTATTTGGTGATTCCAGCTCTGGAAAGAAGAGTGAAAGTTGGCTTGGCTTCTATTCAGGAAGTTCAGCAGCATCTTTTGCTTAAGGAAAAAGTTATCTTAAAAACTTACAAAGCTTTAATGAACTTGCTTCAAGGAAAAGAATGTAGTACATCAATTGCAGAGGAGGAATGTCTTGTAACTCTTTGTGGTGAAGAAGAAAATCCTGTTCATACTTGTGATACGAACTTATCAGGCAATTCTCAAGTTTCAAAACAGCTAGTAGAGAAGACATGGTATCGTGTAATAGATGATAGTTTGGTTGTTGGAGTGAAAACCACATCTTCTTTGAAGCTGCCTCTGAACCAGGTGACTTTATCATTGTTAATGGATGAACCCCATAGCTCCAGCTTTCGGCTTATTAAGTGTCAAAATAGGGTGATCAAGTTGAGTAGGGACTCTTTTTCAGCACCCTGCTCAGTGCCATATGAAAAAGGACCAGAGGCAAAAAGAACCAAATTGACTGTTGATTGTGAGGAAGAGGAAGAAGAGAGCTTTGTTTGTGGACAATATTCTGAGAAAGAGTGTGTTCAGATAGTTACTGCCGTAACATCTCTTTCGCCACTTTTAGCATTCAGTCAGGTATGTTGCATTGTGCTGCTGCAAATTAGGGAGAGAGAAAATGGTAACTCTTCTGAACATCGTTTTTTTCCATGTGGCAGACTTTTTCTAAGTCTAGAAGATTTTTCAAGTGGGAAATACCTAGTGACCTTTCCAAAGAAACCTATAGAACAAATGGAAGATCTCTTTGCACTTCTTGCAACATTGCAAAGAACTTGCTTCCAAATTACATCAGCCAGATATGCCCTGACTTCAATGAGGACATGGCTCTTGGAACACATGAAATGTGAAGTAATCAAAAAATTTCCAGAAATTTGCTTTTGTAAAGGGTCAGAAAATTTGTATGGGACACTCTTCCACTGGCAACAAAGGACACCATTTGAAGGGATTTTAATAATCTATTCCAGGAATCAATCAGTTTTGTTTCAGTGCCTTCATAATCTCACCAGAGTTCTCCCTATAAACTGTTTCTTGAAAAATCTAAAATCAGGAAGTGAGGATTTCCTAAGTGATCATTTGGCATTAACTTTGGAGAAGGAATTGCTTATCCTTGGTTCTCTTTCTTCTGCCTTAGTTAAGGTTGAAAATAACTTGGTGCAGAGCTATGAAGCAAGCAAAGAAAATGGTAGTGGTGTTCTGACTGTTTTATCAGACAGCAAAGAAAACATCCAGCCCTACAGAGAAGAACTTCAGAGAGAAAAGCAAACGTTGGGGATGGACCTAAAAGTGAGTGGTGCCCTTTATAGAGAACTGACTTTGCAATTAGCTGAGGTTCAGCTGAAATCAGACCTCACTGCACAGAAATTGAGTGGTCAGTAATTATAATCTCAATTTGGTTATATTTTAAAATATTTTCCCTGCCAGAATAGTTTGGTTTCACTTGGTTTTACTTCACATTATATGCCTCCTTTGTAAAAATGAAAAGTGAGGCTTTTTGTAGAATCAGGTTTTGATGATGCACAAAATATCAAGCCTTAGAGCAGCACTTCTTGAACTGGGGCCATTTGGCCTCCCTCCAACCTTCCCCTCCCTTTCCTCACCTTCCCTGCCCAGGAGCATTTAGCTTGTTTGGAGACTACTTCTTTTAAATTGTCAAAAGGAGTGGACAGTGGGGAGGCTGACGCAGGGGTGCTATTCACATCTGGTAGGTAGGAGCCAGGGATGCTGCTAAATATCCCAGTGTGCACAGATGAACCCCCCTAGAAAGAATGATTCTTGCCCGGCTGGTGTGGCTCAGTGGTTGAGCGTCGACCTATGAACCAGGAGGTTGGGGTTCATATCCCGATCAGGGCACAGGCCCAGGTTGTGGGCTCGATCCCCAGTGTGGGGCGTGCAGAAGGCAGCCAATCCATGATTCTCTCTCATCATTGATGTTTCTATCTCTCGCTCCCTCTTCCTTCCTCTCTGAAATCAGTAAAAATATATTTTTTTAAAAAAAGAACTATCCATCCCGTAATTCAGAGGTTGAGAAATCCTGCCTTAGAGTTACACTTGATAGAAGGCAGAAGTGCTTTAACAGTATTTTGCTCTAAATCTTTCTTAAAAACTTAAATAGTTCTTTTATTGTATTCTGCTTAATAAAATCTAGCTTATGTGAATTTAAAAAAATTGATGTTCCTGTTTCTTGCTCTAAAAAAAAGTAAAATAAAAACTTTTAAAAAGTGACTAATGCCAAGGAGAATTGGGAACAAAAGTGGAAGGAAAACTCACTTTTTACTCTATGCAATATTGCACTGTTTGAACTTGTAACTTTACAAATAGAGTTTGAATATACTTTTTACTTATTTTTTGAAACATGAAAAAAGTGTGTAGTCTTATCTTCCTTCCCCTCTTATTCTTCTAGACTTCTGGGTTTTCCTCCTACTCTTTCAGGTCTTTTCAGACTCTTTCACTTGTCCCTAAAATTCTCGGATTAAATAAACATTTATTCCATGCGTATCCTGTGCTGGGCACTGTTCTAGGCCCGTGGTCGGCAAACTGCGGCTCACGAGCCACATGCAGCTTTTTGGCCCCTTGAGTGTGGCTCTTCCACAAAATACCACGTGCGGGCGCACATACAGTGCGATTGAAACGTCGTGGCCCATGCGCAGAAGTCGGTTTTCGGCCTGGGCGAGTCTATTTTGAAGAAGTACTGTTGATATTTGGCTCTGTTGACTAATGAGTTTGCCGACCACTGTTCTAGGCACTGGGGAGACATGATAATGAAAAGAAACAGGCAGGAGTCCCTGTTCTCATGGAGCTTGCACTCTGCTGGTGTGGAGGACAGCTGGTGCCATCGGTTCCTCCCTTCATGTATGCAAGTGCCACTCTGCAAGTGATGGAATCTATTTCTTCTTCCCCTGATCATGGGCTAGACTTGTGATTTTTTTTTAACTAATTGAATGTGGCAGAAATGAAGTTCAGGGACTTCTGAATTAATTCTTTAAATAAACTGGCAGCGTCCTGATCTCCCTCGGAGAAGCCAGCTGCCACCCTAAAGAAGCTTCAGCAATACCACAGATTGATAAGAGAAAGTGCAGAGATAAGCCACGTGGAAGCACATTCAGGTGCCAGAATGCGAGTGAAATCCTCAAGTTCCTTCCAGGTCAGCCCAGTTCCTGGCCAAGTGCAGCCAAATGACTGACACCAGCTAATGCCAGTGGTGCAGAGCAGCTTCGCCAAGACCTGCCTGAATTCCTGGCTGACGCTGGTTCTAGTTCCAGTCTTCTGACTGATGATCCACTGGAGGGATTGAGGAGGGATTCTCCCACTTTTTTGTTCTTAAAAGTCAGAAAACGAGGATCCTTCTGTACTCAATGGTCAAAAGCATTGAATGCCCTGGAACAATCCAGGAGTGAGTGTGTGAATGTGTGTCTGTGTGAGTGTGTGTGGGTGGAGGGGGATGGGGTGCAGCCTATGGTAGGTAATGATAGTTAGCCTAATTTTGATAATATTGCAATACAATATATTATTTGCAAAATGCTTCACATGTGTATTTTATCCTTAAAACAACTCCATGATGGGTATAATTATTCCTAAAATACAAATGAAGAAACTGAAGCCCACTGACTTTTCTAGGGTAACCCAACTACTCTAAGTGGCAGAGGGACCCATGCCCAGGTCTCCAAATCCAGATCTCCAAACTCCAAATTCTCATTCCACCACACACCCCTACACACACACACACACACACACACACACACACACTCACTCACTCACACTTGAACTCCCACTGGATCAAGGTGGTGAATAGAGAATTCAGGACTAAGATAAAAAGTAGGGTTCAAAAAGGACATGATAGAGAATAACAGAAGTAACAGGCTCAGTGAAGGCTGGCATTAGAAACGAAGACTCGTGGAGGGCAGTGTACAGGGATGTGCTCAAAGTGGGGTCATAAAAACAAGACGTAAACACTGGCTCTAGGCCCCCATCCTCCATGTATGTGTATATGTGTGGGGTGGGGGTAGCTTCACACACGTATAAATGCTATTTACTTTAACAGCCATTTATTAGGAGTCTGAAAGGAGCATAGGATAAAGTTCATACTCTCAAAGAATGCATTTACTAACGTGTTAGGAAAACAGTGAAATTAGTCCTTAGAAAACACAGTTCAGACAACCAGTGATCCAGGAGCTCAGCCTTTCAGGAGATGGGGGTAGTGGTGGGGAGAACCAGAGAGGTAAGGAAAGGTTCAGAGCAAAGATGGAACCTGCGCTAGGCCTTGAAGGAGGGGTAGAGACCGCCAAGGGAAGAGCATGTCAGATGAGAAACAGCACAGCAAGGAAGGTGTGTTGGACAGTGAGGCTACCGGTGTGGCTGCCTTGACATGTAGGTGGATGACTGGGGAATTGTGGGCGGGGCAGGGTAAAGTCAGGTTGTCAGAGCCAAGCCCAGGAATTTAGGCTGATTCCATTGGGAGTGTGTGTGTGTGTGTGTGTGTGTGTGGCTGGGGAAGGGGGGGGGTGTCTTGAGGATATTTAACCAGAAATGATCAAAAGAGTATTTTAAAAGTATACCGGAGAAAGATATTCTGGGCTTTTAAAGTAAAGTTGTAGTCTGTGTATCGCATTCTACCTAACCATTAAAATAGAGGCTGTGTGTATGTGTGTGTTACACTTTTTATTCTTACTGAATTAGATTACATCTCTCTCTATCCCAAATTAAGCAGGGGAGTTTAAACAGCTTAGACCTTTGTTTTCAAAAATGGATGCTGAGATTCCGAGTGGTTGAGATTTTAGAACAGGGGCACCCAACTCTCGTTGACATCTGGGAGCACTTTACTATGTGGCTGAACTTCATGCAAGAAGATAACCAAATGAGGAGCAAAGACCTGCTGGTGGCATGTTGTAATTTTGGGGAATGATTTAAATAGAAATGCTTCTACTCATCTCATACCAACAGTAATTAGTGGATTGAATGACTAATCACCAGATGTAGGTAAGCAAATGGTGACTTATTTTTAGACTGGAAGCATGAAGTTATATGAGAGTTGTTGAGGCACACGTTCATAAATCCTGCATTATGACATATAAGTAACCACTGGAGCAAACATATTTTAATAAAATGTAAATATCTACATATTCTTCTGTATCTGAGTTACTTTTATGTAATACTAGAGGCCCAGTTCATGAAATCGTGCGTGGGTAGGGTCCCTAGGCCTAGCCTGCGATAAGGGCCATCTTCCGCCGGTTCGCCAGTCCCCAGTCCCGCCCCGCCGATGACACCCACCCTGGTTCCCCATGGTTTCCTGTTCGCCGTCCGGTGATCAGAGCCTGCAGGATCGGGGGAGGGACCGAGGGGTGGTCAATGCACCTCATAGTGACTGGTCGATTGGTCGTTCTGGTCATTACGCCCATATGGTCGCTGGCCTTTTATTATATAGGATATGCTTAATAATGTTACACTTCTCAAGCTGGGCATTACAGTCACTTTTTTTTGGTGGTGTGCTAAAAATAAAGAGCAGTGGTTTAGGCCAAAGGGCCTCTTTTTGTGTGTGTACTACAGTATATAACATGTAAATTGTAAACATTTAAAGAAAGCATTTAGGCCCAACCTACAAAAAATAGCATCCCAAATATTTATTTGCAAGTGAGTTTGTAACTTAGAACATGTTTTCCTATAGAAACAGTGAAGTAAATACTGTATTTGTTCCTGGACTAATCTACAAATGTTATGTGATTTGTGATGTTCATATAATATGCATTTGCAATGAAAAAAAAAAAAAGGAAGCAATACTTTTGCAATGCTTTATAATTTAAAAAGAGGAGAAGCCCTTGGTACTAAGTACTTTTTCATAGGTGCTGGTGCTTAAAGAAAAGCAGGTTTTAAGGGACAAGGATGAAGAGTCCGATGGAAGTTGTGGAGCTCTGGCATGCAGAGGGGAAGGGGTAGTTAGTGGGAAACAGCCGACCCAGCCACACTGGAGCCGGAGGCAACAAGAAAAAACATGTGCCCTATGCGTACGTGGATCAAAATAGCTTCTCATATTTGGAATCAATAGGAAAAAGTTAATAAAAGCCTAACAGTTTGGAAAAACATCTATAAGTAAAACCCCGTGTTGCCAATCTACTCACACACCATTGTCAACCCTCATAAACCTGCCTGCCCCGCCCAGGCAGGGCTGGAGGTGGGAAGGGGGGAACCCCTGCAGCCACTGGGGGGAACCCCTGACTGTTCCCTTTGCACAGACCATAAAACACGCAGGAGTAGCTCGTTTTTATTTAAAATGTTGCTACTGTACTTTGTTCACCATCGATTTTTTTACATTGATTTTTAATTTAATTTTAAAATATTGCATTAAGATTATTTTTATTTGACTTGATTACCGAGGGGTGTGTGTGTGTGTGTGTGTGTGTCCCCTCTGCCTTACCCCAATCCAGGCACTGGTGGGAAGCAGCGAGGAAGCCCCCGGTTAAACTTTCCCCCCCTCTTCTTTCTTCCCTCCCCTCCTTCTCCCTCGCTCTCCCTCTTGCTCCTCCTCCCCTCCCCCTTCCTATCTTTTAATTATTTTTTTAAATGGACTTTTCTTTCTCTGGGTCTCCAGCTCCCTCACTTTCCCTGGCTGCTACTGAAGGCCCTTCCAGGGCAGGGGGCTCCTGGGGGCCGGGGGCTGGGGCAGGCAAAGGAGTTCTGAGGGGAAGAGGCCTCATCGATTTGCACAGATTTTAAAATGCTTAATTTTTAAAAAGCTGGTTCAACCCTTTAAGTTTGAGAGACTTGGGGCCACGTCCGCTTTGTCCAGCCCTGGCGACTGCTAGGCTTCAGTATGTGATAAAGGCAGGTGCAGGAGTAAACCTCTGAAGTAACCGGGTGGGGGTAAGAAAAAAGACTTTTGTAAAAGGACGCGTGTAACTTTGAGAGTTTGCCTGAGGTGGAGTCACCTTGGCTGTGAGTGGCAAAGCACACAGAAAACTGAAGTGATGGGTGGTGTAGTCAGTAGTTAGAGCATCGGCCCCACATACTGAAGGGTCAAGGGTTCGATTTCTGGTCAAGGGCATGTTCCTGGGTTGCAGGTTCAATCCTACTTGCGGGAGGCAACTGATTGATATGTCTCTCTCACATCAATGTTTCTCTCCTCCCCCCCCCCACTCCCTTCCACTCTCTCTAGAGATAGATAGAAAGAGTATCCTCAGGTGAGGATTAACAACAGCTGAGGTGAATTGTGGTGGGAGGAGAGATTTGGGGTTTGGAGGAGTCTTCTCTTAAGGAAAAAGAAGGTTGGAGGGAAGAAAAGTGGATTTGTCCAGTTCTCCATCCTGGCCACCGAGTGGTGCTGTTGGCACAAGGCTGGCTGCTTTCTGGACTTGGGCTAGAAGGCGCCAGGCACCCTGGGATGGAGATGGGGAGAGGGAGCCACAGAGGGTCCTCCATACAGTTTGTGAGTATCAGAAATTTACAAGTCAGGTTTTTGTAAGTTTTGCTGATTTGTATTTATGTACCCACAATATATGGATATTTTAAAGCACAGTAACAAACAGTACTAAAACTCTACTGTGCCGAGTCCTGTGGAATGCGCTACTCTTCAGCATGACAAAGGATGGGTTTCCACGGCTTGGCTAGACAGAGCTAGAAACTTCAGGGCAATGTTAAAGAGAGTTCTGGGAGCATTGGATGTAGTTGATAGAAATGTGCAATGACAAACTGTACACAGGGGTCATTATCTTTAGTCAGCAGCCTGAGCACGTCTACAGTGAACTGACTGTCCGAGTGCACCTTGACTGGGGGGCTGGTAGGAGGAGAGGCAGGGAGTGGGCATGTACCTCAGCTTCTGCTCTCAGTGGTGCGTGTTTCCTGTCGGAAAGAAAGTCTTCCACAGGGTTTAGGATCCCATCCTGAGTACCAAGAAACAGAAACCCTGTGCTCAGTTGATGGACCCACTGTGTGTCGGGGAAAAGGGTACTCACTGTGTGGTGAAGAGCATGGATCCTAAAATCAATACCAGTGGGTTTAAATTCTGACACTTGCACTCTAAGAAGCTTTGGACACTCCCCAGTTTTCTCATCTACAATTGGGGTGGTAAATAGCTATGTCGCGGAATTTAAATGAGATGATGTGTATGAAGTGCTTGCTTAGAACAGATCAAAGGAAATGGTAGCCATAGGAGGTGGAACTGCCTCCTAAAGGAAGGGAGGGCCAAGAACAGGCGTGGAAACTCTCCGGTGTGACTTGTTGTCTCAGGAAGGAAGGTGAAGTAGGTTTAAAGTGTGGACTCTGCAGCTGCTCTGCCTTGGCTCAAATCCTGGTTTCACCACTTCTTTCTTGTGTGGCCCTGGGCAAATTATTTAATACGTCTGACGGCGGAATTGTCGTGAGTAAATTACAAGTAAGCCATGTCTTTGCCTTATTATTAGTCGCTTTTTCCCCTACCGATAGCCAGGAGGCTTTGACTAAATAGGTAGCGAGTTGCCTCACCATGGGACCTGACTATATTTACAAATCTATTCTTTATTAAAAGAACATTAAATCACTCTTTTAAAAACCATGATGTTATGTCGAAAGTGGAAGATTAAATATAAAATTGGCGTCCTCTATATCCGTGGGCCACCAATCCTCAGTTCAAGTCATTTCTGGAATTTTCCGTCAATGCCTTGACTCCAGAAATGAAGACAAGCAATCATACAAATGCAAAAAATAAAAAACCACAACAGAAGACATCTGGTCTGCAGAAGCACAGTTTTATTTTATCCTGGAAATAGGGAGTCTCCCACTTTCCCTGCACCTACAGATTCCTGAAGATTCCTATATAGTTTTAGACAAAGGGTCCTTTTTAGGCACAGTGCTCAGTCTAATTGCGTTGTTTCACAAGCTAAACCATTGTGTCACAGGAACACCTTGCAATTAGATTTCTTTACCTGCCTGTGAAATGTCTCTTTTAACCTGTCATTACTTCCCAGTAGTTTCAGAGGGTGGACCCTACACATATGGAATCGCTCAGCACGCTGGAGCGTTCCATCTGTAGCTCACAGTTTTGATCCACAACAGGTTTAACTACTCTTTCCAAGCGAAGGCCAGGATGTGGGGAGAGCCCGAAAGGGAGACGGAATCTAGTGTTACAGCCAGGAGCACGGAACTTCAGGCTAGAAAACTGGAACTGGGGCATTCGGCATTTCTGAGCAGAAATTTCCAAGGGCTGTAGGCCTGTTCTTACATCAGTAAGAGCTTGTGAAATTTGGAAACGTGGCCATCTTGCTCCACATATTTTTTTCTCCTTAACTTGTTAGTTTTGAACCCTCGTCTTTCCCGAAGGCAGTGGAAATAGAAGGTAGCACTGGAACCTATACCACCAACTTCCTTGTGAAAACGAAGTACAAGCACACAAACAGCACACTGACCCGCAGTGACAGTGGGATGGAAAGGACCACAGATGCATGTAGTTACAGAGGAGACCCGGACACCACGTGCTTGCAGTTCTGCTTACAGTCAGCAGACAGCACTGTCCGCCTGTAAACGTTTCGGGGGAAACAAGAGTTGAAAGTTCTCCAGGAAGAAGAGAGACATGATTGAAGAATCATACTCTGTAGCTGTTATTTGGACCAAAGATGATGTCACATGAGTTTTGATGAGTGAACAGTCACTTCACTATTACTGGTTCACCTTAAATAGAATAACTAATTTCAATCTAGTCCTAATGAGAAATGAGACCAAACAGAGATTTTTTTTTTTTTTGCCTTTTGTGCAAATTCAATGATCAGTGTCTCCTCGTTAAATGAAATTTGGAAAATTCAGTAGTCTTCACAGATATTTTTTACTGTTTGCTAGATTAGTAACCTTGGGAAGGTTACATCAGTTCTCTGAGACTCGGGACCCTCATGATTAAGTGGGGATAATAATGTTGCCTACTCACCGTCATGGGCTGGAGGATCAACAGGAGGCTGACGCAGAGCAAGCTGTTACTGTTGTTACTACTACTACTGTACTGAGATAGGCCGAGCCTCTCCTAAACAGATGGGAATGTTTTTCAGTTAGTTTTTTTTTTAAGCCTCTCCTGGATAAGTTTAAAGTTTCTCTTCAGAGCTCTGCTCCGCACCTGCTCCAGGAGATACCAGCCAATGGGGGGAGCCTGGAAAGCAAAGAGCTCCCTCTGCGCCTGCGTGAAGAGCCCCGCCTTACATAAGCCTGACCCCAGCAGCAGTTTGGGGGAGCCATGCTGTTGTTAGTCTATGCTCCCCTGGTGCATCAGGCTCACTCCCTTTCTTCTTTCTCTCTACCTTTTGGATTTGTTTTGCCTCCTCTCCTGATTTCTACCTAGAGAGGGGGCAAGACTCCCTTTGGTGGTCAAACTACCATTGTACTTTTATCTAAAGACACACACACACACACACAAACACACACACTAGAAGTAGGCAGAAATGAATATAAATAAATAATCAAAAGAGAAAAATAAATAATCAAAATGTATGGATTTCATGTGAATGTGTTTTTAAGAATATTGTTTTTGCCCAGCCAGTGTGGCTCCAGTGGTTGAGTGTTGACCCAGGAACCAAGAGGTCTAGGTTCGATTCCTGGTCAGGTCACATACCCAGGGTTTTGGACTCAGGCCCTGGTGGAGGCATGTGCAGGAGGCAGCAAATCAATGAACTTTCTCTCTATCCCTCTCCCTTCTCTCTCTAAAAATCAATAAAAACATATTTTTAAAAAATAATTTTTTTCTACTTTCTTATTTAGAAAATTCTTAAATACACAAAAGTGAACCTCCATTAAACCACCATCTAGCTTAAACATTTATCAACATTTTTACTAATTTTGTTATTTTTATTCCCAACATTATTTTTCTGGAATATTTTAAAACAAGGAAATTATATCATTCTGCCTATAAATATTTAGTATGCATTTTTAACTGTAGGATTGTCTTAAAACATAATTACCATGCAAAATTAAAAATGATTCTTAAGATCATCTAATACCATATTTAATTTTTCATATTTGTCTCAGAAATGCCATTTTACAGGGCATGGTTACCAGGGGCTGGGGCATGGGGGAAATGGGGAAATGTTGGTCAAAGATATGTATATATAAATTCAGATTTGCAGGATGAATAAATTCTGGAGATATTCAGCAGGGTGACTATAGTGAGCAATACTGTATTGCATACTTGAAATTTGCTAAAATAGCTGCTCCTAATTGTTCTCGCAAACAAAAAATAACTATGTGCAGGGACAGATATGTTAATTAGCTTGATTGTGGTAAACATTTCACAATGAACACATATATCAAAACATAATCTTGTATACCTTAAATATATACAATTTTATTTGTCCATGATGCCTCATTAAAGCTGGTTGGGGAGAGAGATGTTTTACAGTTGATTTGTTCTAATCAGGATTCAAACAAGGTTTACATATTGCTCTGTTGAAGCTCTTAAGATTTCTGAATTATCTTCTTTTTTTATGTCATTGATTTGTTAGATAAAGCAGGTTATTCATCTTTGCTGACATCGCTGTTTGCTTCCTTGTAGTGTTATTTAACTTCTCTGTCCTCTGTATTTCTTGTAATTTGGTATGAGATCTAGACACTTGATTAGGTTCAGACTAAATTTTTTTTCTTTAGTCAAAACTACATCAGCCCTGGCGGGTGGCTCAGTTTGGAGCACCACCCTGTGCACCAAAAGGTGGTAGGTTCGATTCCCACCAGGGCACATATCTAGGCTATGGGTTTCATCCCCAGTCAGGGCACTTACAGGAGGCAACCAGTCGATGTTTGTCTCTCACATCAATGCCCCCCCTCCTCTCTCCCCACCTCTAAAATCAATAAAAACATATCCTGCCCAGCTGGTGTGACTCCGTGGTTGAGCACCAACCTATCAACCAGGAGGTCACAGTTTGATTCCAGGTCAGGGCACATGCCTGGGTTGCAGGTTCTATCCCCAGTGTGGGGTGTGCAAGAGACAGCCAATCAATGATTCTCTCTCATCATTGATGTTTCTACATCTCTTTCCTCCTCTTCTTCCTCTCTGAAATCAATAAAAATATACTTTTAAAAAAAATAAGTCACTTAATTGACTTTAGACAAAGCATGAATTATTTTATTTTTGAAAAATTTGAAGGATCTTTCACAATTTCTCAGTAGCCCATTTTAATATCAAAACAGAGCATTTTAAACATTTTTTAAAAAAAGCAGGCTATGCTATTTCAGCAACTTGTGACTTAGATGACTCACCCCCGGGCTAATTCATATGCTAACTATTTAAAAATTAGAAAAGTTATGATCATTAGAGGGTGATCATGAAAAACTGTCTCAAACCTTGTCTGGGATATAACTTTTGTATGATAACATTGACAATCTCCCTTTTAGGAAGAAATCACCATTTCTGACAAACTATAATCTAATTGTGATAAATTCTAAAGGAATTATGAAATATTCTGAGAAATTAGCTTTTCTCACTCTGTGTTGATTGTCAATCAAAAGTTAAATAGTCTTTAACCAAATACTATTTTATCTTTTTGTATTAATATAAGTCAGTGGTTCTCAACCTTCCTAATGCCGCAACCCTTTAATACAGTTCCTCATGTTGTGGTGACCCCCAATTTCATTGTTACAAGTTGAACATAATTAAAGGATAGTGATTAATCACAAAAACAATATGTAATTATGTATGTGTTTTCCAATGGTCTTAGGCAACCCCTGTGAAAGGGTCGTTCGACCCCCAAAGGGGTCGCGACCCACAGGTTGAGAACCGCTGATCTAAGTAGTCACCTAAAAAAAACAAAAACAAAAAACAAAAAACTACATGTCTCTAATTTGAGTGACTCTTTGAATTGGCCTGTTCTAGGTATATTCTCTTGTGGCAATATTAAAATATTAAAGTAAAACTTTAATACATGCTCATAATTAAATCATCTGAAAAGTTTTTTAAACCATTGTGAGGCTCATTATGTCAAATATACATAAATAAGCCTCATTTTTTCCTTTAATGATGATGATTGTGTGTGTGTGTCCTACATTCTGTCTCACCCAGGTTAGTACATTATTGTGGCAATGACCAACCTTGGGAGTCTAGGAAAGTAAAAAGTTCTGTTCAAAGGCTACAAACTAGCTTAAGCTAGATCCTTGATGTGGCATCCTATTAATATCGTAAACATTAATTACATTGATGTGAAAGGAATGGGGGGAGAGGGAAGGACAGAGGAAAAGAAGGAGATATTTTATGCCAACTCCTCTCTCTCTGTTAGTGGGCAACCGAATCTGTATTGGTATCTGTATCGTAAGAACAACACGGGAACTCACCAGGTAGTTTTTGAATGAGTGAATGAATGAATGAATGAATGACTACCCCTCTGCGAGTACTAGATACACTATTGCTTGAAGGTGAAGAGATGGAGTAAGCATCTTCAGCTTTTTTCCTGTTTTATGATTCTGTGGTTTCTTTGACTTTTAAGAACTGGTTAGGCTGCAAATATATTTTAAAGTCTGAAAAGCAAAATGCTCTCAGAGAACAGGCAGGGGGAAAACACATCTCAACGCACCCACTTGAATCATTCATATCATTATTGTTTACACGGACAAGCACTGTCAATGCATAAAGACCACGTATACCCCCAGAGCTAACTTGGGGCAGGAATCTGACTGTAACGTGCCAAGTTTCCTTGCACCCAATAGCAGCCGACCTGCTTCCAGGGGTGCACACCGGAGAGCCGGCAGCGGCGGTTCCAATGGATGCTTTCTCCTGCCGATGAGGAAAAAACTGCTGAAGTCATGAGGCCGCCCCAGCAGAGCCCTCATGTGAGTCATATGAAAGCTCCAGCGCTGCTGACCTCTGGCAAAAAGGCAGTGACCGAGGACAGGAGAGGCCGAGAAGGAGAGGCTCCAGAACGAGCTTCCTCCTTGAGCCTGGAAGACTATGGGCCAGGAGCTGTGTGCGAAGACTCTCCGGCCCGGCTGCAGCTGCCATCGCTGCTGGGAGGGAGGCGATGCACGCAGCTGTCAGAGGAGAGCGCCCGAGAGGACCAGGACCGAGGCTGCCATCCAGGTACTTGTCTGCCAGCAGCAGCAGCAGCATCTTTCTCTGCTGACAAACCCAGGAGAGCAGAGACCGACTCCCTTCTCCGTGGCAGGCAGGGTCTGATTGTTCTGCGGTAGGTCTCAACCAATAAAAAGGAATTTCTATTAAAGTCACAGGGAATTTATGGCCGTTGTTATCAAATTTGGAGATTTGCTTGTAAACCAAAAGGGAAAAAATAACCCGAGGCTTTGGGCTGCCTGAAACTCAGTGGACTTGAGGTAGAGAGAGGAGTTGTTATTCTCTTGAAACCTCTCCAGGACTGGAGAGCAGGGCTGACCTCCGCGTAAAAAGCAAGCTGCAGTATTGCGATGCTGTGGGCTTAAATGTTCAGTAATCAGCTCGTGGTGGTTAGCAATGCCACACTAGAAAATTATCCCCCTACAGGGATAAGTGAAGGGGGACATGGGGGGAAAACAAGTGTGAGGTAAACAGAGATACATTGGAAACCATCCATCAAAGAAATTTAGGTTAGCCAAGTTTTCAAGGACATATTTTTAGGTGAAGAAAGAATGTAGTGTTTCAACAATGGATATTCTTAAATTTTGTGTGTGTGTGTGTGTGTGTGTGTGTGTGTGTGTGTGTGTGTGTGTTTAAGTGATCTGACCTTCAGGAAAGGTGCCTTATGAGGGTACAGAAGCTTAGGAAATATTTGAAAAGTGAAAATCAGGCACACACACAAAAAATGAAAGCATTGTTTATGCTAGCCACTAGGTCTTGACATTGCATACATTTTATTCCTGCACTTTCCTTTTTTTCTCTAGCTAACAGACCTCAAAGAAGCATCACGTTCCATGACTTCATTTCACCCCAGGGGACGTCAGGCTGCCCATGCCCGGAAGTGCAAGAGTAAAAGGCCACGCAGTAACAGTGAGTCTTTTCAGGAAGAGGATCTGAGGCAGGGCTTTCAGTGGGTGAGTGAGCAGCTGATGCTGATCAAGAGGGTTTCATGTGTGCTTGTCTAGCGAGGCTGGCCCCACCTCCAGGGCAATTACTGAGCTGACCTTCCAAGTACATTCCAGCAAATTCCTCCGGGGGTGGGGGGGAGGGGGTGGGGGAGTCAACACTAAAAAAAAGTGCTCTTTCTTTCTTTCCCACCTCTCACCCCTACCTGTTCCCTTTAAGCCCACGAAGAGCCTCCTCCCTTTTGGGGCAGCCTCATCCTACTTGAACTTGGAGAAGCTGGGTGAAGGTTCCTATGCTACGGTTTACAAGGGGATTAGCAGGTGAGTGATCCATAGCTGGAGAGACTTTAGAGATGAGGATCCCTCCCCTTGGTTTGACATTGTAAAGCCAGGTGACACATTGCAGAAGTTCAGGACCCGTGCAAGACACCATGGCCAACAGGGAAAGACATGATGACTTAAACAACCTTGCAAGAAAAGCAAATTTCTCCTGCCCCAATTAAAACCAGCCCACTATAATGTTCGTCAGCGTTCCTTCTCTTGATTTCAATGCAAAGTAGACTTGCTCTCCCCCTAAAATACAGTGGAAGTTTGCAATGGCAACCTTGAGTTTGCTCCTTCATTCTTCCACTTTGCCTTCAGAGGAGAAACTGAAGTTCGTTTCTACAAAGCATGGTATATGCAAAAAGTGATTAATCCTGCGTTTTCTACACTCGTAAAATAAACAAAATGGCTGAAGAATAAAAATACTGCTAATCCAGAAGCCAAGTGCCCATTTGGCTAAAAATAAACTTTGTCAAACATGTATGAAAGATCTGTGAACTCCACTGCTCTTTAGTAAAAAAAAAAAAAAAAAGATGGAGGTCTGATTTCTTTATGTCACTTCGATGTTGAAAAATAAAATGGCTTAACTGAGGTATGTGCCCTTGACCGGAATCGAAACAGAACCCTTCAGTCTGAAGGCTGACGCTCTATCTACTGAGCCAAACTGGCAAGGGAGATGTCCAATATTTTAAGAGACAAAAAGCAAGTTACAGAACAATATGTGCTCTATGATCTCATTTAGAAAAAAATCACTCAAATGTACTTATTATACATGTATAAATTTGTATGTGCATAGTGAAGTCTTGAAAAAATACACAAGATATTCTTAAAAGTAGATACTTCTAGTGGTTGACACTGGGATGGGGAAAGAAAGATCACTAAAACTTTTCACTTTGTTCCTCAGCACAAAGGCATTCATTATATTTGTAATTTAAGAGCAAATTTTAAAATATCATAGAAATAGATGCCAAAAAGGCATGTGATAAAAGTTCAACATCAACTACTAGTTTTTAAAACTCTGAGCAAAATAGGAATGGGATGATACTTCCTCACTATGTTATAGAATATTTCACATCAACAGCCCACACACTTTTTGTTGTTGTTGTTGTTAATTACTAGAGAGACAGCACCATTAAGTTAGAGATAGGCAAGAGTGCCCATTATCTTTTACTAGAGTCCTGGTACACGAAATTTGTGCACCGGGGGGGGGGGGGGGAGTGTCCCTCAGCCCAGCCTGCGCCCTCTCCAATATGGGAGCCCTCAGACATCCCTCTCACAATCCAGGACTGCTGGCTCCCAACCACTTGCCTGCCTGATTGCCCCTAACTGCTTCTGCCTGCTGGCCTGATCACCCCTAACCACTCCCCTGCCAGCCTGATTGATGCCTAACTCCTCCCCTGCTGGCCCAGTCACCCTCAATTGCCCTCTCCTGCTAGCCTGGTCACCCCCAACTGCCCTCCCCTGCTGGCCTGGTCACCCCTAACTGCCCTCCCCTGCTGGCCTGATCATCCATAACTACCCCCCCCCCCGCCATCTTGTGCGAGGGTGTGATGATCAATTTGCATATTACCTCTTTATTATATAGTTAAAGATTACTGTTAATGTTCTAGCCAATGCAATGAGGAAAAGAATGAATATCACTTTTTTGGGGGTTATAGACTTGTCTACCTAAAAACCCACAAAACTATCAAAATCAGTATGATAAACAGTAAGATCAGTTACAAAATAAAAATATCCTTATCAAAAGTTGTCTTTATGTATTAGCAATAACCATTTAAGAGAAAGTATAGTGGGAGAAATTACTCTCACAGTAGCAGTAACAAAAAGCATTCGCTTCAACAAATAGGCAGGATTTATATAAAGATTTATTAAGGAACATTAAACACTTGAAGAGCCATAAGGGCATTCATTTTTTTTTCATACGGGCACTCATTCAGTCTACTAATATTTTTTAAGCATCCACTGTGTGCCAGGCACTACTGTAGCCAATAAGTATTCCTCCAAGAAGGAGACAAAACCCCCTGCTCATATGGATTGTACTTTCCAGTGGGGGGGGTGGCGGTGAGATAGACAATTATTAAACTTAGTAAAATACTGAGTTTGTCAGAGAGTGAAAAGTGCTTTGAAAAAGGATAAAACAGGGAAGAGGGGTTAGGGGTGGATTACTATTTTAAAGAATGATGACAGGGGGCCGCACTGAGAAGGGAACACTTGAACAGACTCTGACACAGGGAGCTGTGAGCTGTGCACATGTGAGGTGGAAGAGTTTCAGGCAGAGGGAACGGCAGGTGAGAAATCCCTGAGGCCGGAGCAGGCCTGGTGCTGGGAGGGGAGAGTGGAAGCAGATGAAGGCAGGGAGAAGACGCAACTGCAGTAGGACAGGTGTATAGGGTCTTATAGATCATTCCAGGGGCTGTTGTAAGGATATTTGGATTAGAACATCTAATAGTGCAAAGATGTTAATAATTCTCTAATTTAGTCTTACTGCATTGTAAATGTGTTCAAAAGCTACAATAATTAAAATAGTGTAGCACAAGTATAAGAAAAGACAGATCAAAGAAGTACGAGTTTTTAAAGTTCAGAATAGTCACAAATCCAAGTATTAGTAAGATCTCATATATAATCATGGTGGCACTTCAAATCAGCAAGGAAAAAAAGACAGTCCAATACATGGAGCTGGGACAATAGTTAGCAACTTGGAAATATAAATTCCCAGTGGGTTAAAGAATTAAATAAAAAATAATAAAAAAATCCAGGAACTAGAAGAATAGATAAGAGAATTGTGTGTGTACATAACACTTAAGTCAGAACCCATAAGGGCAGATTGGAAGTGTCTATGGGGCCCCATCTGTCCAAGTATGTTCCACAAAGCCCCAATTTTGAGACACCTTAACAGAGGTTTTATTGAAAGATTTACTGTGGTAAAATTGACACTGGGAACCCTGGAACAAACTAAAATGTGACCTTCATTGTAGGTGCTCTCAACATCTTTAAAATGTGCATGTATACCAGTACTATCTAAGAAAGGCTGAGAAAATTTTAAAGTATAAAGGATTTTCTAAACATATTTGACCAAAAAACTTTTTTGGAGGGGTGGTGAGAATTTCAAAGAACTATGCTCTGAGTAAAACATTTTGTAGTGCCCCATGCCAGAGCAAACTGTGACCTTGAACCATAGCCTGGCCTCTGCCCATAGGCCCAGGCACCGAAGCAGGTTACACGGTTTGAGGGGGGTGGGAGGGGGCGAGGAGTATTTTAGAAAATGTTGAACATCATAAAGTTTTTAAATTTCAACATTTCAAAGACATGATAAGGCAAACAAAAGAAATTATTGAAGAGTATATGCAAAATAGTTTAGTAAAATGGTGGGCAAATAAAGCAAATCATAAAAGAACAGAAAAGACCAATACATTTATGAAAATTCAGTTCCACAATTAAAGACATAGAAATTAAAATGTGGTAATCCTTTTTATCTATAAATAGGCCAGAAAGATGAAGATAAAAGCATGCTCTAAAAAACAAACCCCGCAAATGTGTAGCTATCCCACCCTCAAGGAGGGGGAGCACAACTCCTCACTCCTTAAGTGTGAGCTACTCATAGGGACATTCTTCCCTAAGTATAGTGTTGGGGGTGGGGGTGGGGGGTAACTACAGGGAAGAAATCTGACAAACATTACCTCAGCCAGGTGATTAAGGCCAACATCAAGTCATAATTACGATGATATGTGCCCTTACTATGGTGTGATGAAAATGGTACTCTCCCTCCTCCACACCCCTAACCCCAGTGTTATAATCATAAGAAAACCTCCAACAGAGAGGTATCCTACAAAATTCTTGACTAAGGTGCCAAGGTGCTCAAAAACAAGGAAAGTCTGGAAAATTGTCACAGCCAAGAGGAGCCTAAAGAGACATGACAACTACATGTAATCTGGTATTCTGGATGGGATCCTGTAACAGAAAAAGGACATTAGGCAAGAACTAAAGAAATCCTGGTAACCATATTGCAATATATAAATGTATCAGATCAACACATTGTACACCTTTAACTTGCACAACATATGCCAATTATATCTCAATTTAGAAGAAGACTAAGATAAAAACTTGATTTCATAAATTTACACATCTACTGATATCCACTTTAGAAGAAATAAAAAAATAGTTTCTGTAAGAAAACATTTTGAAATAAAATGAAAAAGTCATAAATGCTATAAAAAGGAAAGGTAATCTATACCAGCAAATGAATGTTGAAGACTTAAAGATCGTCTGTACTCTATCACTTTTGTGCACGTGTGCATTTTGTCTTCCATGTGCACACAGTTTACGGTCGACCCTCAAACAACACGGGTCCACTTATACACAGATTTTTTTTCAACAAATACCGTAAATGTATTTTCTCCTTCTTAGGATTTTCTTAGTAACATTTGCTTTTCTCTAGCTTACTTTATTGTAAGAATGCAATATACAATACATAAAACATACAAAATATGTATTAATTGATTGTTTATGTACAAGCAAGGAGATTGTTAGGAGGTTAGTACAATGATTCAGATGAAAAATAAGGATAGCTGAGATAAGTGCACAAAGGAAAATAAAAGGAACAATATAGTACATCAAAATATTACGAGGAAGGATCTGATGGGGGGTGGGGGCATTCTCTGATTTCTGTATCTCCAAATTATTTTTATAATAAACATGGATCACTTTGGTAAAGAGAAAAAAATGTTTTGGGATACATATACATATTATATGACTTTTAACACTTTTTATTTTGAAAAATTGTAGATTCGTATGCTAGAATATATTTGGAAGGAAAACTCATTTATGTTAAATTGTAATGAGCCATCTTAATGTGCGCCCTTTCCCCCCATTCTTCTAGAATAAACAGACAACTAGTGGCTTTAAAAGTCATCAGCATGAATGAAGAGGAAGGAGTCCCATTTACAGCCATCCGAGAAGGTAAGAAGAGTGAAATGGACCCAACTGATATGTTTTAACTCAGGGGTCCTCAAACTACAGCCCACGGGCCACATGCGGCCCGCCGAAAACATTTATCCGGCCCGCCGGGTGTTTTTGCCGCTGCTGTGTGCATAGGAATTTGTTCATAGTTTTTTTTTTAAACTATAGTCCGACCCTCCAACGGTCTGAGGGACAGTGAACTGGCCCCCTGTTTAAAAAGTTTGAGGACCCCTGTTTTAACTCATTGATTGGGGGGCGGGGAGAGGGAATGCATTGAGTCTATCCATTCAGTATCTAGCTTTTGATATTTCTAGAAGTAATATTATAATTGTAATTTTATTCTTCCTACCAGTTTTTCAAGTATAGTTACACTATCATTTTGCTACTCATTTTTGAGGAAATCAAGATTCAAAAGTATTGTATTAGTTGACCAAGACTATACACTCAATGAGTATTTATTTAGTATCTTCTTGTGTGTTTGGTCCCATACTAAGTGCTAAGGCTATAGCTAATAACCTCAGAAAAATCCATATAAAAGATAAAATTAATAATATAATTACATAAATTCTTAGTAAACAATTTACTTGAAAATAATAAGTGGTTTAGATAGCATTTGAAAACCTCTTTGGGAAGGCATGTATGTCTATTGTTGTGCCTGTATTGTCTCTGTACCCTGGGGAGTATAGCAAGGGGGTGAGGATGGACTTGGGTTTGAATCTTAGATCTACCAATTACTAGTGTGACTGTAGGTAGATTACTTTACCTATTTAAGACTTGGCTTATTGCAGAAAGAGGATAATAATATTACCTATTTCTTTTCCTTGTTATGAGGATTAAATGAGAATATGCACTTAGAGCACTAATCACGGTCCATTTTCAGAATTCAACAAATGCTGGCCATTATCATTCCATTCTTGTTTTATTTCCCTCAGTGATGACTTGTTCACCACCAAAAAACCACTATCGTGAATATAAATCTTTAAAATTCCATTTATTAACCTTTTACAAGAGCCATTTGAAATAAAATGAGAATGGGATTGCTGTCCATTTCATCAAAAACCCAGAGAAATGGCTCTTCCCTGGCCTCACTTTCCCCCTGTTAAACTACTTCATTCTCCCTCCCTTCTGTATGTGCACATCCTGCATGCACCACTCTGGGGGGCGGGGGGCGGGATTGAGATGGATGAGAAGAAAAAGCCCAATCTTTGCTCTATATCATTTTCAGATGTAACAGAGCAGATGGTTCCAGTTACAACCAGTGTTATAATGGAGGTTTTTTTTAAAAAAAATACAACATAAACTGAGATGAGAACCAGTTAGCATCCGTGTGGCTAATGGAGTGAGTAGATTTTGAAAGGAGCTTGGAAGGATGGGCTATGCAAACAGGCACGGAAAAAAGCAATTCAGAAAATGAGTTTATAACTGAATTTGATGCCACTTTCAAAAGTCTTTCAGAGCCCCTGGGACATGTGTTCTTTTGAATTTAACTGGAAGGGCCAAATGGCTGTCAGGTTATCTAGGGATTCAGCCTGGTAGGATCAGGTGCATTCTGGACGAAAGCATGGTTTTAATATAATGGAAAGTGCATTTACGAATGCACTTATCGGTGGTCCCCATTAAAGAACGGTCAGATTTAGAAAGAGATGTATGTAGGTTAAGGAGCATTTCTGCATGTAACCAAGTCCCCAGGTCACCAGCACAGGGAGGGACTCCAGGCCCAGGTTCACCCCATCATCCATGCACTTGTCTGTTGCTTCAGACTTGCCTGACTCCAAGATTTTGCCCACAGCCAAGTTTTTCGGGGTGATATTTGACCAATCCTTTTTTGCCAGTGTTGCCACGGGATGCTTCTCAGCCTGGTTCAGGAAAGCTGGGCCCGTGTTGCGCTGTATGCGAAGCGTTTCTTTTACTGCACATTTACCAGGAGTTGGCTCTCCATCACAGGTGTTTGCAATTACACTTAGGATTCAACTGTGGATTTTGTAGGCTGGCTTTATGGACTTACCTTACTGAATGCGTTGCTTCACAATATGAAAAACCACACAGGGACTGGGGACACATTGCAGGTCGCCAGGCATCTAATTTCCAACAATGAGTGTTTCCTTTCCCACCAGTGCAGAAGCTGTGGGCCCTTGTTAGAGCCGCCTTCTCCCCTCAAGGAGATAGAAGGCCTCGCTGGAAAACGTTGGCACTGTCCCACTTCTCCTGTAAGAACTTTAAGGACGTGAGGCCAGGGAGATGGGAGGCTAAATGGGAAGGGCTGGAAGGCAAAGTAGGAACAGCTGGAATTCATTAGTTCAAATCCAGGGTCACTAGCTAAAAAGGCAACTGAAAGCCACGTGCAGGAAACCTGAACGAGTAATGCAGACTTCTTTACAAAGCCTTGAAGGAAGAATTACTTTTCCTGACCAGTTTGGCTGCACTGGTGCTCTAGCAGCCAAAGATTTATTGAGTATGATTTTACTGTATGTATGGTCTCTATATAAATAGGATACCTGTAGCAGTTTAATAATCTGGTCATTTGGAATACTTATTTGCTCTTAACATGTAATACGAAATTAGCAAAAGTATGAACAGCACTAAGGGAAACATGTTTTAACACCCATGCCAGATAATTTTCCCATATTACCTCTTTCAATTCTCTTAACAACCTTTGAAGAGAGATATTCTTTTTCTTCTAATACATAGCTGTAATTCAAACCAAACCTCTCTCATTCAAACATTTGTACACCATCTATGCATTCATGGCTACAAATATTTATTGAGCACCTACTATGGCCAGGTATTTTGCTGGCCACCGGACGCACAGTAGAGCACACGATAGGCACTTTCTCTACCCTCATTCCTTTGCTAATTAAAAGGATTAGCTACCTTCCAGCAACTTAGAAAATCATTCATAAGTGGCTCTAGAGTTATATTTTAAATGTTTATGTTTACAACTAGGAGTAGGCTGATATTATACGTTTTTATGTAAGAATATGTTCCCTAGTTTTATGAAACTATGTATCAATATTTTGATAATGTGTAGTATTTTAAATATCTTCCTAAAAAATTAGAACCTTTTGGTTTAAACCCAGGACTTTCAGCCTGTTAGCAGCATTTTTTTAGGAGCAGTCATAAAACTAACCTTTTTTGAGGACTAAGCATATGACATATTTCCCCCTCCCCCAAGACACACACACACACACACACACACACACATTGTCTTTTTTAAAAACGCTTACACCAACTCCAGTAGGTAAAGTGTGTTGTTTTTGTTGTAGAGATGAAGGAATCTGAACTTTAGAGAGGTTAGGTAAGTTGACTGAGATCTCAGAACTAGGAATCAGAGTTGTTAGGTAGTAGATAAAATTTATTGTATTGTGATAAATGTAGAACTTCTTAACTCAAGCATTTCTTCTTTAGCAACAGTAAAAGTAAAAATCTGTTTTTTATGATACATTTTGTATAAATGTTAAGCAAAATGCAGAAGAAACATTTAAAAAATGATATATATCATACTTGTCAATTTTGATTCTATCATGAACTCTACAGCACCAGTAACTGCAGTGCTTAAATTAGAAACAGTTTTAGCTAAGAATCTTTTAAGATCATTCTCTAGTAAAAAACATTACAAAATAATTATTCCCAGTTCATATATGATAAAACTGAGCCAAAACTAGACTAAGGTTCCTCTAAGGTCATATGGTGAGGTACAGAATACCAATTAGAACTGCTGATTCACTGATTTCCACAAATAGATTGAGCAGGTCAGGTTGACAAGAAGTTCTTCATTAAATGCAATCAAATCATATCGCCGACATAGCATACTTACATTTTTATAAAACAAAATCTTGCCAGGATGATGCTACGTGATCAAATTACAATTCCAAAGAAATCAGATAATAACTACTTATTTAACATTTGTTTTAATATTTACCTTGATGATTTCTTTTCTTGGAATGCATAATTTCACTCACTGACTTGATCTGTGACACCTAGGCCAGAGGAAATGCAACATCAGGAAATACAAATTCTTTATAATTCAACGCCTAGAGGGGGTTGGGAAGGAATTGGCTCCATTATTGACTTCTACATAAACTCATTTCAACTGCCTGGCCTTCATTAATTCATGAGGCCTTATGAGCACCTCGTGCAGGCCCATGCTGCGGGCTGGAGATGCAAAGACAGGGACAGGAACAGGACATGCCTTTGAGGAGCTCACAGCCTAGAAAGGGTGTTGACTACCATATATATATACCTGTGCCCTAGGTCTTTGAGTCAGCCTTGTTCTTCCAGGTAATCACCATCTTTAACCTTTCCTTTAGATGATAAACTAAAGCAGAATAGCCCTAACTGGTTTGGCTAAGTGGATAGAGTGTCGGCCTGCAGACTGAAGTGTCTTGGGTTCAATTCTGGTCAAGGGCACATGCCTGAATTGTGGGCTCAGTCCCCAGTAGAAGGGGTGCAGGAGCCGATCAATGATTCTCTCTCATCATTGATGTTTCTCTCCCTCCCTCGCCTTTCCTCTCTGAGGTCAATAAAAGTGTTTTTTAAAAAATAATAAACTAAAGCAGAACAGAGTAGAGTGACCTCAAAATTTCATGACCCATTGCACCTGCAAAGCATCCATTTTCAAAAAACTTGACTGAACCACAAACCCCAATGAAATGAACAAAACCAAGAAATTAAATATTCTCATATAGTTGCAAGATAAAAATAACTTGTTTCCTAAATTATTAAATATCTTACGTATATGAGAATTGAATTAAATTCCATGTAATGTTAAACCAGTCAGTCATCCTAAACACCTTTATGGACATTGAAAATAAAGAAAGAAATACTTTGCATTTTTTAAAACATGCTTAATAACTTTCCGTTGTGGGTCATTTTTCTTGATCTTTGGGGTTATGCTGTCTTTTTTTTCAGGTTTTCTCTTTGGCTTTTCTGGGTGTTTTCATGATCATACCAAGTTAATATATGCAGAATTCTTACAACAATTCCTGGCATGTGGTAAATGCTCAATGAGTGTTAGCTATCATATCACCATCATCATCATCACCATCATCATCATCATCATCATCATCATCATCATCATCATAAAAGTATTTTGGAAGCCCTCAAAGAAATTCCATTGTGATCCCATTTGTCTGGAGCTTTAAAGACTCCCCGATTTATCTTTGTGTCTTTTCTTTGAAGAGAAACAAAAATTAGTAGGCTCAGAATATGTGAATTATAAAAACAGTAATTTTACAGGAATCAGGATGCTCTGGTTTTAAGACCTCTCCCTTCTCAGTTGGCTTTGCATCCCTAGGCTGCTTAGCATGCAGAAGACACCACATCCTGCTGTGAAGTTTATGAGGCAGCCTTGAAACTGGAAGAAAGATCTTCCCTTTCTTTTTTTTTAATTCTTCAGTTTTTTGTTTGTTTGTTTTTAATTGATTTCAGAGAGGAAGGGAGAGGGAGAGAGAGATAGAAACATCAATGATGAGAGAGAATCATTGATCGGCTGCCTCCTGCACGTCTCTTACTGGGGATCGAGCCCGCAACCCAGGCATATGCCCTTGACCAGAATCGAACCTGGGACCTTTCAGTCTGCAGGCTGACGCTCTATCCACTGAGCCATTCTGGCTAGGGCAGATCTTCCCTTTCTGGGTTTGAGACCCACACATCTGAGGCTGTGGGCATTTTAGATTCCTCCGGTGGATGGACCAAACAATATACCAACGCCATGAGATACATGCTTTAAACATCATCTACTCTTTCATGTAAATTCCCTATTAAAAATCATTAAAAGTCACAGTTGCCCTGTAAGTATTTCAGTAGTTCTTTGGTGTTAAAAAAAAAAGAAAGAAAGAAAAAAAAGAAAAGCAGTAGTAGACACGGCCATAACACAACAGTCATAACCTAATGAGGAAGACAACTAAAAGAAACAAGAAATAAAAGCACCATCAGCCAAAGCACCCTATACCAACCAATTATAGGTATAGAAATGATATTAGGCAATTGGTGACCACAGACTCAATAGTAAATATTTATTGAATGCTTACAATATAGCAGACGTTGTTGTAGGTACTGAAGACACAGCCATAAGCACACGACAAAAGTGCCTGCTCTTAATGGAGTTTATATTCCTAAGGGTGGAAACAGACAATAAACAGATATATAATATGTCAGTATAACAAGTGCTACAATATGCCAGGGGTGATAAGTTCTATGAAGAAGGATGAAGCAGGGCACAGGGAGGGAGATCACTGGGGTGGGGGTGTCAGGGAAGCCAAGACCTTGAGCAGAGACCTGAAGAAAGGGAGGGAGGAGGCGTGCAGGGAGCTGAGACAAGAAGGCGACTGTGAACACCCAGGGAGGAAATGTGTTTGGAAATGTCCAAGGAATAGGTAGGAGGCCAATATGTCTAGAGCCAAGTGAGCAAGGATAGGGAGTGTGAGTTGACGAGGGCAGAAATTATCAAGAACTCTGTATGAAATGAAGATTTATAGTCACTGATATTAGCAGTGAGCCTCATCCTAAGTGAACATCAAACTGAGCTTTTTAGCAAATGATAGTTTGGAGCCATTGTAATGAACAAAACACGCCATCATAATTTTAAAAATAAGCATCAGGAATTTTAGTAACATCATATTTAAGCGAGACTAAATTTTGTATTAAAAATAAATTTAAATATCTTTACAATATTCTTAGTAATTTCAGCTTCACCATATCCATTTAAAATCGAATTTTGGTGCATGTTTTGTAATATTGGGGGGGCATAGAGAGAGAAAATGAACATAATTTGCAAATAAAAATACATATAAAATACCAGCATGTTTAACTGATGGTTAGAAGTCATTGTAAGTATGGAAGATGTTGGAAACTCTAGCAGAAACAGATATAAACAAAATTTTTAAAAATTTAAATTACAATCGGATACAATAAATACATTATATTAGTTTCAGGTATACAACATAGTGATTAGACATTTACATAACTTATAAAATGATCACCCCAATAAGTTCAGCTTCCATATCTGACACCATACATAGTTAACACAGTATTATTGACTATGTTCTATTTACTGTACTTTACATTCCCATGACTGTTTTAATAACTGGCAGCTTGCACACCTTAATCCCTTCTCCTTTTCACCCAACCCCCCTCCCATCTGGCAACCATCATAATGTTCTCTGTATCTATGAGTTGACATAAACAAAATTTTAATTTATTAACCTGGGAGTGGGGATTTAGTGGGGCTCAAGGTGGAAGGGAGGGCCAAGTACCTGTTGGCTGGGATATTAATTCTAATTTGCAACCGTGTGCTGCTTGACATTTGCCAGGGATCCACGCACGGAATCTGGTTCCATCCTCACGTCAATCCTATGAAGTCAGGTTGGGGAAGCCGTTATCTCTTTTTCACAAGGAGTGAACTGCGACTTGGGTTGAGATACTGCCCCGAGCTCACTTGGCTAGAAAGTGGCAGGGCCAGGATCCATAGGAGGGCTTCTGGCTCCACAGCCAGCTCTCCATTAAGACACTCAATAAATATACTTGATAAATTAAGTGCTTAGTCTTGGCTGAGCGTTGTACCGGGTGGTGTGGCGGCATCTGAAAGAGAAAGTCACTCCCGCTATTCGCATATAGCCTTCAGTCTGGGACTAGGGATATTAAGCAGATACCTGTAAGACTGTACATGTACAAAGCAATGGACGTGTAAGAGTGAAGTAATACATTTAGCTCATAAGGATTCGGGGGGGCAAACAGTAAAGTTATACTATTCGTCAGTAGAGCAAGGTAGGGTTAATGGACAGAGCAGGGCTCCCTGGGTGGTAAGAGGTTGCCAGCTCAAACTAAGGTGAGCAAAGAAGGAAATTTGCTGGCTTGGAGGCCTGGAAACTACACACTAGCAGGGAGCCAATGATGTCACCAGGAGTCCGGGCCTGTCCATCCCCAACACTGTTTTTCTCTGCCTTAGTTTTATTCCCAGGTGTGGTAAGCTGGCCAGGGCAGCTCCTGGTTAAAGCCTACAAGCTCAGCTTTCACAGTGGAGACGACAGCACTTCTATCCTCATGACACTGGCAAAGTGGGGCTCTCCCACACTTGGGCTTTGTGCCTGTCTCTGAGCCAATCACTGTGGCCAAAGGGTGGCTGTGCTCTGATTGGATGGGCCGGGGTCACAAGCCCAGTCTTGGGTAGGGGTGGGTCAGCCCCAGGGATTGCTTCCCCAGAGGAAAATGGAGGGGCCCCCACTGGAAGTGGGAATGGCTGCCAGAGCTGCATTACAATGGGAAAGGGTCACTGAAGGAAGTAATGTTGCAAAATTTGAAGGGAGCATTGAGCTTGTTGTCAATCTTACAGAATTCTGGAGGAGAGCTGTTGCCCGAGATTCATGATATATGGGCATCCCCTGCAGAACATGGCTTTGAGTTTTTATTTGAGTTTTAATTTTTCCTTCCCCTTAAGTGTGAAGGACACTGTTTCTTCATATGGGGATACTCTGAGTTGAGACTCATCCCTTTTTTGTGCCTTTTCTGCTCTCTTCCCTTCTGTTTTATCTCTGAAACCACCAAAGACACGGCCTTTTAACCCCCCTGCCGGGAGCGGGCTGGGAGAGGTTAATAGGGGGAAAGGGAGGACCTATGGAATACTTTCAACAATAAAGATTTAAATAAATAAATAAAGAACCCCCCAGCCAGGCACTTGCTGGCCTTTTGTGGTGATTTTTCCATTAAGGCTGCTCTTACTGACCAAATAACAACCTGTTATTGAAGCTGCAAAAAGACAGTCCTCAGCCCTCCCCACACACTCCTCTGGGCTCCCAAGTTTGCTCTGTCCCCTTTTCAAGTTTGCATTTTCTCCTTCCACAGAGTTAGCAATTCTCCCCTTAAGAAGTCCCCTCCACTGTTTATTATGGTTTAACCATTTTTCACCCCATGCTCTTATCCCTGCCTTCTCCCAGTCCCACCCAGCATCCCTACTGAGCCCCTGTGGGACTTTGAATTTTAGAAAATGATTACGTGTTGCAAAGTCCTGCTCTAGAAGGCAGGCCACTCTATCTCCTGCCGCCCCCCCTCCCCCTCCCGCCCCATGGCCTTATCTCTCAGGCCTCCTCTCCTGTGACTCTGAAGCAGAGATGATAAGATCCCCAGAGGAAAGCATTTGCAAAGTGCTCTGAGTGCTTTGATGAAATTGATTGGGTAAATGGAAACATATTTCTTTTCAAACTGCTCTAGCCTATTAAAAAAGTAAGGTATGCAAATGCAATGACTCACCATTTAACAAATAATGAAGGTACTTTGTCATTTTAAATATTATTTCACAAGAGATATTTCCAGCAATAAAAAACCAGAACTGCTTGCTTTGAAGTGTTTAAAAAAATAAATACTGCTTGATATCTTTAAAGCAGTGCTTCCAAGATCGTTGATTGAGTTAACATTTTGTTGAATTTTTCTAGCTTCGCTTTTGAAGGGTCTGAAACATGCCAATATTGTGCTCCTGCATGACATAATCCACACCAAAGAGACACTGACGTTCGTTTTCGAATACATGGTGAGTTGCCCCAGCATTTTACAAAGCATGAGGGAAAAGCCTGGTGCTTGTATAATGAATCTGTTAATATTTTATGGCATGATAAAATTTTCATTACAATGTGGAAAGTGTCATGGAAATTTTCATTATTACGATTAACAGAGCCTATTGTTCTTATGCTTATTCCTGAATCTTGCCTCTTTGCCCATTGTATTTGCTGTCTCTTTCCCCTCACCAGCAGTAATTAATACGAATTTTGAGTTTGCCTCCTAAATAAAACGTTTACACTTTTAAAAAAATCTATTTTTAACCACCAGCTGAGCAGAGCCCAACATTTTTCATTGATAATGAAGATATAAACCACAAGGTTTTAAAACATTGTATCTAAGTTTACTAAAGAATAACTCACTGTAGTATTTCTGAGAGGGAAAACTATTCAAATATTAGCAGAAAGAAGTCATACGGTATGTGTACTTGACTTGCCCCCGAGAAGAGTGGAAACTCCCTGTGTCATGGTGTTCGGGGACAGTCATTTACGTAAATAGAGCATCTTGTTGTGCCGGGAAACAAGCTTCCTTCTAAGAGCAGCCAGCTAGAAAGACACACTGGGTTTGACCTCAGCAGTGGGGTCTCAGAAAACCTGGCTGTGTGCCTTCTGCCCCTTATTCTCAAAAACCTGAACTCTGTACGACCTCTGGCAGTCAAACGTACGGTCTGCTGTAGGGCACTGTGCAAGCACCACTAACAGCAGCCTCTCCACCGTTTCCTGTAGCACACGGACCTGGCCCAGTACATGTCCCAGCACCCGGGCGGACTGCACCCTCACAACGTCCGGGTGAGTGCTGCGAGGGGCAGGCCTCTCTGGCTCGCCCACCACAGGAGAATTTTGAAACAGGCTGACAGTGCAAAGCAAAGTCCCAGGACACAAAATAAGAAGATGGCCATCATTAATATTCTAGAGAAAAGTTAAAAAAAGAAAAGAAAAAAAAAAGAGAGTTGTCCTTCAAGAAATGGAGCAATGTTTAGTGGTTTTCTGGACAGCCTAACCTTGTCAGTCATTGCTATCATTGCAAATGTGTGCCTAGAAGCATAAGCCAATGAAAAGAATTGCACTGAGAAAAACAAGTGGAGGTAGGCCATCTTTTATAAAATAAATACCTTTTTCGTGGCAGACTGCTGTGCTCTGTGATAAAGTTTGTGTTGTATTTATAGTCCCCACTAGAATTAGCCAACAGAACACCTGTGTTGGATCCTGATCAGTTACCCTTTTGCCTGTCCGATCAGGTCCTGTTGTCTATGGAGCCAGCTTCCATTTTTTCCCAGTCATTAGAATAGAAATAATAATGACCTCTTAACAGATGTAATTCTACATGTGTTATAAATCATTTGTATTTTATACTTTTCATTCTCTAAAGTTTTATTGGCATTTAATTAATTAACCTAGACACATGAGATTTGCATATGTACTCATTCATTTAACTAATAATTTATGTATTAATTTATTCATTCAAGAAATACTTATTGAGGTCTTAGTACTATATTAAGTTCTGAGGTTTTACTAATGAATAAGTTGTATTTCTTACTTTCAGTGTGCTTAAAGCCCAGTAAGATAATGTGGACTTAAATGGGCAGTGAGAAGCAAAGTGATAAGGTTATGGCTGTGTTAATAGGAATATTATGAGACTCTTACTAAGGGGCTTAATCTCCTCTTAGAGGCAAGGGGGAAAGGTTGAGGGGAGAGGAGTTGAGAGGAATGAAGAAACCTTAATAGCTATTGGAGAATGGGGTAGAGAACTAACTAGGGAAACCAAGAAAGTCTAGGAGTGTATTAAATATTCTAATGAGAATGAAAATCATTAAGTTATCTGCATGTTCATGGGATTATTTTTTAAATGGCAGTGCTGCCATAGCCAGTATTGCTCAGTGGATAGAGCATCGGCCCTGAGGACTGAAGGGTCCCAGATTCGATTCCGGTCAAGGGCATATACGTGATTTGCAGGCTGGATCCCTGGCCCTGGTCAGAGGCACATGTGGGAGGCAACAAATCAATGTGTCTCTCTCACATCAATGTTTCTCTCTCTCTTTCTCTCCCCCTTCCTTCCACTCTAAAAGTCAATGGAAAAATATCCTCAGGTGAAGATTAACAAATAAATAAATAAATAAATAAATAAATGGCAGTGCTTAGCAATTTGAATAGAGCAGTGGTTCTCAACCTTCCTAATGCCGCGACCCTTTAATACAGTTCCTCATGTTGTGGTGACCCCCAACCATAAAATTATTTTCGTTGTTACTTCATGACTGTAACTTTGCTACTGTTATAAATCGTCATGTAAATATCTGATATGCAGGATGTATTTTCATTGTTACAAATTGAACATAATGAAAGCATAGTGATTAATCACAAAAACAATATGTAATTATATATGTGTTTTCTGGTGGTCTTAGGCGACCCCTGTGAAAGGGTCGTTCGACACCCAAAGGGGTCACGACCCACAGGTTGAGAACCACTGGAATAGAGGAACAGAGAAAGTAGACAGTTTATTGATTCAGAGTTGGGGTTTTGCCAGATAAGTGAGAGGAAAAGACCGTTTGGCAAGAGAATTGAAGAGAATGTCAAAAGGTTAAGCTGGTGGTCAGTGGCTTCTAAACTGAGGGAAGAAGTGAAGATAGGCAGGGTGCTGAAAGCTAGGTAGAAAGCAGAAGAGTCAAGAAACTAGACTAGAGGTGTTGATTACATAGAAAAGCAGTTGCAGGAAAAATAACGGTGAGAAAGATTTTCAGGCTATGTGACTCACATATAAGACACTGTGCTAAATGCTTCAGAGGAAAAAAAGACATGGAAGACAGATTCCGGCCCTCAAGACACTTACATCCGAAAACAAGATAAAAGAAATACACACCAATACTATTACATGGCATTTGTGAATAATGCCAAGTAAGAAATAAGACCTAGTTTGTAGATGTGTAAAGAAGTAGAATATATTTTCTCATTTTAAGAGGCTTCATTTAAGCCAGAACTCAAAACATACATTCATTTTGAGAGGCTGAAATAGGGGAAGATGTTACAGAAAGGAGGAATGTGTTCACCAAAGGTACAGAGCAGGGAAATAGAGGATGTATTCAAGGAAGAGGATCCCAGAATCATGGACTGTTAGGGCGACGGGGCCGACAGTGGTTTTCAGTTTTCGGGTTCTGACACATTAGTGGGTTATGAAATCAATGTGGTGATTAGCAACCAACATTTTAAAAAATGAAATGAAATGGGAAGGAAGAGAATAGAAAATGTTTTGTGCAACTTTTGGTCTAGTTGAAACTGTACTTATATCTGGATATGGATGTAAATACTGGGTACATATATATTTGGTTGCAATACAAAAAATGCTTTAAAAACACTGGGCTGATCTAACATTTTTGTTTTGCAGAATTGGAATCTAAGATTTGAGAGGACAAATATTTTGCCAGAGGTTATAGAACGAGCCTTTGCCATAGCTAAATATGATTCTTGGTTAGGATGCTTTCCCACTACTGCCATATTGCACCTCTGGTCCTGTTGGCCTGACATGTAGAATATATTAGTGAAGTGGGGTACATAAGTCTGGGGAAATTGATTGGGTAGGTGGCCGAGAGCCTCACTTCCTAAGATGTGGACTCTATTCCTTAGACATTAGAGTTATTAAAGGGGGTTGAGTTGAGAGAGCATGACATGATCAGAAGGAAATTTATGTAACTGTGGTCTGTGGGATGGATTAAAGAGAGGAGACTGGAGTCAGAAATTCCAGTTAGGAGTTTATTGATGTGGTCTAGCCCAGTGCTTCTCAAACTGCAGTGAGCAGATGAACGACTTGGGGCTCTGATCCAGGCGGCCTACGGTGAGCCTGAGCTTCTGTTTCTAACATGATCACGGGGGATGGGGATGCTGCTGGTCAAGGAACAAACTTTGAATAGCAAGGATCTAGGTAAGACGTAATAAAGGCCTAAATTATGGGAGTGAAGGCGAGAATGGAAAGGAATGTGAAAAATGGAAACAATGAAGAGTTCATCCAGGACATGAAGAAGGAGAGGGTGGGGCCAAACATGACTGATTTTGAGTTTGATTGACCAGGAGAATTATAGCTCTATTACTAGAAATAGAAGAAGTTGGTTTGGAGAAGAGGAGGAGTCCTATCTTAGATGGAATGAGTTCCTAGTTGAGGTTAGGGTTAAAGTTATATATATATATATATATATATATATATATATATATAGAGAGAGAGAGAGAGAGAGAGAGAGAGAGAGAGAGAGAGGAGAGAGAGAGAGAGAGAGAGAAAGAGGAGAAAAGAGGAATGTGGATCTTAGAAGGAAATAGTGAGTTAAGTTTTGGACATTTTGAGTTTAATGTGATTATAGGATGTCCAAGTGAACGTCAGACTATTCGGGTCTAAAGTTCAAGAGAGAGTCTGAGTTGGAGATAAAGATTTTGAAATCTGCAGAATACAGTTGTTAATTGAGTCAGTTAGTAGATAAGATGGCTAAGGGGGAGTATGTGGAGTGATAAGAGAAGGTCCAGGATGGAGCCCTAAGGAATTTAAATATATTGGAGATCAGTAGAGGAAGTGGATAGAACCCATAAAAAAAGAGGCTTCAGAGAAGTAGGAGAAAAATGATAAGATTGTGTTACCAAGGAAGAGCTTCAGGAAGGTCAACAATTCCAAATGCTGCAAAGAAAAGGAATGAGAGGTATCCATTGGATTTCCACAGCGAAAGGCATTGGTGACCATGGTAAAACAACAACAATACCTAACAAATGACATGATCAAAATAGTTGCTTATGATGGCAAGACCTACTGTGTTACCATGGAGTGAGGGGCTGAAGCTGCCTGGAGAAGCAGACCACTGGAGGTCAGCTTGCCATGTTCACACGGGCACTGATGTCAAGGGAGCAACCGCTGTGATCTCGAGAGAATGATGCCGGGTGGTGAGTGTGTGGGTGAGAGTGACAAGAGGAGTAGAGGAAGATGTAGCTGGATGTCAAGAAAGTCTAAGCAACAGGGGTTTTTACTTAAGGGTAGAAAAGGAATGGTTTTGAAGTGGGATTGAGGAGTCAGGAGGCAGCTGCCCCCACCCCCCTGCGATCGGATGTATGAGTGAGCTGTAGAAAAGCTAGCATCCACGTACGAATGCTATAAAGGAGCAGTGAGCTCAAGGTCCCCTTGAAGGAAAGGAGCCGGAAGAAAATCCATCAGAGGTTGTGTTGTAGAGAGTTTTTAATCCAGAATTGAGGCGTGAAGAGTGAGCAGTGAAAAGGTTTGGGAGAGGAAGGAACCATGGATTATGTGAAAGGAAGCACAGAGCAATACAGAGATGAGCTTATGGGAGGGAAAAAGAATAGTCCGAGAGGCTTACATTTTGAGTAGTGACCACAGAAGACATGATGGGAACCGCCTGGGATTTAACAAACCCCAGGAATCCCTGGTGAGTGGAGCACTCGGGCTTCCCTGCAGGACTTGGCTGACTCATCTGATTGTGTTTTGAGGGATCCCAGCCCAGATGGCAGTAGCCCAAACGAATTACATTTTGTTCCCAAGAGCCTCACTGTGTTGGAAACAGAACTAACCCCTGAGGTACAGGAAGCCTCTCTGGAAAGAGTCACCCACGATCTGGCTTGATGTTGACTGAGAAAAAGCACCATCTGATTGGGTCATTATCGGTGAAGCTTCGGCAGGGTTGAGGGAAGACTCCAGGCTGGAAAGGATTGAAGAGTGAGTGGGTGGTGAGCTTCGTCAGCACACACTGCCGTTTGGAGAAGTGTGGCTGTGGGACCCCATGCCTGACCACCACGGGTGCTTTACTGTGCACACAAGCTTGCAGAGAGAGATGTGGAGCCTAGGAGGAAAGACTGAGAGCAAGAAGGTGGGAGGCGGGTGTGACTAATTAGTGAGAACAGCCTCTCCTTGGGACATGAAAGGCACTTCAGCCGGCCCGGCCCTCCCTCGGAGAAGCTCTGTGGCTGACTCAGCCCGCCCACTCCCTTTCCCTGTCATGTTTTGACTTTCTGTCTTTTCTCCGGCTTCCCAGGCTGGTGTAGTGGAGTCAGGCACGTCTGAATTTGAGCTGTGGCCCTGACTCTTTCTAGACATGTTTTCAAAGTTTCCTATTTTTCTTATCTGTGAAGTGAGGGCAAGCATACCTTCCTCACAGGAGTGTATTGGGGATTGATTACAAAAGGTGACAGGCATTCAATAAACGGTACTTTCCCTGTCTTCCTTCTTCTGTCTCTCCCTCGCTGATCTCCCTCGCTTTCTGTCTTCTGTCGCTCACCTGTCTCCATTTCCCTCTCTCCTATACTGTCCCATTGAAAAACATCGACTGTGGCAACGTATCTTTCAGCTGGATTTTTTTAAATATTGTCTTTTCCATAAACATTATAACCAATTGGAAGGTTTAAACGATGGTATAAGAATTTTGTGTTTCGGTAGCGTAGTGGTTTGATGAGTGGAAAAGTAAATAGTGTGTGTATTTGAAGCACGAAGATAAAGCCTTGGGAAGATTCATAGGACCAGTGAACATTTGAGGTAGGAGTCTCAAGAAGTTTTTTTAAAATATACATTTTTTTTTTTTATTGATTTCAGAGAGGAAGAGAGAGAGATAGAAACATCAATGGTGAGAAGGAATCATTGATCGGCTGCCTCCTACACACCCCACACTGGGGAGCACGTGTCCCCGACCGGAATCGAGCCTGGGACCCTTCAGTCTGGAGGCCAACTCTATCCACTGAGCAAAACTGGCTAGGGCTCAAGAAATTGTTAACATTCCTAAATGGCTTATGAAACTGATGTGGGATCTGCATCGAACCTACGGCCACAGAGTGCTGTGGTAGGTAACCCCCCCCCCCCCCCCACAAGGCTCCTGCTTCGGTCAGACCAGGCTGCTCATGAACTTGGCTTCAGTGTGTCCAAGTCATTGTGAGATCAGTACAGGTCCTAGCGTCTCTGCAGTTCCTAGTTTCCAAGGTGTGGTGGGAAAGTGGATTCATCCACACAGCTCTGTGTCTGCTATTTTGCCTGCGTCCACAGGAAGCCTGGGGCTGGTCCTTTCTTTTCTAAACTGTCAGAACATGTTTGCAGTTGGCATTGGTCTTTGTAAACACTAATTGTTGGTATTTGAATTCTCAATTGCCAGGGGCGCTGGAAAATAGCAAAAGACACTTGGAAAACGGAGCATTCTTTTCCCCCTTAAACTTCTATAATGGTGGGGATCTGAAAATGTCTGGTTACTGTGCCTTATAACCACGTGCAACATTTAAAATTTGGGGCCCTGAATGTATTTTTTCTGTTGTTTCCCTTTCCCTCTTCTTTCTTCTCTCTGCTATTTATTCCTCGGTCTCTTTTGATTTTTTTTTTTTGTGGGGGGGGGGGGGCTAATTTCTTTTGGCTCTTTTCCCTCTTAATCTCTACTGTATATTTCCCTTATTTTCAACTTTCAACCTAAGACTTTAAAAATAGGTTTAAAAAGATAATGGTCCCTTTCTTTCCTTTTACTATCTAAGGATACGTTTCCCAGTCTGGTCTCCTTGTGTTGTGTTTTTAAAAGGCTTTCATATCAGAGAGCTTGGGAAATGTAAGCAGTTGTAAACCTTAGAATATCATTTCCAGGTCAACTTTGATCTTACATGCCAAGTTTGTCGGTGGGAAAAAAAAATTAAATCTCTCAAATCTAAATCAATAACTAGTGTTCCAAGAGAAACTTCAAAGTTTCACTCTAGATTTTAAGGAAGGGTAATTCCTTCAATACCAAAGACATGAGATATCAGGGAAATCCAGAATCCCTTTGTTTAGGACATGGTCTACTTGCTTGTACTTTCTTCCCCCTCTGAATAGAAAATCTCCTTTTTTTTTCTTTTCTTTTTTTTATCTCTCAAGAGACACGTTTACTATATTCTTCGGATGACTGTTTTTGATTTAGAGAAGAAATCCACACATAGTGGCTCAAATCTGTTTAGATAAGGTGTTCATTCCTTCCAGCTTTTCATGTTTCAACTTTTGCGGGGCCTGGCGTACATCCACCACCAACACGTTCTTCACAGGGACCTGAAACCTCAGAACATTCTCATCAGTCACCTGGGAGAGCTCAAGCTGGCTGACTTTGGTAAGCTGCCCCTCGAGTCTCTTTCTGGGCTGTGAACAATGATGCTTTTGTGCACACGTGTTTAAAGCATCGACGAGTCCTGGCCTTTGAAAAGTTGAGGCTCAGGGAGAGCGATGCTTTGTGAGGATATCAAACTACCATATAGGAAGTGCGAGGCAAGACATGGAGAGATTGGCAGCTCTCTAGGATCATATCAAGCTCCAGTCTGGTCAGATCCTAAAACTTGGGCACCCCTACTAGTCTACTGCCTTTTTTGATGAGAGACATTTATAGAGTGAACTTTACTTGGTAGGTTTCTGTAAATCTGGGTGGAGAGACAGATTCTATCAGAGTAGATTGAGGATATCCCAGGATGACAGGATCAAGCCCCAGATTGTCGAATAGACTCTTCCTGCAATGAAGGCTCTTGGTATCTATATAGGTGAGGCTTTTATTTCCACCAAAGTGATGCCGATTTCTCCTGAGTATTACTCTATCTTTCCATTTTAGCACTTATCACAGTTTATAATCACACACACACACACACACACTCATTTGTGTGACAATTTTGACTCCTCCACTAGACTATGGGCATTATCATGGCGGCCTGGGTCCATTTTTGCTTAATATTGTATCCCTAGTGCCTGGCACCATAGTAAGTGCTCAACAAATATTAGTTGAAGAGCTGGTTCCGTGGGAGCTGAGAGCCGCTCTTCCCTGTTTGGCAGATGTCAGAGAGTTGTACTGTCGCTGCAGCACTTTATTCTGAGATAGTAGCTTTCATCCGGGTATGTACGTAAACATTCAACAGACATTCATTTATCCAAGCCCCACACAGTGACTCATCTATTGAGTATTCTTCCGGCTGTAGATCTTGTGGTTCTGTGAGATCAGTGGCTGGCTGACAAAGTGCTCTCATTGTGCAGGGGAGCCCTTGAAAATGACTCATCTAAGGTCCTACCAAACTAACCAATTTGGATTAGCAACCCCCACCCTTTATCTAACTGGGGATTCCTGGACTGCAGAAATGGAGGGCGGCCGTATTGGTCAGGAAGTGAGTTCTGTCGCTGTTACAGAGACCCAGAATTACAGAGGCAGAAACATGCTAGAAGCTTACTTACTCTCACATAACCGTCTGAGCTGAGCAGTCAGAACGTGTAAGGTGGCACCCCGATGCGTGGTGCACCCTCCTTCTGCCTGTGGCCCCCCGGCCCCAGGGTGTTGCCCCAGGTGCATATTTCAAGATGGCTGCTGCCTCCTTCTTATTACAGCCGGGAGGAGGGAGATCTGGAAGTTCGCACATCACTCCTGTTTGTATTGTGCAGGCAAGATTTAGTCACTCATTACACTTAGCTGCCAGGAAGGCCACCTCTAGCTGCAAAGTCGGCCAAACTTTGAGAAATGGACTTGATGGAGAAGTGCACAAGGATTAAGATAGTTGAGTAGCTTTATTAAAAGCACCCAGAGAGTGTGTGTTATTTTTAAATATTGTTTACTCAGCCAGCTAAACCCTCCCTGGTAGAATGTGTCACTGTGGCTCTCCAGATCCCAGGTAATGAGTTCTGTGCTTCTCCCCTTTGGTCAGGTCTTGCTCGGGCCAAGTCCATTCCCAGCCAGACCTACTCTTCAGAAGTTGTGACCCTCTGGTACCGCCCTCCTGATGCTCTGCTGGGAGCCACTGAATATTCCTCTGAACTGGACATATGGTAAGAGCTAGTGCCCCCAAAATAGGAGTCACCCTACCCTTGAGGGTTACTTTATCATCTGTACTACATTTTAAATAATAATTCTAATGACAATCACATTTGTCTACAGAAACATAAAGTGCTTTCAAATACCTATCTCATTTGATTTTTCCAATCATTCTACAAGTTTTTACAGTTAAAGAAACTGAGACTCAGATCAGTCTTGCCCAACGCATCTGAATCCTATATTCTTTCTATCATGCCTCACCTCCTAGCTCTTCTCGTCAATCCTTTGTCTTTTCTCCTTGTCCTCAGAGAAACACACACACGCTCCCAACACACACACACACACACACACACACACACACACACACACACACACTCGTCTGTACATGCATGCTCACACATGTCCAAACATAGTTCAGAGCCTGGTGGCAAAAGGAGACCTGATTTTTATGCCAATTCTACTTCTAATCAGTTTCTCTGGATTCTGTTATCTTGAAAAAGCCATGTATCCTCTTTATGTCTATGTTTCTCTATTTTTAAAATGAGGGTAACAAACTCTCCCCTTGAGGGGTTAAATGGGATGGTAGTTCAAGTGTAAGAACAAGATAGATGGTGTCAAGTAGAACCACATTGTTGGGGAGGCTCTTGGATTAAAGGGATGTGGTGATGAGTGTGGGCTCTCAGGCACTCCTCCTTCCTAGGGCAGTGGTGTTATGTTATCTAGACCTTATTCCTGAAATATCTCAGGCATGTGGGGGCCACAGTTAGATGTGTGGTGACCACAGTCATAGGCACCTCCTCAAAGGTAAAAAAAATACATGGACTTCTTTCAAGACCTTAGAAGGTCATATATAAACGGTAGGCACTGTTTTTTAAAAAAAAATCAATAATGGATTAAAAGCATTAGACAGTATCCTAAAAGGCTAAACTAAGCTTTAGATTTCCCAAAGAATTGAGAAAGGTTGCAGAAATTTCCCCCCGTGTATCTGGAGCATTGATTTCCTAATCCCCGGTGCCAGCACACACAGAGAAGGGTTAGGGCAGGGGGTGGAGACCATTGGATGGTATTCACCAGCTCAGTTTCTGAGTTGGCTTATCTCAAAGTTGACCATTGCTAGCAACCAAAATGATTTTAAACCATTTGACAGTTTTCCATTACTTCTAGTCTTCTCCACTTAGTGTTTTAAAATTATACCTTTTATAGGGTGTCCCAAAATTCATGCAAGATTTGAATTTTGTGTGAGCATTAACAACAACAACAAAAAATAAAAGCCTAATTTTACTTGGTTTATTGAATCTGATTCTAATATGTGTTGCCCTTTGATTTCAATCCCTTCAATTTGATAAGAATTACCAAGTACCAATTATGGCCCAGGAGCAGGGACAATGAAGACCAATGAAGACCACGGCTTTGCGTATGTGCCAGCAAAGCCGTGGAGGCCATTTACCTGATGTGCTATTCCATACATAACCCTATGCTGTATACTTTATGGATCAATAAAAAATTTACAATTTTTAATTATAAACCTTTGTTTTCTATCAAAATTACAGTGGGGCCTTGACTTACGAGTTTAATTCGTATCGTGATGGAGCTCGTAACTCAAATTACTTGTATGTCAAATCTTAAAGTGAACGAGTGAGACACGTGATGCTGGGCTGATGTTGTGGCGTTCACTGTGACGTTCGCTGCGCCAACTAGTGGTGGGGTATCTGAAGCTGGCTCGTAACCCGAATTTTAGCTCGCAACTCAAAGCAAAAAATCGGCCGAGAGACGGCTCATATCTCGAAAAACTCGTTAATCGGGACACTCGTAAGTCAAGGCCCCACTGTACTTCTTGCGTGAATTTTGGGACACCCTATATATCTGTTGCTTTAAAGATAAGAAGCAAAAAAGAATGTGGATATTTAAAGACAAGCTAATGAGAAGCTTTAAAATGACAATAGTTCTAAAAATTTGACTCAAGACACTACTGACCAGATTCTTTGTTAATCCTCACCTGAGGATACTTTTTCCATTGATTGTTTTTAGAGAGAGTGGAAGGAGGGGAAGAGACAGAGAGAGTACATGCCCTTGACCAGAATCAAACCCAGGACCCTTCAATCCACAGGCCAACGCTCTATCCACTGAGCCAAACCGGCTAGAGCTAACCAGATTCTTAAGTTACATTTGTCTGATCAAAGATGTTTTAACACATATCAAGATGTCTCCTAGACATGAAAAATCATTAAAAAGTAAATATGTGGCTATTATATCCAAATTGACTTTTTAAAAATTGGGGATAAAAACAACCTGTTGTTTGAGGGGGAGGAAATCTGCTTGCAAACCTCAATCTGGTAGCTTTTATTCACATACGTACAAAAGTCTAAGAATAAGCCAGTTGATTATTTAAAATGCAAACCCAATATTAGCTCATGAAAACAGTCTATATTTCTTTAGAAATAATAAAATACAGTTAGATTTTAATTATATATATAAGAATTCTGCTTTCTCCTACCCAAGTTAAAGTAAATTAAATAGCGTGTGTCTATAGTCAGATGGAAAAAATAAAAATTTATCACATGGGATAAATACATGTGAATAATATTAAAGACCATATTTAATATGAATCTTTAATAATATGATGATTTGTAATAAAATGTTTTACTTATATATCCTTTATCATGCCAGGCCAAAAAATGTCAAGCTGGTTCAGGGAGTTTGCAGAAGTGTGTGTTATGGTGAAAGGGTTTTGGAGCCAAAATATTGGACCGTGGGGAGAATCTCTGTAATCTGTCCACTGAGCCATTTTTATCATCCAGAGACGATAAGAAGAAAAGTGTGCATTATTAGCAAAATAAATCATACTTCTTACTGTCTCTCAACAATGACTCTCTCATTTGACTACATAGAGAAGGAAACATGTTTCACCCCATTTAACCTATTTTCAGACGCACACTCTTGTTGCACCTTAAATCAGCATGCGGCTTACAATCAGCAGCATCTGACCGTAGCCATCAGCCCGGCTGCACTGTAGTTGCCATTGCACATGTGTGAACAGCAAACGTGCCAGCGTCAGGACTTGCAGCATGAGTGTCAGTGACTTGGAAGAATCTTGCTGACAGAAGAGCGCCCCCTCCCCCCTCCCTCCCCCTCCCTCCCCCAAGAACCAAACGGTTGTGGAAAGAGAGTGAATCAGACGTGTTTAGCCACATTCTTTAAGCAGGAGTCACCTATGTAAAAAGGTGACATAGAAGTAGGCTATGTAACTGCAAGGTCAGCTTGGGAGCCCAGCACCAGTGACTGTTAGTTCTTTAATGGATTATTTTAAGACATGCTGTGTCATCAAACTCCTGATGTCGAGGGCGATACCGTGGATAAACATAGACATCAAAGAGTCTGAGTCAAATGCTGAATGTGGAAAAAAGTTTCAGGAACACCTAAACCAATGTCTTTCACTTGATGTTCCAGTTTTTGCATGTACAAGTACGACATATGATGAAATAATGTGTCTAATTAAGTGTATAGCAGCCCTTTCAATAAGTATAAAGGCAACATTCTGAGCATGTCATAGTTCAACTCGCAGGTGTTTTGTTTCTTAATGGCACACACAATAGTGGTGCCTCTTACAATGACAGCATCTTAGGTTCAGTGGAAGAGAGCGTTCAGTTTGGAGGTTTAGAACTTTCCCCTCCTCTCATAAAATGGACAGTTAATGAGCTTGAATGAGCCAGAATATTTGCTCCCTATACTGTGTTCCTAAATGCTGGTTGCATTCCAGTTTAACAAAAAGCTGCAGGCTGTTCTTATTTTTTGGTTGACAAAGGGACTTTTATTTTTTTTGCCCAAGATTTTATAATAGCATGTGGCCTCTATTTAACTATCCCCAAAATATTCCCTGGGAGGAGAAATGCTAGTAGTTCAGTTTTGCAGGTCTGGTTTCCTTGAAACGGTCTGTTGACTCTTATTTCTTTTGCTAGGGGTGCCGGCTGCATCTTTATTGAAATGTTCCAGGGTCAACCTTTGTTTCCTGGGGTTACCAGCATCTTTGAACAGCTGGAGAAGATCTGGGAGGTAAGAGAAGAATTCCTCTTAGGAAGAAGAAATATCTGCGTTTCAAACTTTAAATCAAATTTGCCTTTGAGACGAATGACGCAGTCCATCTGCTTTGAGATATGAAGCTCCATGTTAAGGTCATGGAGACTGTGATATTTGCAACAGTATAAGTACCTTGGGAATGAGTGTCCAGAAACCCCTGTTGTCCTGTAACATCCCATGAATCCACCTGCGCCCTATACTATAGTCTCGGTTTCTTGGGGCAATTTCTGCCGGTCCTAGTTAAGCACATTTCTGCCTGGCCACCCCCAGCTCGAATTCTACTATATGTCTGGCCCTGAATCTTTGTCAACTGAAGACAAGGCACTAAATTGTCATAGAACTCCAATGGAAACGAAGGCCTAGCATGTTCGTGTGAGAGAAATACTGTATTTATCATGCTCTTCCAAAACCAAATGCCTAAGATGTTAAGGTGCTTTTGCGTGTGTGGTTCCATTTCTTTTATTCTTAAGTTTATTTTTAATTATGATTTACATTCCATATTATTTTGTATTAGTTTCAGGTGTACAGCATAGTAGTTAGACAATCATATACTTTATAAAGTGATTTCCCTGGTATTTCCAGTACCCACCCAGCACCATACATAGTTATTGCAATATTATTGACTACGTTTCCTGTGCTGTACTTTACATCTCCGTAACTCTCTTGTAGCTACCAATTTGTACTTCTTAATCCCTTCACCTTTGTCACCCAGTTCCCCCAAACTCCTCCCCTTTGGCAACTATCAGTCTGTTCTCTGTGTCTCTGAGTCTGTTTCAATTTTGTTTGCTCATGTAGTTTGGTCTTTAGACTCCACACACAAGTGAAATCATATGGTATTTGTGTTTCTCTGACTGATTTATGTCACTTAGCATAATACCCGCTAGGTTCATCCATGCTGTCATAAATGGTAAGATGTTATTCTTTTCTATAGCCAAGTAATATTTCATTGCATATCCACTCTCTATTGATAGACACTTGGGCTGCTTCCATATCTTTTTTAAAAATTTATCTTATTGTTGGCAGTATTACAGATGTCCCTTTTTTCTCCCATTGACCGCTCCACCCCGCCCTCCCAGGCCTTCATCTCACTATTGTCTGTGTCTGTGGGTTATGCATATATACAGATAATCTCTCCCCACCCACCACCCACCCCTGCCTTCCCTCTGAGATTCTGTTTCATTCTTCTTTGTCTCTGGATCTATTTTGCTTCCATATCTTGGCTATTGTAAATAACACTGCAGTGAACATAGGGGTGCATGTATTCTTTCAAATTAGTGTGTTGAGTTTCTTTGGATATACACCCAGAAGTGGAATCACTGAGTCATAAGGCAGTTCCATTTTTACTTTTTTGAAGAACCTCCATGCTGTTTTTCATAGTGGCTGCACCAATCTTCAATCCCACCAATAGTGCATGAGGTTTCCCTTTTCTCCACATCCTTGCCAAAAGTTGTTTGTTGATTTTCTGATGATACCCATTCTGACAGGTGTGAGGTGATATCTCATTGAAATATATTTTTATTGATTTCTGAGAGGAAGGGAGAGGGAGAGAGAGAAACATCAATGATTAGAGAAAATCATTGATTGCCTGCCTCCTGCACGCCCCCTACTGGGGACTAAGCCCACAATCCGGGCATTTGCTCTGACCAGGAATCAAACTGACTGCCTGGTTCATAGGTCAACGCTCAACCACTGAGCCATACTGGCCGTACTAGAAATTATCTTTAATACACACATAAAGGTGCGGAAAACTTTAGGGAACACTGGGGAAAGGGGAAAATAATTAGTTGCCAGTTCTGGAAAGTTATTGTCTCACCTCGATGAAGAAATTCTATGCCAGTCTCGTGCTAGAAATTCATGACCCAGAAGACACTGTCTTCTGGCTAAAATAAAATGTGCTTTGAGATATTAAGACATTTTATAGAGATTAATTACTGCCATTAAAATTTTCTTTTTGATATATGGGGGCTATTATGGAGCAACATAGGAAATACTGATTTTTTTTTTCTCCAAGCTCCCCTGCAAGACAGATAAATGCTATTTCTCTTCAAACAGCATCACTGGGTGAGAAAACATTGTCTAAGCTGGAGGCAGCTTAACGTAATAATAGCTTTAAAGCTGTAAAGCCAGGGTTTGAATTCTAGCGACTTTTTAGCTAAACAAATGTGGGCAGGTTCAGCTTGCTCATTTGTTAAATGGGGCTGGCGGTCATGACTTCCTAGCCTTCTGTCAGAATTCCATAAGGTCAGATGCATAGCAAATTTCCTGCGCCAAAAGTGCTCAAGAAATATCTGCTGCCTTTCCCTGTCAGATAAATTATGATTGTAGAGATGTTTCAATCACCTAAGTGCGGAAAAGCCTTTCCTGATATACAGCCTCGTTGTTCCTCCGTGTGGTCTTACTTCTTGTCCACACTAGAGGAAGTACTTAGATATCACAGAACAGAAAGAATGGGCCAGACATTTCCCAGGACCCGATGGCTCTCTAGTTATTGGTTCAAGTTTCCAGGACTGGCCTTGCTGACTGACACTGGCCATCTGAAGATGTGTTTGGTAATTCAGTAAGTGAAAGAATTTGCACTTGAACCTGGACATTAAGTACCAAAACAAAAATGTCTTAACAGCAAAAACAAACATGTCTTGACAAATAGTTCCTGCCCAGAAAGCCATGTTCATGCCTACCATTGTCTTTATCACACTGCAGTCAACCAACGGGACTTTATTTTGACATTTATGACAACTCATTGCAAATTTAAAACAAGTGACCATATTAGAAATACCACTGGCCTGCAGTCAGAAGACGTGAGTTCTGAACCCAGCTCTAACTTCAAGTTATGAGGGAGAGCAATTCACATCACCGACCTCCCTGGGTTTCCAGCGTGATACATGTTACAGAGGCTCCTCAACCTATGACAGGTTACCTCCTCATAAACCCATCATAAGCTGAAAATGTCATAAATCAAACCATAGTAAGTCCGGGACCACTTGTATTTGATTTTCTGATTCCATGAAGTTGTGACTTCTTTGAACAAGAAGAATCTTGTAGCTCCCATCATTTAAAATCATAATATTCTTCTCTGTTTATCTGATTCCACCACCCACCCAGGTAGTTTTTATCGAGTTTGTCAACTTGCATAGCTCATTGTTGACTTTTGATCTGTACTGACCAAGGATACAGTTCCATATTGCCTAGCCATACTTTGTGAGCAGCAGGTCAGATTCATTATGTCTCATTCCTACCTGGTCCTGTCGAAGGAGGACAATGGTTTTGTCATCATTGACATTTATCCCAGCTGTAGCTCCACACTCTGAGGGCAAAGTGGAAAAGTCACCCCATTCAGCAGTGTGTTGTCTTTCTGCTACTACATCTCAGGCGGGTTAGAAATATAAACATTACAAATAGTTCCTGAACTTATGTTTTACTAAACATGGTCTACCCAAATGAGAATAGGAAATCCATTTCCAGTCTACGAGAGTGGATGTAGGAATGGCATCTTTGAAAGCAACGTGCCCATTCTAAATCTCCCTGTCTCTAAACACAACCTTCCTCTAGATTTATCCTGAGGTCTCACTCTTAGGAATAAAGACATTATGAGTCCTGAATTTTTCTTTTACTGTCTTTCTGAAGTGTGTGTGTGTGTGTGTGTGTGTGTGTGTGTGTGTGTGTTCACATCTGAATAGCTGTCACTGGCTTTCTGGGACCTAATTCTTTCAATAAGCAGTTTTAGCAAATAATCCCAGCTGTGGTTCTAAAATCAGAATAAAACAAACTATGCAGACCTTGAATCCATTAATCAAAATGCCTTCAGTTTCCATTCCAACAAAGGCAGAAAACAGCCCCTGCAGCCCACTGTTTTCAAATATAGCACTCACTAGTTGCCTTTTTAGGAGCCTTTAGGGAGGGCGTAAATCAACAATTTTTGGTTTTTAGTTTCCCAGACTGAAGTGGAGATTTAGTAATTTTCTCAAGTGAAAACAAATTCAATAACTTTCAAATAGAAACTCAGCATCAAATTTCCAAATAAAGGATATTGAATTTTGTTTAAACGTTTAAAATCTCAAGCTTACAGCTTTTAACATAATAAACATTATTGGTATCCATTTTGCTGATTTAATTAAACATAACACAAAATAACCATTCTGGTAACTTTCGCCTCAGAAAAATATGGATGTGGTCGTTATTTATTTCTCTTATTGCTTTCTCTTCATTATCTTTGCTTTCTTTTCATTGTACTTTGCCCATTAACAGAAGACGCATGGCTCTCTGTGAGTCACATCCACTGGCTTACATGCACCTCTGTGCAATAAGCATCCAATGCATATGATGGTAGGTTAAAAACGAGGAATTAGCTTCCCACCCTCCTGCCCACTCATACAAAAGTAGAAGTAGTCCCGTTGGCTTTTCACAATGGATTCAGGACCTTTAGTGCTCCTTGGGCTCGGGTGGTTGATAGGAGACGCCTGTAATCCTCCCAGTAGCTTTTCAGCTTATTTAGGGAGTGGATCAAAGAAAGAAGATGTTGCTGTGCGGTGTGATTTTTCATTCTATGAGGGAAAATAGCACTTTGGTGTCTTTTGTTCGAGGACAAGCTTAACAGGCACCACAAAATGTACTTTCCTGCCAGAGTCCTGGTCAGCAAGCCCATGGGTATTAAGGTTCTGGATTCCTCATTGATGATCATCAGCCACTTGTTGGGCATTGACTTCTTACTGCCTCTGTCCAGCATTTTACAAATGGATTCTGTAGCCTCTTTCTATAAGAAATGCTTCTAAGAAGAATTATATTGTAATGGTGTAATAATAGCTATTAGTATTTTACTAACATTTTATAAAAACAGTGTTATTCTAGCTCCCAGATATAACTAACATTAGGCTTTTATGATTATCTTTTTTTAAAATGATAAGGCGATACCTATAAGGAAACTCAGAAACATCACCATCCCAAATCTGAAATGTTTTGTCGTCGTATTCCCAAGGACTGTTATTTTCCCATTAATTCAAAACTAGAGCTTTAATTTGGTAAGCCAAAGTACAAAGGAGGTTTTCTTTAGTGATGTTGTTACTATTACTACCCACCAGTTAAAACCCAAATACCAGACTCCAAGCTGTTGGGCCACAGAAAACTCAAGCAAATGAGATGAATTTGGTAGAAAGGACTGGGATTGGGCTGGGGATCATTTTTAGCCAACATTCCACTGCCTCAAGGTCAGTAATCTGAACCCTTTTAATTTGAGCGTATTGTGGAACAGCTGAACGCCAGGCTGGGCATAATGTAGGCTGTCAATGCCTCCTGTTGGATATATATATAGTTCTCTAATGTAAGGCAAAGGGACATCCCTCCTGCTTCTTTATATCCCAGCTCCCAACATAGCATCCTAATGTATGTTGGTCGTGCAATAGATATTTAATGATGAGGATATGACTTCAAGCAAGGCTGTATGATCTGCTTCAGAATGAGTGAGTTAGTGGAGACACAAGCTCAGGACCTGTATTAGGATTCTCCAGAGAAACAAAGCCAATAGGATATCTAGAGATCTATAAGAGGAGATCTATTGTTGGAATTGGCTCATGCGGTCATGGAGGCTGAAATATGCCATTTGCAAACTGGAGACCAGAAAAGCCAGTGGTTCTGCTATAATTTAGTCCGAGGCCAAGGGCCCGAGAACTGCGGGGGCTGCCGGTGATAAATCTGAGTCTGAAGACCCGAGAGCCAGGGGCACTGATGTCTGAGGGCAGGAGAAACCGGACATCCCAGCTCAAGAAGAGAGAGATCATGCCCTTCCTCCCCCTTTTTGTTCCTCTTGGAGCCCTCAATGGGTTGGATGATGCTTCCCAGGTGGGTGAGGACGGGTCTCTACTCAGTCCACTGATTCAAATGCTAATCTCTTCCTGAAACATCTCACAGGCACACCCAGAAAAGACGTTTTACCAGCTATCTGGGCGTCCCTTGCCTCAATCAAGTTCACCCATAAAATTGACCATTACAGGACCACAGGAATATACTAGTTTTGCCCAAACAGCTACAAATAGGGAAGCACAAAAGTTTCTTTCTTGGATACATCAGCTGGTGTAATGTGACCTACGTCTAATTCTTCCCTGATCTGTCCTTCCTGTCTTCACACCTGCTCCATCCGCCTCACGTCTCCCCTAACTTCTCTCTGTCTTTCTTTGGCTTTGCGTAGGTGTTGGGAGTCCCTACCGAGGACACCTGGCCTGGAGTTTCCAAACTACCTAACTACAATCCAGGTAACATTTGATTTGAGCTTTGGAGTGCTCTGAGAATTAGCAGTGTGAGAGATTTAGGTACACAGTGCGTTCTATTGTTGTTAACTCAACAGGGAAGATAGGTCTAGACAAATTTTTAGGTTCTTGAATTCCCTGACTAATCCTTTTACGAGGAGGACACTGAAGTAGTAGTTAAGATTAGATTAGTTCTCAAGCTCTGTAAACCACAAGTAGCAAACTGAATGAGCATTTGAAATGACTGTTACTGTGGATTCCACATCCATTTCCAAATACACAAGTGCCAAAGGAAGCAACTACAAAGATAGTGTCACTTTTGAGCCCAGGGCTGTCATGGATTTCTATGCTTCTACAACAGAGGGGAGGTAGAAACTCATTCGGCTCATTAGGCCTTGGGCAGGAGAGCTAAGATGTGTCTAGATTGTACAAGAGTTCACCACTGGGTCATTTTCTGTCACGTATTTGGTCCTCCAAGACTAGCTCCTAGGGTGGATATGGAAGTGTTAGAAGTGTTGTCCACGGGGAAGGTCTGTGAGGAATGGTCCCAAGGCAGAGGGGACAGTTTAACCAGTTGTCACATCAAAGATGTAGAGACAGAAGGGCGGAGCCAAGCAGTGAGCTATAGGATGGAGGGATGTATCCGATGTTGGAGAAGCAAGAATGGCCACAGGAGAACTGGACTCCTGCTGCCAGGATGGAAGGAGAGGTAGATATACACAGAGAAGGACAGGTTAGGGTGAATGTGGCCCAAGTCACCTTTTCTAGTCTTCATAGTCGTACGGTGCCCCATGACTAAAAACGGATTTTTTTTTCAAACTGTTGTCACTGTGGCCATTGGTATGAGCTTATCCTGCAAGGGCTTCTTGAGAGCAAGACGCTGGAGAGGGATGGAAAAGGTGGCTAAAGAGAAAAACAGTGGACAATGGAGGCTAGGGATGGTTTTCTTTCTTTCTGCAGCATCTACTATTTTTGCTCAAACAGCTCCCAATGGGGATCAGAGATCTTGAACTAACTAGGATTACGGAAACCTTATAGCAAGCGAAAGACAAACCATAAAGTCATTTCAGCTTTGTGTGAATGGCCGTAGGCATTGCTAAATGGCTTTAGGGTCACTCACACATGGGTTACCATTTCTAACCATTTTGCTAGTTTGGCACCTGAGAAAAATGCTGCTGTCTGGCCACAGGGCCTTGCCTTTGGTCTGAGATAGAGAGAAAAAAGAACAAACTTCTGCGGAGACCAGGACCCAGGCTGCAATAGGTCCTCTCTCTTGTTGCCATGGTTTCTAGGAGAGTCTGGCTTTCGTCTTTTCCGACCCTGCCCATACCTCTCTTCACCCTGCCTATACGCTCTCCTCCAGGTGAAAATGGGACCCCACCCCCACCCCTACCCCCACCCCCAGTTTTCTGCAATGGGTGCAAGCAGAAGTTTAGGGTCACAGATGGGTTGTAGAAAACAATTTGGATAATGTTGATACAAAGCTGCCACAGTGAGCATGTGATGTTTCCCCAAACTTCAAACATTTGGGTTTCAGGTTGGTTCAGGCAATAAACAGTTTCTCAGTACAGAAGGCCTTGTTGAGAACAACAATGATAGGAACTTGGCCAAATGCTCCACTGCCAGATTCTGGACTAAATAAGGTAACTGGGGTTCCAATAAAACAGTGAGAAATAGGTGACATCTTTCATTTTGCTGTCGTTTCAAAGTCATGTGCAATTTTTTTATTTCTGGAGAGAAATCTCCAGATTCAGCATCAATGGGGTTCAGACTTTGCATTGTTTTTCTAGGAAGCATTCAGTGTAATTCAAAGGAGCCCAATCATTTTAAGCACCTGCTCTCTGCTGTGCTGGGTGCTGGGTCTGTTCTTGGCTGTTTAAGAGCTTGGGTTTGTATTTACTCGTCCACACCCTTTCCCCAGCTCTCCTTCTGAGGGGCAGGGTGCTCATCTGTGAGCCCTGTGTCCATGGGCTTGAGCAGTGAGTGGCTGTGGGCAGAGCTTGTGGAAGGACAAGAGTTATAGCCTCTGCCACAGCCAAGATGTAAACCCCTATCTGTACATCTTAACAGTCCAGCTTCTCTTGGGTCTGGGATCAGTACCATCAATGACTCAATCATAAGGACTATGTTTTAAAGGGGTTGTCCACCTCTGTGTTCCAGGAACACCCCCTCTGTGAATCGACAAGTCTCTCTGAACCCCCTTCCCTAGCAACCCCACCCCCCTCTGAGCTGCTGTTGCTGCTTCATGCCCTTGTACTCCAATGACTAAGGGACCAGAAGAGGGGATGAGAGCCAGAAAAATGTCACCGAGCAGAAGTGTGGACACCATTCTGGATGAGCTTTCCATTGTTTTCCTTTCTGTTCTAAGTTGAAGTAAGGACCCCAAACTTTGAACTCAGCTGGCACCGCAATTTTGAGGGAGCCAAAGAGCTCAGAACTTGGCGAATCCTCCAGTTTCCATCTGCGCCCACTCTGCCATTTCCCGGCCATGTCTGGACTGTGTCTAGGAAGACAACACAGTCCCTCTGTGTGTAGGTTAACACAAACAAAACCCGGCCCACTGGCGGATCTGTCTGAGCAGTTACCTGTCTTCTAGGGACACTGGTGAGCAGGGTTGCAGGTATTCTAGCCCTCAATTCAGACTGTTGTGCCTGATTAAATCGGGGTAATGGAAGAGGTGCATAATTTTAGAGACTGGGCTCTCTCTCTCTCTTTCTCTCTCTCTCTTCCTTACTTCCTTCTTTTTTCCCTTTCCTTTCCTTCCTTCTTTGCTTCCTCCCTCCCTCTTTCTCTCTCTCTCTCTTCCTTCCTTCTTTTTTCCCTTTCCTTTCCTTTCTTCTTTCCTCCCTCCCTTCCTTCCTTCCTCCCTTTCTCCCTTCCTTCCTTCCTTCCTTCCTTCCTTCCTTCCTTCCTTCCTTCCTTCCTCCTTCCTTCCGTCCCTCCCCCATTGTAAGCAAGCCGGCTGAGAACTCTGTGTCCTCTACTTCAAAGGGCCAGTTGTCTTATTTTGATGTGGGCAGATTAAGAAGTAGCCTTTGAAAAGTAGGCTTTCTTTCTTTTCTTTTTTTTCTTTTTTGTTTAATCTTTTCTCCTGGGATAGCTTTCAGAGCAATATATCCAAGTGTCAGTGAGGGGGTTCTGACGAGCGTGGATTCCCAGACTCTCAGCAGGATCATTCTCTAACAGAAATATAAAAGTGAAATATTAAAAACCCTGGAACGTGAACTCCATCCGCAGAGTAGCCAGTGTCTCGCCTGCTCGCACCCTGGGAAAAAAAGATCTCCTTGAAAAAAGAGGGAGGAGAAAAAAAGTGCTTTGAGGACGAGGTTTACAGGTTTAGTAGAGCATAGTAACATCCCCTCAAAGAAGTGGGTGTTGCTCTGTGACCCCCCAAAATGCTCCTCCTTTGACTCAGCCGCCAGAACACTCACCCTCCCCTGGCAACACACCCCCTTTTCACATGCTAACCGAGGCGCCTGTGATTGGCTGAACAATGAGCTGGTCACACTTGCTAAAGGCCTGCCATCCCTCACACAATTAGCCAAGACACATTAATCAAACTGGCGGGAGCTGGGGCTGTGCTGGCCTCCTGCAGTGGGGGAAGGGGGCAGTTTTGTGATCCTTAATAAGAGTCCGCAGGAAGCAATGATAAAGGACAGCATGCTAGAGGGGATTCTCTCAGAAAGTCTAAAAAGGGGAAAACCCCAACTGATGCCGTAACTGTGAAACGCTGGGTTTGTGGCACAGAAGACCCCAGAAGCTTAGAGCAAACTGGATATTGGTCTTGGCTAACATCTGCTAATGCACGACAGTAGTGTGAATGGAAAGGGTGGGCCCCTGTGGACGTTTCTACAAAGTTCCCTTTCCCCCTGCCCCAAGAAAAAAAAATTCAGGGGTCCCTTCCCTTTTGAGCCTCAAGTACTTTAGGCCCCCCAACTGGAACCAATAGGAGTAAAGCATAGATAAAAAGTAGAGAACTATTTAGAATCAATAAGAGACGGTATTAACTGATAAGGAGTTTGGTTCTAAATGAAGTATTTGGAAGCCATTAAAAATAGTTAATTTTGAGATTAAAAAATAAGTTAACATTTGTGCTTTAAAAAAAAAATCTTACCTGAGGATATGTATATTGATGGGGGAGAGAGAGAGAGAGAGAGAGAGAGAGAGAGAGGTGAGAGAGAAACAGTGACTCCAGTATGTGCTCTGACCAGAATCCAACCTGCAGCCTCCGGTATGACGCTCCAACCAGCTAAGCTGTACCAGCCAGGGCCACATTCTTGTGTTTCATCTTCTGGCTTTTCTTTTCCAAATTTCCTCTACATAGATTTTTCCAATGGCAATCTAGAGCTCATAAGATCGTACCTTAGAGACGGGTTGGCCACGGAATTGTGTAAGGCTTTTAAAAAGACTCAACTAAATATTTAGACATTTCTCAGCTAAAGTAAACAGAGGCCTCACTCTCCTGGAGGTTGCCAGTCGCCATCTCATTAGATGCAGAGATCCTGTGATAAAGAGAAACTTTTTTCCTGCCACATGATTGCAGCCCAGTTGTGGTTTTTAATGTGTCATTGATTGTTTCATCCAGCTTCTTTTGCTCCACTCAAAGGGTCTGCCGTGGCTCTGTTTGCTTCCTTAAACACGGTTTCTGAAAGCACTCATGCTGTGTGAGCGCAAATCCTAGCATTAATGTACTGCTGGGTTCATTTCACCACGCTCAAAAGCGCCGAGTTTAAATCCCTCTCAATTCCATTTGGGGCACCAGAAGACTTTATCCTTCTTCACTAATGGTTCCAAGTTTACATCTAGATCCTGGGGTCAAGGACAGGAGAGGATTTAGAAATAACAGTGCATGACATTAGGCGATGCATTTGCCAAATTGGCAATTAGTTCCTGATGTGCGTGCAAAGCATCTCATTCCTGTCTCTTTGATGCTCGTTCCCATTGAGAAGGGAATGGAGTCCGCAGAGGCCTTCAGACGTTTAAAGGAATATCTGCTGAAAATCATGCCTGATTTGTGGCATGAGCTCAGCGGCAGGGACGCATCCGGGATTACCCCGGTCCGCCCAGCCCCGGGGAAGAAGGCTGCACAGGGAGAGATTTTCACTCGAGGAACTCAGTAGAGATCTAAAGGCAGAAAAGCGGTACTAAAAGCCCTACAGGGATGCAGACTCCGATGGACTGTGGGCATAAGCAATGGAGCCTGCTCACGCCTAGTCCTTTTCAGTATGCCTGCTCTTTCAACCTTTGACCACCAGGTGGAAGCAAGAAATAACAGGGACGGAAATAACAGGCAGGCTGACACCAGACAGCATTATCAGCGTGCTAATCTAGCCTTTCTCTCGGAATGTTTTCTTTTGACCTGAAATCCAGTGAAGCTTTGCTTCGTCGGTCACTACGATGGGACAGATGATGATTAAAATCTAAAATGACCCTTGTCTCTATTGGGATGCTAAAGCGCTACCGTGCTTTGGGCTCAAAGGGTTTTGAGCAAGTCTCTGTGTGTTTGTTGTGATTGGCATCAGCTCAGAGTTATGGAGATATTCAGTGGGCTGGACGAGGCGGGAGGCACTGGGGAGGGAGGTTTTAACTAAGAGCATCAACTCTCCCATGGACGGGCAAGTCCAAGCTCTACCTTGTATTTTCTGGAGGAAGTTATTTATTTCCCAGTTCCCTAATCTGCAAAATGGGGACAATCCTATCATTGGAAAAGTGTGCCCAGGGCATACATAACTGCTAGTCCTTCCTCCTGCCTGCCAGGGCCCATGCTGGTGGGAGTACCACGATCTTACACCACAAAGCCAAGGCTTTCTTCTGGGTCCCCACAGAAGCATTTCCGAATGGGCAGGGGGCCAGTCCACAGCCAAATCTTGTTCTCCTTCCACTAACCACGTTGTATCCCTGAGTCTCATTTTGCAGGGCCGTTCTGAGAAATAAGTGAAATTATTCATCTGCATCTGCCATGGGACCTAATTTTTTTTTTTTTGAGATATAATTGATATATAACATCGTAGTTGTTTTAGGTGTACAACATGATGACTTGATTTATGTATATAGTGTAACATGGTCGCCATACTAAGTCTAGTGAACATCAGTTGCCACACATGGTGCCTTTTAGTAGGTTCTCAACCAAAGCATGTGGTCGTTCTGTTTTCTACACCGTGTGGAGGTGCATCGAGCTGTGACTCGGTGACAGATGTGTGAGAGCTGATGCCATGCCTCTCTCTTGATGTTTTGCTCCCTTGCATTCTGGCTTTCTTCTAGATGTCAGGCTCCAGAACTGGCTCCAGAACTGAGTTTTGTTTTTGCTTGCTTGGGGCTAAATAGTGTTTGAATTTGCACACCCTAAGAGCTGACCTTCAGTTTCCAAACACCGACCTAAGTCAGTTTTGAGGGCCTGTTGAAGCTGACTGCTAGTGAAGGCTCCATTCTGCTTCTCTCCCTGCCCCGAGCTGTGGTGAGATGCCTGTCCACTCTATGGCCTCAGGCCTCTTTCCTGGGAGGGCCCTTATTATCTACATGCTATGTAATGGGTACCAGTAAGGGCGACTAAATCACAGATAACATTAGTGTCATCATTATTGATTTCACCCAAAGCATGGCATAGCGGAAAGAATGCTGAAGTTTTCTACAGAGCACACCTGACCCCTTTTAGTGTTTCTAGTATTTTACACATGGCCCCTAACTGGCACATAAAGTCACTAACTATATCTTAAACTAAAGGCCTGGTGCATGAATTCGTGTACAGGTGGGGTCCCTCGGCCTGACCAGCAATCGGAGCTGATCAGGGCTATCTTGCCCAGTCCTGATTGGGGCTGATGGGATCGGCCGGCTGGGGAGGGACTGCGGGAGGGCTCCAGGGCATGTCCAGCCCTCTTGCCCAGTCCTGATTGGCTGGACCCAACCAGCAAGCTAACCTACCAGAGCGTCTGCCCCCTGGTGGTCAGTGCGTGTCATAGTGACCAATCGGTCAGACACTTAGCATATTACGCTTTTATTATATAGGATGAAATCAATGACTAGAAGTTAGAGAACCTGGGTTTTAGTTCCCATTGTACTCTCTAAACGTCCTGTTCTGGCCCAATTGGTGTGGCTCAGTGGTTGAGCATCGACCTATGAACCAGGAGGTCACAGTTCAATTCCCAGTCAGTGCACATGCTCAGGTTGCAGGATTGATCCCCAGAAGAGGGTATGCAGGAGGCAGCCAATCAGTGATTCTCTCTCATCATTGATATTTCTATCTCTCTCTCTCTCCCTCCCTTCCTCTCTGAAATAAATAAAAACATAAATAAAGACCTGTTCTGCCTGCTTTGCCGAGAAAGCATATGTAACTTATCATTCACCTTATTACTGGATAATAATAACCACTGCTGTTAAGCACTAACTATGAGTTAGGCACTTTACATACACTGTTCTACTCTGACTTACAACAGCCCTATCAGATGGGGACAGTGTTCTCATCCCAACGGTATAGAGGAGAGAGCTGAGGCTTAGGGAGGTGTGTGTGCTGCCTAGAGTCACCACGCCAGGGAGGGGGTGACCCAGAACACCCAGGTCTGCTGGACTCCAAGGCAGCGCTCTGACAGTTTGCCACATTACCTTCCAGCCATCAAAGGGCAAATATAATGATTTGGTAACAGAACAATGACCCAGACCGGGGACCAGCTCGGAACACTTTTCCAAGTCCATTTCTAAATGATTATGTCCTTCCACCCAGACTGGATTTTGGAATCTGTGAGATTGGCGACGTGCTTCTGGATTGTGCTGTGAGTGGAGTTCCTACCCTGAGACTCCAGCAGCCACCCCCACCCCCACCCCTTGCTCCAGCTAATGAAGCCACTGGCGCTCTCCAAGCTGTGAACCCTGATTGGGCTCATTACCATTGCACTTTGAGCACTGCCCAAAGCCCCTGGGGAGTTACTATTAACATCTTTATTAACCCGTCCCCCAAACCAGTCAGTGAAATTCATTTAGATACACAGCCCACTTTGATCTTCATTAATAGTCTCTTCCAGTTTCTACATTTATTTTTAGTTTTCTCATCTTTAATTTATTTGGTGGCAATTATTAGTTTTTATTGAGGGGGACTAGATGATCTTAAAGTAGTTAAGATGAGGAAAAATTGCAAATGAGTGAAAGCAAGTGAAAAAAATTTTTTTTCAAGTTACACCCTGCTATGTTCCTTCCTAGTTTAAGAAAAGGAGCCTTAAGTTTCTGAATATCATGGAACTAGCTCAAGCAGGAGGCTCCTTCCCCACCTTCCTGGCCAGCGCCTGTGTCCCTGATCTCTGTAAGACACAGAGCAGGATGCACACGTGGGCTTTCTTCAGTTACTTTTTTGCACTTTAAGAATAAGGTTTAGTAAATTTATTTCATTTTAATTTTTTATCCAAGCATCAATTTTTCATCCATTCAACAAATATTGTTGAATGCTAGGTGTTGGGACTGGGAGATTAAAAAATAAATAAGACATCGATACCTGCCTTCAAGGCACACAGTCTGGAGGGGGAAATATAAACAACACAATGTGGAAAGTATTAATATAGCCACATCCCCTGGGAACCTCTAGGAAGACTAGGAAAAAGGCCCCTTGGTTTGTCTGGGGAATTCGGGGGCTGTTTGAGAGAAAGGCATGAGCTGGGTCTCAAAGATGACGAAGTGGGCTTTTCCCAGGTGAACAAGGGGAAAGGGCATTCCAGACAAAGGACATTGACACAGAGGACTAGGAAAGCAGGTATATGTGGTAATGTGCCAAGCAGGTAAACTGCTCAGGGAAGCTAGAACGTTGGTTTCGTGGTGGGACATTGCTATAGATTGACCTAGAAGGGTGAATGGGGACTAGATGGGGAAGTGCTTTGTAATCACCCGAAAGATTTGGGCTTGACCAGTAAACAAAGAGAGCCATTGGATGACTGTTCGCAGGCATGTGATATGGAAGGATTTAAATTTAGAAGAACTTGCTTGGAGACTAAGTTGGCCAGAAGCAATGTGGCAATGCTCTAGATTCTCAAAGACAAATAGAAGGTCTCAACTAGAGCCATGGCAAAGGATGAGGAACGGAGGGGACAAACCTGCAGAGCATCTGGGAGGCAGAGTGAATTCGAGTTGTGAAGGGAAAACCCGTCTGCAGTGGGCAAGAGAATGAGAGCTCCACTCACTGTCACAGGAAATAAAGGTGCGGGGGAGACATAGATTTGTGAAGAAGGTAATGCATAGAAGGTTTGGATATTCTGAGTTTAAGGTATCTGTGAAGCCACCAAATGGAGCTATTTAGAAAGCAGTTAGGAAAACAAGCCTGTGATTACAAAAGTCCAATCTAGAAATACAAAATGGAAGTCATCTGCTTAAAGTGGTATGTGAAGCCCCAGATGTGAATTCATTTGCCCAAGGGAGAGTGTGTAGAGAAAGAAGACTATGATGGAACCCTGGGGGACCAGTACTGAGGATCAGCCAGAGCGGGAAGGGGTTATTGGAAGCTGAGAAGGAATAGCCAGAGGGGCTGGGGAAGACCAGGAGATGATGATGATGATGATGATGATGATGATGATAATGTGCCGCAGAAATTGTATGGCCATAAGTTCTTTGCGGGGAAGGCCAGTATCATTTCTGTGTATCCTCACTGCTGAGCACAGTGCCTCCCTGGGGGAGCCCTTAGACATTTTTGAGACTACAGGGGAATGGTAAATGTTGTCAAATGATGCATTATTAAATACCATAAACATCGAATGGCATGGTCAAGCTATAGCTCAAACATCATTTGCGGGGCGGGGGCGGGGGCAGGTGGGGGGGGGTGGTGGTGGACAGACATTAAACATGGTACTGCCCTGGGAAAAGATGAGAGACCCCTGGCAATGCCATCCCCTCCACCTCTCCATCCACCCACAAGGAGCAAAGCCTGGCCTCCCTGTCCTCTACCGAGACCATTACCTTAGGGGTAGGCTTCAGAGGGTGGGATATTTTCTTAGAATCTACAGGAAAATTTGATGCAGTTAGAAAAGGATTACACCAGAAGCATGAATTGGAGTGCCAGGCTCAAATGCCAAGGAGCACCCTCCATGAGAGCACTGGCTTTGGCGTCCTGATACCCAAATAGGAATTTGAAGACTGCTAATGCAAAGTGGCAGAAGAGCCTAATTTAGAGTCCTTGAGCCAAAGACCAGGGGAGCTTCCAAGCCAGGTCACTGAGGAAGAGGGAAGCAAGCAGTTGGGAGGGGTGAATGTATGCATTTGGGGTGGAGCAGAGCTACAGAGAGACCGGAGAAGAGCTGCAGATTTCTGTGGTGCAGTTTTAAAGTTACTGCTTGAGAGATAGCGAATAAGGCTAACAACATTATCAACTACTTAAATATATGGTATCTCAAGAATGCATTGTATTTGGGAAACTCCAGAGGTGTAGTTCAGTGGACAGCTATAAGATAACCTTAGGGTGATTGTGGCAAGACTATAGTAACTAGAAAATGTTTTACCTGGAGGTAAGACTCAAAATGATCCTGGTGATGTTTTATCAATCAACCAACAAATCTCTGTTGACTAAGGTCCCTGTTCTTGAAATGAGCTTTCTTAAATGTTTATGAAAAAAAAATGCATTATCTGATTATGAGAGCGACAGTTCCGCCATCATTTTAATTTTACTCTATTTAGTTGGGAAACTTAAAGTTCAGCTTTTTAAGTTTCCTTTGGCAGCTTACTTTGCTTTTCCTACCTCGAATGCCCATTGAACTCTAATGAGAACTCTTATAAAGAGAACTGCAGAAAGAGGAAATGGAGAAAAATCTGCTCTAATGATTTGCTATCATCTTTGGTAGGAGAAGGGAAATGCACTGCCTACAGACCTATGATTTTTAGAGACAACTGAAGCCAGAGTAAGAAGACTGTTCTTAAAATGGTGGTGTGTACAATGCCTATCTGTTTGTGGATCATTCTCTCATTGATCCCTTGCAGCTTAACTACCGGGAGGAGAAATCAATAAGAGAGAAGCAAGGTCATTCAACATCAGGTTACTGCATAGGAATGAGAAGGAAGGCTAGGAACCGGCATTGGGCTTTGGCTGGGCTTCATAACAGCACCCTGGCTGACTCTGGACACATCAATCCCTCTATCTCAGCTCATGCAGCTACCAAATAGATGTGGGAAGAGAGTCAGGTACCATCTATGCAAGACAGGGAACCTCAAGTTCAATGTTATTACATTGCCTCCCTGTGCAACTCTTACAGGTCATCCTTTCCTGGGAGAATTTATGGAAACTGATTTTTCCCTTATCAGGCTTCCTCTTTCCCATCCTTGAAAAACATATTTTATGTGTCAGACACTATGTTCCGCAATTTTTATATACATTGTTTAATTGAATCCTCCCAAGAAGCTCAGAGAAGTGTGTGGGAGTCGCTGGTGAGTGGTCAACCCTGGCCTCCTTGCTAGGCCAGCCTCTTCTGCCTCACGTTTGCCACACTGGAAACATCTGGAGACCATTAAAGACAATAATAACAACACAACAATGGACCGATGCTGGGCCCGCCCCAGGCTTGGTGAATCAGACTCTCTGGGGTGTGGAGCCAGGGCTTCAAAACTCTCCCAAATGGTGGATGCTAATGTGCAGCTTGGCTTGAGAACCATGCTGTTAGCCCATGCTAGCTTTCCAAAATGAGAAGGAAAAACAAGAAGAAAAAAGGAAAATGCATAAGACTAACATTTACTGAGCCCCTACTACACACCCAGTGTGAAATCTTATCTACTCCTCCCATACAACGGGGGGAGATTATTCCCATTTTACAGATTTGAAAACTTTGGAGTTACTTAACCACAGAGATTAAGGAATTTACCCCAAATTACCGAGTTTATAAATGGCAGAAAGGTGATTTGAACCCGGGTTGTGTTCATGTTACTACACCACATAGCTAAGAAACATGCCTCTGGCCCACACTGAGGACTCAAGAGACATCAAGCCAGGCTTATAAGAATGTAAGCTTGGAGCACAGGAGAATTTGAGTAGAGTGCAATAGCAAGTGATAGAGGGTTTCCAAGGAGAACAGTAAGGTGGAAGTGCCTGAGAGGAGAGAGAAAAGCATGGTGCATCAGACAAGAGAAAGAGCAGAGGCAAAGCATAAGGAACTACTTCTGTTACATTCACTGCCTGAATTCTCACAGCAACCCCGGGCAGTAGGAACTATAATCATCCCACTTCTGCAGATGGGAACACTGAGGCCCAGTGAGGTTAAGCAACACCCGCAGGTTACACAGCTGGTGAGTGGCACAGTGTGGATTCCAACCCCAGGTCCAGGGTCCTAACCACACACAGTTTACTCGCCGTCACTTTTCAAAGGAAGAGTAAGAAGAAGAGCAGCAAACAGGATTCATTTTGTTTAATGCTCTGGGGCAGACACTGTACATTCATTATCTCAATGAATCAGTGAATTCTGGGAATCACTTCATCCTTGTGGAGAGACTATGGCCTCTAATTTGAGTCAAGGAAGCAGGCTGGCCAGGGTTACAGTATCTCACTTACGGTCTCAGTGAAACTGAAGCAGCAGTTCCATACCCTAGGTTCAGTGTTCAAACCCTCATTCAGTTTATTCCAAACCCATGTTCCACAAGAACAACACTAAAGTTAGAAGTAGCATTAAAATACAAAGGGTCAACAAACACGGCGAGTAGGGCTCTGTGTATGGAAAAAACAGACCGTGGGAGAGGATTGAAATGGATTTCATTAGGAACAAGGAAATATTTTAATTTTGTTTGGTCAGGGAAGAACTGCAAATAGCCAGCAGAAAGTGATTTGGAAATAAACATTCGAAACAAATGCCAGATATTCTTATCTTCACTGGTTATTGAATTTAGGCACCATCATCTGACCGGAGAGTAAATAACCTGTATGTGCAAGGGCTTCCCTTAGTGCCTACCTGGGGCCGTAAAACGCCAGCAGAGCGGTCACATTTGATTGCATCCGACCTTGAAAACTTGACTTCAGTTGCATTCTTTAACCACTC
>NW_005871051.1:6730568-6755244 GCF_000147115.1 Myotis lucifugus
CTTGACCGGAATCAAACCTGAGACCTTTCAGTCTGCAGGCCAATGCTCTGTCCACTGAGCCAAACCGGCTAGGGCTTTACATTTCATTTTTAATTGAAATTACTTTTGAAGCCCGACTGGCGTGGCTCAGTAGTTGAGCTTCGACCTATGAACCAAGAGGTCACAGTTTGATTCCCTGTCAGGGCACATGCCCGGGTTGTGGGCTCGATAGGAGACAGCCGATCAAGGATTCTCTCTCATCATTGATGTTTCTATCTCTCCCTCTCTCTTCCTGAAATCAATAAAAACATATTTTTTTAAAAAGAAATTACTTTTGAAGTTTCAAAAGAATATGTGATTTTGATTAAAATAATAAATTTAAGAAAGTAAACATGGAGGGAAGCCCGTGTGTAACCACCATCACTGGTGCGCAGCCTCCCAGGTCATTCGCTGTGCACATGCAAACGTGAGTTTGTCAGCATTAGCAAAATCGGTTCAATTCTTTGTTGGGTAAACAGTCTTGGTGTTTTCCATTCCTGCAGGAGCTGGAAGAAGAGATCTTTTAAAAACCAAAACAATTACATTTCAGGCCCAAGAAAAGTACAAGATGAAAACATCATTTTAAATGGGAGTTGAAATCCTCTTTTCTCACTGGAATGAGAAACAGAGATTTGATAGGAGCGTCAGCTCATCTCCCCTACAGCTCCTTTTATGGCCCTTACATAGAGGAAGCATTCAATTAGTATTTCCTGAAGGAATTTCCCTTTTATGGTGGTTTTATTTTGGGCTAAATAGTGTCAATACCAAGAATAATAGAAACACATGTATACTCACGTAAATGTTATAAAGAATGCTCCAAAGAAAATTACATATTTTATGGTCATCCATTTTGGATCATTCAAGCCAGGTTCCACTTCCATTTTTCCTGCAAGTAATATATAAAATTAGCCCCGTTACTTTTGACCTCTTTTGAGACTTTGCCCCATCATCATCGGTCACATGACTTTTCATGCGAGCAAACTTTGTTCTCTCCGATGAATTATAAGCTCGGAGAGGGTGGACCGACTTCCTTTGTGCTGTCCCAGCATGTGGCACATGCTCTGCACACAGTCAAGGCTCAATCAATGTTTGTTGGCTTTACAAACTATAGTAAGTTTGCTAGGGCTACCATAACAAAATACCACAAACGGGATGGCATACACCACAGAAATGTATTATCTCACAGCTCCGGAGGCAGATCTGAAATTGAGGTGTGGGCAGCATGGGTTCCTTCTGAGGGCGCTGAGGGAGGGTCTGCTCCAGGCCTCTCCTGCGGATGGCTGGCTTCTCCGTGTGTCTCTTCAGGTTGTCTTCCCGTGTACATGTCTGTCTCGGTGTCCCCTGATTTTAAAAAATGTTTTTATTGATTTTTGGAGCAAGAGGAAGGGAGAGGGATAGAAATAACGATGAGAGAGGAACATCATTGATAGGCTGCCTCCTGCACACCCACTACTGGGGATGGAGCCTGCAAATCGGGCAGGTGCCCTGGTTGGAATGGAACTGGTGACTTCTTGGTTCCTGGGTCGATGCTCAACCCCTGAGCCACACCGGCCAGGCTCCAATCATATTGGATTAAGGCCCACCCTAATGATTTCATCTTAATTAATTATATCTGTAACGACCCTATTTCCATATAAGGTAAAATCCTGAGGTGCCTGAGGTTAGGACTTCAACATATGCATTTGGGGGGAGAGGGGACACAATTCACCCCATAATAGTGACCTGACTCAGAATCATAAAATATTCACAGTGAAAAGAGGCCTTCCACATCCTTTACTTTGCCTGCCTGAACCCGGATTCCCCCTTCCTCCAGGCCAAGGAGAACATTTCGGATTTAATATTTTTGGAAACAGGAGTTTAGGGTCGTTTCGCTTTGTAACGCATCTGTGTGTGCCTTTCAGAATGGTTCCCACTGCTTAAACCTCAGAGCCTTCAGAACGTCTGGAACAGGTGAGCACCACCTTGGGAAGCAGGGTTTGAAGGGGCGTTTTCCCGACCTCAGTCCACCCAGCACCTTGTTCCGGGGCCACGCCCCAGGAAGAGGCCTCTGGGAGAGCCAGCCACCTGGGAGCCTGAGGGTTTTTCTCTATGAACCATTTTACTTTCACTGCGTTTGGTCATTAAAATTGTTCTGGGCCCCTCCACCATGCCCGAGGCCCTGAGAACAGGGAGTGTTGGCCTGCAAGGAAACCTAGTGGGTTTATTATTCCCCGACACAGAGAAACCAAATAACATCATTGAGTGGCGATTGGGGGGGGGGGCGGCTTGATTCATGGGGGTCATGCTTTCCCAGGCCCTCTCCACCCAGTCTCGGCGCAGACCAGGGCCGACTTTTATTACCAGCTTTCAACAAATCCCTAGTTTCTTTTGCAAAGTAAAACAGATAATAGCGACATTCCCGGAATAGTTAGCTAACTAAGCCGTGCCAGGCAACCTCCGGGCTAAGAAGAACTCAGTGTTTTCGGACAATGACCAATTACAATAACCAGTATTATTTGATCTGAGAGTAATTAGCCAAGGCCCTGTTCTTTTTGCTCCAGTGAAGAGGCAAAAAGGGCAGTGAGGGAAACATCAGAGACAGGGGAACAGGCTCAAATGTCAAAGAAAAACACACTCTCGCAGGTGGGGAGGAGGGGGGAGATCCCAACGGAACATTCCATGTTGTTCTTCCCTGAAAATGCGGTCGCGTTGAACCCAACCAAATTCCGTTTCATTTCCCCAGACACAGCGTTCACGCGCCTCAGAAAGCCTCCATGTGGAGTGCCTACCAGAGGGCAAAGAGTAGCGTAGGTCGGGATGTAGAGCCATGAATTAGCAAAGGATCTCATATTGGGAGCCACCTCTTCCCCCACCCCCGCGCCACCCCCATAAGGATGTCCGCACACCCACACTTATTTTCAAACGCACTGCACCCCCGAAAGTCCCTGTTGTTTTGAAGACAAGCTCCAGGGAACTGCTGTTTATCATTTCTTTCAAAAAGTGCGAATGTTCTCTGGCCAGCGTACAGCGCCCCGGCCCCCCCTCTCCCCCCCGCCTGCATCTAGATAGATGTATTTTAGCACCGCCCCGTGGCTTACACAGGGAAGACCAACATGAGACTGGCTCGCAGGAGAAGCCTTCATTGGTACACTTTGCCCTGGCCACTGCCTCTGCCAGCCAAGGAGCAGAGGGAGTGGGTGGTGGCGGTCATAGTGTGGAGGCCGAGGGACTGAGACCCATCCTGACACCAGTAGAAGCCTTGGTACAACCTTGTGGGAAGGTTAGTTCGTTGAAGAGGAAAGTCCTAAAACAGAAGCCTTCTTGTCATCAATCAGGACCTACTCTCCTTTCTTTGAATTTTCTGGTAAGAGTGGCCTGTTCTTCCCATGTGCCCCTACTATCCCCTGAGCTCCATCAGCTTTTCCTGGCTTCCCCAGCCATCGGCGTAAACAGCCTAAATAAGGCAGTATGCACGCCCTGCTCACACTAGTCCACAGCAGTCCTGCAGCCTTCCTCGCCTCGTAACAATTCAATTGTGAGGAGCTCACAGGTGGGAATGTGCATGTGCGGAAGGGAACAGAGTGCTGATTGGGGTGGGAGTGCGGAGGTGGGCGCCAATAGATGCATTGCTCCCTCCTCACTATAGTCACCTACCCACCCACCCCCTGGGCATTCACAGAGTGGGTTCAGGCCCCAAGTTGGGCACACATCCTTCCACCCTATAGCAAAGGTGAACCTAGAACCGTTTTCTCACAAGGTTTTCCCTGAATCTCCATCTGGAGTGATACCAGGCCCTAGTGATTCGTACCAGCTTTCCCACTCCAACCCCATTTCATCAGTCCTGAAAACCCAAACCTGGACAGGGCACCCGTACCCACTAGCCCTTCTTCTGGCTACCAGCTACCGGGCAGGCCTCTGCCCAGGTTCCCTTGTCTTCTAATTGGCTTGGAAATTTGCAAGGACTGAGGATTTGCAAATGTTTTCTTTAAGTCTGTAAAGCAATGACTCTTGAGTGTGAGGGTAAAGTTACCTGTTTGTAGAAACAGTTTCATGTCATGGGAATGAGACACCTGAAAGTGTATCATGTAAATCTTATGCAAAAATCAGGCAAATTAGGATTCTGGGCCAGGAGTCCCAGCATCCCCGCATCCTGGACGGGTGTCAGCTCTCTGTGCTTCAGGCTGGTAGGATAGTTGACATTAACTAAGCCCCTCTATTTTTGCTTAGTTGGCGATTTGCATGGCCACGCAATTGAATTCTGAATGTCAGACATCAGCCCTGTGGTTAATTGCCTCCTGGGACCTGCTCCTGTGGCTTTCCCCTTGTAAACCCTTCTGCGGGCTCTGGAGATGGGTGTACTTAAATGACTGGCACTCGATTAGCAAAGACTTTCAAACATTGTAAGTCAATGGGAAGCATGAAGACCCACAAGGCCTGGAGGATTAGCCCCTGCCACCCTCCCTGTCTTCAGATCTGTCCCCACTCTTTGTCCAGGCCACCCCACGGGCCTTTCTCCCCTTAAACTCACTCCTCTCCCCTGCACTCCAGGATCTGTATGAGCACCACAGATCTCTGCCTACATCGCCTACCCCAGTTCCTCAGCTCTCAGCTCAGATGCCGCTTCCTCAGGGAAGCCTTCCCTGACCAGCTCCTCCCACTCTCAGTCAGGTACCTGGGCCTTTCCCTTCACAGTTGTACTCGCTCATTTGTATGATAATTTGTCTAGTGTCTGACTCCTCTGCTAGACCCAGCTGCCAGAGGGCAGAGTCTTGCCTGTATCTCTCAGAGCCACGCACCTACAACACGTAGTAGCTGCTCAACTAATGGATTTACTCATCCCCAGCTTTGTAATTCAACATCAGGCCAACACGAGGCTCTGTCCTTACTGTAATTCGGGTACTTAACTATGTCTCTTTCCAGGCTGTATCTCAGGGAGAACCAAGAGAGCATCTTGCCTCAGGACCCTGGGAGCTGAGCTTCCGACGCACTGTACCTCAGGGTGTTTTCCACCCGAGCTTTCATTGCTTCTCTCCCTCCTCCCCCAGCAGGAGTCTGTGCTTGCTGCCCTGGGAGCATATTTCCAGTAGGGCTTTTCTGCCGTGTCCCTCAAAGAAGAGTCCTTAATTACATATTTCTGCTTCTATAATTATAACTCTGGGTCCTTTATGTATACACTAGAGGCCCACTGCGTGAAATCGCATGGCCGCGTTCGCAGCCCTGCCCACCCGCCCACCGCCACGGGACCCCAGACCCCCCTGCAGACCTCACCACGCCTCCTGGTGACCGGTGGTTTGGTCGTTACGGCGTTAGGGCCACTTGGTTTTTATAATACAGAGGGTGCCAGAGACACTATGGAGGCTGGAGGGAGAGGTGGGTGAACGATAGAACACAGATTTTCCCTTCCTCTTAGTAACAGGACAGGTAAGAGCTTCCGTGTGGGGGTGATTTTCCCACTTGCCATCAACTTTACTAATCCCAGGAAAATTCTGTTTGACACACCCTTTTCTTTCCTGTTCTTCTTTCCCCGTGTATTTTTTTTTGGAAGGAAGCTCTCTGGAGAAACTCACTTTTTCTCCCCCACGTTTTCAGGTTGGGCAGGATTCCGGAAGCCGAAGACCTGGCCTCGCAAATGCTGAAAGGCTTCCCTAGAGACCGCGTCTCCGCCCAGGAGGCCCTGGTCCATGATTATTTCAGCTCCCTGCCATCTCAGCTGCACCAGCTTCCCGACGGTGAGTGAGCGTGTGTGTGTGTGTGTGTGTGTGTGTGTGTGTGTGTACACACGTGTCCGTCTCGGTGCGAAGTATTTCCTCTGAGCCCTGGAGAATGATAGACTTGACAGCCAGAAGTGAGCTTGGAGATCAATTAGCCCGGGAGAAGCAAGATGGGACCCATCTCGCTTGAGTGTTGCATGAGATTCTCTCAGACTCAAAGGCACAGGAGGATTGAGGTGACACAGACCTCCCTGTGATGATCCAAACATTTCCCCCCACACACACTTACTCTGCGAAACGGGGTGAGACGAAAGTTGCCCTGGAGCTGCTTGCTTTCGCGGGCATCTGCCAGGAGCAGCAGAACCAAAGCTGCTAACAACCCCGTCTCTCTCCACGGAGTAAGATGAGAGGTGACATGGATATGTCAGAGGGGAGGCTGAGCGGGTCTTGATGGGTGATCTGATGCTGCCAAGGGAAGTACTGAGGCAGGCGCCAGGGGAGGGGAGCGTCCGCCAGGCCGGAGGCCCATGGGAAACACAAGTTACCCTGAAATCAGCTTAGCTGCCGGGGCCTGAAGTCATCCTCCAAATCTGCAATCTGCTGAGGGATCATGTGGCCGGAGCTCTCCTCGTGTTTCTCCGACTGCGGCCAGGAAGGGCTGCGCGGAGGATGTGGGCGGTGCGGTCATGCCCGGCTGTTTGGGGCGGGGGGGGGACTAGCCTTAGGTGGGGTTTCTTTGGAAACACCCACCATTCAACTGTAAGCAGTTTTTAGGAGTCCTAAACTGGAGAGAAGAAAGCTAAGAAGAAGGGTCTAGGACAGTGATGGCGAACCTTTTGAGCTCGGCGTGTCAGCATTTTGAAAAACCCTAACTTAACTCTGGTGCCGTGTCACATATAGAAATTTTTTGATCTTTGCAACCGTAGTAAAACAAAGATTTCTATTTTTGATATTTATTTTATATATTTAAATGCCATTTAACAAAGAAAAATCAACCAAAAAAATGAGTTCGCGTGTCATAGGTTCGCCATCACTGGTCTAGGGGCTCAGACGGGGAAGAAGGTGCCGGGATGGGGTGAGGAGCTTCTGACCAAGGTCCTTAGACATCTGGTCTGGCCGGAGTCTCCAGGGTTGCAAACGCAGCCCCACTGCATCCTAGACATTATCCTGCCACAGCCCAGGGCTCTTCGTTTGGGATTTCTCAAGGTATTTTATTATTGAAGTGAGTTCTGAGGATCTCCAAAAATAACCACCGTCATGGGCTGGGGTTAATGTGCCTGACGTGACCCTGTGAGAAGAGGCAGTCGTCAGCAGTTATTAGGTTGCCATTAAGTGTGAAGAACATAGTAAGCGCTATAAAAACTGAGGGGAAAGAGGCTTGTCCTTGACCTCCAGGATCCCGCAGCGTGGGAGGAAGAGAGGGTGAGGGAGAGGAAGCGGGGCACCCTCGTACACATATTAGCACAAATCACATCTAAACAGCTCCAGTCTGTGCGTAATCAGCCGCAGATGTTCAGGGAATGTGTGTGCGCTCAAGGCAAGTCTTCGGAGGAACTAGAATAACTCAAGTGAGATGGATGAGACTGGAGGTGGACCTGGAGTGGAATTCGAAAGGAGGGAAGGGACATGGTTTGGTCCGTGGCTGAGTTAAACGCATTCCCAGGGACCTGGAATTCTTACTGGTACCCTCCTGGTCCCTCACCCCCCACTGCATCCCCATCCCCTCCCCTCTTCCCAATCTGAGCTCCTCTATCTCTCCTTCTTAGCTTTCTCCTCTGGGGCTTAGGACTTCTAGCTACCACGTCAGGCAAGTATACACGCTTGGGTGTACACACACACACACACACACACACACACACTCCCCTCTCTCCACTTAAAGAAACGTCTCCCATTGGTCCTCCTCCTCCAGGATCTGTTATTCTATCTACACACAGAGAACTGCTGGGATCTTCCAAGTTCTCTGGGCGTCAGCTTTTGCCTGATGAAGGGTAATTAGGAAGAAACAGCACCGTCCACACTGACGTGTTGTGAGGAACGTGGGTTTTGATTTTCCGGGCCATCTGAAGCAGAGCCACCGACAGAGGGGCTCCGCGGGGGGAGGTGGGGGTGGGCGCGCACGCATGCGGGTGTAACAGAGAGGCCGATCTGTATTCCTTCGCTGTTCGCCCAGCCACAGGGCCCAAATCTGCTTTGACACTTTTAGAGAAATGAAAAGGTGGAATCTTGCAGGAGGCGGCCTGCGCTGGGGGGGAGACGGAGAGTGCTCGCAGCAGGAGGGAAGTTGACTTTTCTTTATACATATAGGGGTTTTTCCATGCAGAGTTTAAATTATGCCTGATAAAAGGAGCATCGTGGATGTTTCAGTTCTTTCAAATTCTCCTGGCTTCCTCCCAATTAAATGAGGTTTGTCAAAGCCACAGGGCCCTGCTGCTGCTGCCTAGGCCGACAAGCACTTCCTGCAGCGACATCTCAAATCCCCGAGGGAGAGGATGAAAGGGCCAGCGCCAAGAGACGGGAAGGGGGGCGGCAGGGGCGCGCGTGTGCGTGTATGCGTGTATGTGTGCATGCGGGAGGGCTGCAGAGGCAGGTTTAGAGACAGACCGACACGGGGGACTTGGGACAAGGAGACAGGGACAGCGAATCTTCCAGGAAAACTGGAAGGAAAACAGAGGAAGAGGGAGAAGTGGTGGGGCCAGTTTGTGTCCCTCGACAACAGTGGGCCTCACTAGGGCACAGCCCCTGAGGGACGCTCTCCCTCGGCCTGCAGTGCCAGCCTGCTTTTTCATCGCCCGTCGCCGTGAGCCTTTATTAACAGTCTCACCGGGGCGGCGTGGCTCCATGGTGGAGCGTCGACCTACAAACCAGGAGGTCTCGGTTCGATTCCCAGTCAGGGCACAAGCCCAGGTTGTGGGCTCCATCCCCAGTGTGGGGCGTGCCGGAGGTAGCCGATCCATGATTCTTTCTCATCATTGATGTTTCTGTCTCGCTCTCTCCCTCTCCCTTCCTCTCTGAAGTCAATAAAAATAAATTCTTTAAAAAAAATGTATAAAAAACAGTCTCCTTTTCAGATAGGGAACACCGGCCGGTGATCACAGTTCCCAACCTGTAGGGACACAGAATGTGTATCCCCGTCCCCGGTGGGGGGCCCAGGCATGAGAATTGTGCAAAAGGAAGACATGCTCTTGGGAGTGGTTTGTGAAGGGAGTTTCCTTTGCCATGATTCTGCAAGCAATGTTGCTCTCTGGTGACAATTCAGAGTGGAGTGTGATTTGGGGGCTTATATTTCTATCCGTGTATTATTCCGGGTGCAGGATAACAAAGTTGTGGCTTTAAAATCTATTGTTTCTCCTTTGATCTGGGAGACGCCAGCTCTCACTGTCTGCCCTCTGCAGGGGACGCCTTAAGCATGAAACCTGCGGCTGGGAAATAGGTGAAGAGAGGAAGGACAGCCTGAACCCCAGTGGGAGAGACCTAGAAATTCTTCCCCAAGTGCAAGCATGGCTGCCACCCCTCCAGGTGCATGTCACAGAGCCTGAGGCGTGCTGGGCAGCACTGAGGCTGTGGCCGTGAGCTGTGGCCAGAGGAAAGCAGGGAGTTGCTTGCCAGGAAAATCCAGGGATTCCGGGATCCGTTCCCTTTTGGGGAGCACTCCGAGGTGGAGAAGCATGACCGTTAGAAGGACAAACATGTGGGGACTTCTGCCCAGCACCGACGTTTTCCCTTATTGATTCTCGAACACCTGAAGAAACATTTGCCGAAGGAGAAATTACTGGAGTCTCTCTGAAAACACACCAACGCCACGCTGATCGCTTTTGCAGATGGCTAGGCAGACGCTCTTCTCACCCCGTCGCCGTCACCGGGACGGCCACACCGGGGTCCTCCTGGCCGAGCCAGCAGAGCAGGGCGTCAGCTGGGGAAGCCAGGGCCTAAAATTAGGCTCTTGGCAACTCCCTGGTCTTAGCTGCAGTTTCAGCTTCTTCATTTAATTCCCTTTGCCCTCGGCTTGAACCTGGGCTCTGGGAAAGGAACGCGTTAATGGTTTTGGGGTGGGGAGAGCAGAAAACCATTAAGCTGCCCCTTCCAGAAATGGGCTCCTCGCTGTTCCTGCCGGGAGCCCTCCAAACGTTACCCTCTGAGGGTTAGGACTGAATTTGGAAACTTGCCATGTGTTGGATCACAGACACTGATGCACAAAAGTATTTTTTTTTATTTTTAATCTAGGGCAGTAAATGCCACGCGATTTAAGAGTCTGGTCCTTAAGCCCTGGTCCTTGATCGCCAGGACATCAAAGGCCGTCTGTCTTTTTGTGGATTGGACCCATCTTGCTTTCCAAATCCCAGGGGGAGTCCCTACCATTCTTTCCTGGGCTAACTGCCCCTTCTCCTTTAAACAGGTTTCAGCATCTTGGGGGAAAACCCTAAAATTTAAAAGCTTGCAATTGTTTACAAGTAATTTTGCAAAAACAATTTACCAGAGTCCTTCTTGTCACACTTTCATTCTTGTAGGGAATGGGGTAAGTATGGCATACCTCAGCCATTCATCACACCACGCTAGTAGCTAAGCTCTGGTCTGTCTTCGGCAGGCTGACTCATAACGCCCATTAAAACCTGAGTAATTTTTTGTCTTTTTCTCTAATAAAAGAACTTCAGGCCTCCTTTTAATATTATTTCTTTAATATGTTTGAAAATCCCTTGCTATCACTTTCCAAACTTCTCTAGGCTGACTTTCTTTGACCTTCCTCTCCCCCCAAATATAAGTTCTGTTTTTCTCACTCTTTCATCATTTTGTTTCATGATTCTATTCTGAACCTGTTCCAATTATTTTGCTTACCTCTGAGATTATGGACCCAACATAGACTCAGCTTCCTCACATAGTGGAAGAATTATGTTCCAGTTCATTCATCGGAGATTTATGGGTGAGATGTTGAGGGATACAAAAATGAATTAGTCATGGACCCTGTCCTCAAGGAGCTTACAGTCCTTAAGGAAATGAGACAACTATCTAAACAGCTGCAGATCAAGTGTGAAGTGCTCTGGGTGTTCAAAGGAAGTGAAAAAATTAGCTCCTGGGGATGGAGGATGGCTTTGTGAGTGGGTCGTGAAAGATGATGAGGTCTGGATGGTTGGGGAGGAAGAATATCCAGGGAGAAGAATGTCATCCTCCTCTTAATACCATCTAACATTATTCTGAAGGTGTCTTTTTTTTTTAATAATAGCAGCCCAATTCTGACTTATATTTCATTCGGATTTTTACTCCTTATCTATCTATCTATCTATCTATCTATCTATCTACCTTCTTGCAACAATGTAAACATTCTTTAACATGTATTAGTGAAATTTAGTCTAGTTTTTATATACTAATGATATAAAATCTATTTATCGCTTTTATTGTCTATCTATTCAAAGTTTAACCAGAATATTTTGTCATTCTAGAAGCCAGGTTTCAAGGGTGAGGGTTGGCAGGGAAGAGAGAAGGGAGATTCTAAACCAGGTCTCTGGACTCTATTCTGCCTCTGGGAGTTTGTCACCTAACTCAGAAACTCCCTCTACCTTTTAAATCCTTTATTAATCAGTACTCAAGAAGCAAGTTAAGAAGTGTCCTCCATAACATACCTCTTCACCCTCTATGCCCAAAGTTGTCCTCAACCCATTCCAGTCCAGTAGATGAGATGTTGGATTGAGACCCAGCTCATGGGGTTGCATAGGGTTGTGTTGCTAGGAGAAGTCTGGGTCAACCAAGTCGCTCAGCCCCACCAAGCCCTTAAATTGGTTCAGTTTGTTAGCATGAAAAAGTCTCCAAGTAAAGACAAACCTTTCAAGAAAGAATTAGAGACCTTTGAGTGGAAAAGGATCCTAGAGACTTGCTGTTTCATATTCTCGTTTTTATATAGACTCATTATATAAAGATCATAGATGAATCCCTGGCACCCAGGGAAGAATAAGAGTGGTTGCCACTTGTTGGGCATCTATGTGCTTTACATAAATTCTTATTTAATCTATACACTAATGGGTGAGGCTGGCATTCTTATCCTCGTAATTTGTGCACGGGTAGGGTCCCCAGGCCTGGCTGGCGATCGGGGCCAATCAGGACCAGCAAGCCGGGGCCTTCCTTCCCCAGCTGCCGGCTGCCTTGTTCTGGGCCACCCCCTGGTGGTCAGCACACGTCATAGTGATCGATGGAAATACCAGTCTCCCGGTCAAACTCCCAAGGGGACACTTTGCATATTAGCCTTTTATATATGTAGATTAGAAAATTGAGTCTGCGAGAGGCTAAGTAAATTGCTCCGAGTTACACAGCTAGTAAGTGGGAGAGCCAAGATTGGACTTCAGACTCTCAAGCCACTCTTTCATTTTACTTATTGCTGCTCCCTAACGGCCACATGGGAACTTAGTAGCAAAATGCAGATTGGAACCAAGATTTTGATTCCCATGACCTTTCCACGATCTCATGTTCTATCTATGTTTATTTTAAAGCCTCCCCAGGAAAGTTTCCATATGTCCCCAGGTAACATGTCTAATACCTCACAATGAAGAGGGCTCCATTTATGTTTAACAGAGACCCCTGGCCTTTTGTTTTAGTTTCTGTTCTTTTTTTCTTTTTCTTTTTTAATACAAAAATCACCTTGGGTTTTTCAGTTTCTTAATCAATGGTGGTTTATTTTTTGTTTCACTATAACTCGTTCAATTTTATAAGAAAAATGTTGGGAATCCAATGGAAAATTGGGCAAAGGTATAAAATAGCAATTTCTGCAAAGGGAAAAAATATATCAGCACATGGAATGAATAGACAGTCTTACTGGTGATTAAATAAATACAAATAAATGTTAAATTAGTTTATTTTTTCCCTTAATCTAATGACTCCTAGTGTTTGTGAGATTATGGTAAAAGAATTCTCTGCTAATGTTGGTGTCAGTTGGGGAAATCTTTGCAAAGCATTATGGCATACATATCAGGAGTTATAAAAATGGTCACAACTTTCAACCCTATACTTTGTTTCCTGGAAATTATACAAAAAAAAAACCCACAATTAAACAGGAAAAAACCCTCTGTGCATAAAAATGTTCATTGCAGTATTGTCGATGATTTTGAAAAATTACAAAATAAAAATGAAAGAAACAATCTAACTATTCAACACTAGAAAACCAATTGAACAAACATTGGCGTACTGACTCAGCGCACAGTACTGCATTACCATTTCAAATCATTCACAGGAGTGTGCGGTAATATGGAAATGTTTATGCTATGACATGAGCTAAAAGTAGGATACAAATTACATATTATGATGCACCTGTGAAACGCGTTATACATGTCAACAAAATGGAAAGGTGGGATATAAAAATAAAAATGCTCTTCCAATTTAGGAGGATTGTGGGTAATTTTTTCCTCTTGTAAAGTTTTCTTTAATGTTGATGTTATATTGCCTCTATTGTTAAAAGAATGAAGTATGGCAAACGCTGCAGGGAGTCTAAGCTCTGAATTGAGAAGTAAAGGACCTGAGATTTCTCCTTTTTCCCCCAATGTAAGATGCATTATGGACCTTCATAAACCTCAGTTTCTCAAGCCGCACAACGGGTTAATACTCATTTCCTTTATCCCAGATTGGCAGAATGTTTATTTTATAAAGCTTTTAACTCACTGAATGTAAGGGTCCGTATAAATTTGGTCCTGGGAGAATGAGAGGTGGGAGGGAGAGGAAAAGATAAATAGGCACTAATTAGTTATATAAGGAAAGATCATCTGCTTTCATCGGAAATGCGTATGTGCTGTGCCCCTACGCAGAGGTTTAAGTGAACTCCTTGTTAGTTAGCAACTTCCATTTAAAGCCCCGTATGATCCTTTGGGCTTTACAGATGTGAAGCTTATATGCATACACATGAGCTAAAATGACCGCGTGCTCACACGGCTGTGTGCACTCGGAATAATTCAGTGCACTTAGCAACGCTGGCTGATGGGCTGACGATGGGTGAGAGTCGTGCAAAAACCACGTGACACGAGAAATTACAGGACATTTTGAAATGATGGTCTTATTTCCAAGCTTTCTTTTTAACTTGTGCTCTCTCTTTTAGCCATTACAGACAAGTAGAAGAGATTTGATTATCCGGTTTCCTTGAAAGGTTATTTAGCTCCTCAATCCCATTAAGTCGCTTTCTGCACTCCAGTGCCCTGCGCCTTCCCCCGGTTCTCAGCCAGGAAGAGTAAATGGAGACACCAGGATCGGATTTCTAAAGGAAGGAAAGTTAAAGGAGCTTAGGAACTCAATTAGACTGAAAGACAACTATCTCATTATCCTGTTCCGAAATGATCTGAATACATAAAACTCTAAAAGTTTTAAATAAACTTGTCCTACGGACTGTCTAGATGACTGCAAATTCTTCTCAAAAAGTGTTTAAACACCCACTTTCGTATTTATTTATTCTAAGCGTGAGCGGCCGCGATAATTATGCTGTCAGACTCAGTAAGCTAATGAGGAGTCAGCCAGTGGAAGGCTTCGCGTTTGTGAGATTGCTGCAGGATAGCTGCTCAGATGCTTCTTTCCTTCTTTCTTTTTCTCTTTTCTTTTCTTTCTTTTTTCCCCCCAATGAATTGGGAAGGAGAGTGGGGCAGTCCGTGGCCAAACTGGAATCCTTTTGATTAACTGATTGCTTTCCCAGGACTGTTCTGTCAGATAGTGTCTCTCTCTCTCTCTCTCTCTCTCTCTCTCTCTTTCTCTCTCTCTCTCCCCTATTTTTCCCCTCACTCCCTTTCTCTCCCCCCTCTCCCTCCTCCCTCTCTCCTTGCTTTTGAGGAGCTGCTGCTCTTGAGGGGCAAGGAAGCCTCAGGGGACCTTCATGTCACTGTCCCCAAGGCCAGAGGACTCTCCCCCCTGAGGGAAGTTCCCAAGACGGTTCGGACTTGCGTTGATTTGAGAGTAATCCATCGTTTCTGCACTGTTTATTTTAGCTGCTTGACTGTTTATGCTATGGCATGAGCTAAAAAGGAAGTTGAATATAAAATTGCATATTAAAATGCACCTCTGGAAATGTATTAGGCGTATCAACAAAACTTGATGTCTCCCCTTTCAACCCTGGAAAATATGTGTTTCCAAGCCCAAGGGGCCAGGCCACAGATCACTCACAGCGTCAGTGCAGGCCGAGCGAGGCGGGGCCCACTCTGCAGGTTTAGTTCCTCCCTTCGGGTGTGAGCAGCTCCCAGCAAACAATATTATTCAGGCGTTTTAGGCCCTCGGTGCGCCAGATCTAGAAGCTTCTCTTTCTGTAAACTGCGGGACATTTACAGCCACGCGGGTTTGCGCCGGTTGTGAGCCTGGCAAAGCCATGCCCGTGTGGAAAGATGCCCTAGGAGGTGTTGTGGGTGTGCTTGGTGACAATGTGGCTGTCGCCTCTTGCTTTCTCTCAGTTGAAATCTCTGCTGATGCTTGTAACAACGGCTATAGTTGTTAAAAGTATATCGTGTATCAGGAACCACCCAAGATGTTTCGTATAGGTCTTCTTCCGACGTAGAACAATCTGCAGATGAGCCCCTTAACATGTTACCTTTAGGAGGTCTCGGCCCATGACGTCAGCGTAGGAAGCACCAGGAACAACACACTTAGCAGACATGGGCATTTACAATCACACGAACTGCCCGCGCTCTGCTACCCAAATACATCAGTCAGATGACAAATGTACTATATCTTTTTTCAAAAAAAGTTTTAATTTACAAAAGTTGCATTTAGAGTCTATTTAAATAGATTGCCTAAAGGTATCTAATGTAACAGGGTCTGAAACTTTCCAAAACATACCTAACCCAGCAAGGCGCCCATTGCCTATCGTCCCTGGGAGAAATGTTCAGACTCCTTGGCTTGATAACTAACTCCCTTCACCTTCTAGTTCTGTTTTTCCAATTTTATCTTCCAGTTCGCCTTGCTCTAACCATGCACAATTACTGGCAATTCTCTCAAACACTTTGCTTCCTTCATGCCTTTCCTTAGGCTGATCCCTCAGCCAGGAACGCCCTCCCTAGAAGTCCTTGACTATTGATGGGACCATCCTTCAAGGCACCTAGGGCCTTGCCCATGCGTTCCCCAGGCTCCTTGTAGACTTAGGGGAAGGGCTGTCCTGGTTCTTTGTTTGCACTTTTGGCCCTTGTTTGTTAGTGTGTGTGTCTCCCCGTTCTATTCCTACATTGACCACCTTCCACACCTAGGCCTTACCCGAGTGTTCATTTGGTAAACATGCATTGAAGTGGATTGAACAGGAGCCGCTTGACAGATGTTAGTAGAATCGGTGAAGTCAGTTACCCATGAGTCAGTGTAATTTATTGGTGGGTACGTCTGGCTCATGTTTTGATGTCTCTTCGGGTGACAAATATTACAAAGACATAAAACGTACACCGTGAAATCCCAGGAAATAATACGTTGGTGCTTTTCTCCTTTTTTCCCATACAGAGGAGTCTTTGTTTACAGTTTCAGGAGTGGGGCTGAAGCCAGAAATGTATGACCTTTTGGCTTCCTACCGGAAAGGTCACCGCACAGGCCACTTTAGCAAATGCTGGTGAAAAGGAAGGGCAACATCGCCCAGATCCTTCAGGTAAGTGGTCCCAACAGAGAGGCTCCTGGTGGGCAGGATTGAGAAGTGATCGCCGCCCGGAGGGGAGACCCTGGTTCACAGACCCAGAGCACCTCTGCCCTGTGTCTGGCGCTTCATTCCCTCTCTAGGGACAGGCGGCCCTGCCTCCTCCGGCTGTGAAAGAGGGCGATGCTGGGCACCACCTGTCTCTCCCACTCCCAGAGGAGTGGCAAGGCTCCTAGACAAAGGTCATGGTGAAGCCTTCAGCTGACACGCGTGGAATAAAGGGTTACAGCTGTCATACTGTATTCCCTTAACTACAGCATTTCCTCTGTCTGCCAATAGGACACAATCAAAGGTCAGGGTGACCAACCATCCCTGTGTGTTGAGCCTGGGGTGTCTTGGGACTGTGGGACGTTTGGTGCTAAAACTGGCCCAGTTCCAGGTGAGCCAGGATGCTTGGTCGCTGTGGTGGTGCAAGTGACCACCTGACCTGCCTCCATACTCCAGAGAAGACCTGGTCCAGAGCCTGGCCCTGACCAGGAGACGGTTTTAGAGGCCAATGAGAGTCAAGTCATCACTACTACAGGCTTCTTAGACTACACCTTCTGGGAGTTGTTACAGGGAGTCCTTTCATTCAAGGTGAGTTCAGGAGTCATCCACAAATGTCCCAGACACAGCTGCTCTCAAGTGTCCCCTCTACCAACCAGGGGTAGCCCAGCCTTCCACAGTAATCTTGAGGAGGAAGAGGTGCTGTGAAGGATTCCCCCAAAGCTACCCTAAAGGTAGTTCTGCTGTAGGCACAGGAAGCCAGGTGGGGCAACCCCCAAAGCTACCGTAGTACAGACATCCCTCGATGCTACAAGAGCACTTCTCGCACCAGGCCTTCCGTGGAGGGCAGAGGGGAAAGTGATCTAAACAGAGGACTCAAGGTGGGACCCACGCACAGAGCCAGCCAGCCAGCCATCCTTTTAGGTGACTCTGGCTAGATCCCAAGCCACAAACCTTAGACTATGATTTGGCCACCCATTTGGCAACCACGCTTGGCTATGCTTCCTAACGGAACTTCTGGGACCTGAATGGTCACCACTGGCATACTCCCCCACCCCCCAACATTGTTCACACGGCAGGATTCAGCTCTTTGCCACTTTGTCTCGGCTCTCTCCTTGGCTGTTGATATCTAAAGACATGATGTACACATCTAGGAGTCTCCCCTCTGGATCTTATAAGAATCTTAGAAATTTGGAAAGATCAGGGATGTTTAGAATTATAGCTATTCCTCAGAGCATTTTATGAACTACCTAAGTTTGTATTTTGACAATACATAATTGGAATTACAACCGGCAATACAATAATGTGAAATTTCCCCAGCAGAATGTTTTCTAGGGCAGAGATTATACTGTGTAATTACGCCATTTAAAACCCACTAGTTATGAGAATAGAATTACTTTAGCTGCATTCTAAACAGTGTGGGATTTGTGCTTCATAGAATTAACAACGACAGGGATGGAGATGGTTTCAGATGGTGGTGCTACATTACTCATTTTTATCACTTCTATTGTTGTTATTTTGCTTTATTTAGAACCTGCCTCTCTGACCAATAGTGACTTGTCACGAAGAATTGTTACCTGTAGGTGTGAATTGGTCACAATGGAAAATCGGTTAAATGCAGGGTGGCAAACGTGATGCCTATGCCAACAATTGAAGAAGGGGGGGGGGCCTCTACTGGAGTAATCTCACCATGTCCCTGGGCCCCTGGTACTAATGCAGGAGATAAAACCCATCGGAGATGAACCACAAAAGGGAAAAGCTAAAGCAATTAAACTGCTTAATAAATGGCTTGGTATCAGCAAAATCTGGAAGTTAAAGAGACTAAAGTGGTAATCAGCGGACACTTGGGGCCTGAAAGTCTTTTCCACTAAATTGAATTTATGTTAAAATATTCACTTTTCAAGAGATTCAAAATGTAAATTGGGGTATTAGGACTTATAACTGCCAGCAGTGCCTCAACATTAAGACTCTTAAAAGACCCTCAAAATGTCAGTTTCAGGTCTGGTAAGAATGTAGATGGTGTCCACAGTGGAGACATAGGGGGCACTAAGATTTACTGTGCATATACCATGTGCCAGGCACTTTACACATCTTATTTCAAAGCTCGGTGTGTTTTGAACAGTGGGGTGTGAAGTGGTGCAGCTATAGTCTGTAGATCCAAAGATAGATTTTGATTATTTTAAAAGTTTACCTAGTTCTTATTACCAAGGGTAAGATGCTGCCTCTGTTACCATTTATTATCACCTTTTCTATCAATAGATATAATTCCATCAATAACTTTGCAATAATCTTTAACAGATTTTCCTTACTCAATCTGTACAATGTCATTATTATTTTTATTTTGTTTATTCTTCATTTACGTCCAGGGCTGCATTACTGCTGTTTCTGTTTTAATTTGCTTCAGCTTACTGAGAAGTTTCTAATTTAACTCCACACTGGACCAGGATTTTAAATATCACCTGTGACCTGAAATATTTTAAATGTATTATGTCCACGGTACATCATACTTGAAGGAAAAGCAATGGAAGGCTATTGCTATTGTCATTTGCCTAGAATTTCACAGTGATTGGCTCAAACATTAGACATCCTGAAACAGTCTGAGAAGAGGACTTCTGGGTAATCCTGTCCCTTTCGTTATCTGATAGATCCCTGGCAGGAAGGACAACGGGACAGACGGGAGCGTGACAATGGAAAGAATTCAGAGTCTGGGCTTGTGCTTACGGAAGCCTGTCACTCCTGTGTTCACTTACAATTCCTCCCAACAAAAGGACTTCTGTGGCAAGGAGAGGATTCGTCTAAGGTTTAAAACAGCCTCCAGAGAAGATGGTTTCTTGGATAAAGTTGTCGACCAAAGGACTTGCTTAAGACTCTTTGTTATGATTTCCTAGGGCACTCCTTCCCTCGCTTCCTGCACCATCAAAACACTTTACCGCCCCACCCAGCCAGATTTTAGGAGTTTGGATTGAGCTGCTGCTTAGAATTAAATTTCAGTTTATCTCCTTCTATTGAATCCTAATTGTCTGTGATGATTGCAAAAGTGATGAGGAACCTAAGCTCTGATTTGATGGTGGAGATACTGGGTAAACAGATAGGAGCAAAGAGTTCCAAAGACGTAATTCAAATGCTGTTACACCATCAGACATGCATGCATATGTGCACACATGTGACCCTGAAATGAAATGGGAGGTTTGTCTCGACTGACACATGTATCATCTTCTTCAATGACTCCTTCTGAAAGAAGCCAGGACAACTCAAATTACTTTGTCAAAGGATCATCTACTCAGGAAATGTGGTAGCCTGGAAACCAGAGACCTTTATGGATCCTTCAGAAGAACAAGGAGGACTAAAAAGAAAGAATTAAAAAATAGTACCTATCCACCCAAAATCTGAGATGGAAGAAAGGAAAAGGGATACAAACAGTCCAACGAAATCTACCTTAGTGAGTACTTGGTTTTGGTAAGGCATGTGACAAAGCCTGTCCAGATATACCTGAAATACAAAACTGTGTGGGCTGGGTGGATGGGACAGATATGTGAATTCAAAGAACGGTGGTTATTCAACCTAGAGAAAGGCTGATAGTGGTGTGTTACAAGGTTCAGTCTTGAGTGCCATTCTGGTCAAATATTTTTATTAATCAGTTAAGTAAAAATCAGAGAAGGTACACAATTTATTCATACAACCCACTGAAGTAAATACTGTTATTATTCATTTATTATTTCCATTTTACAAAGGAGAAAACGGAAGCTCAGAGAAGTTAACTCCTCCAAGGTAGTACACCATAGTTAAGGTACAAAACTATGGAGACAGTAAAAGGATCAGGGGTTGCCGGGGGTTAGGAGGGAAGAGATGATGAAAAGACAGAGCACAGAGGGTTCTTAGGGCAGTGAAACTATGTTTGGTACTATAACGGCAGAGACATGTCACTATAAATTTGTCCAAATCCATAGAATGTACAGCCCCAAGAGTGAATCCTAATGTAAACTACACTAGTAGACTTTGGTCGATAATGATGTGTCAATGTAGGTTCATCAACTATAATGAATGTCTACTCTGTTGGGGATGTTGACAATGGGGAAGGCCATGCCTGATATGGGAACTCTCTGTAACTTCTGCTGAATATTTCTCTGAAACTAAAGTTGCTCTAAAAAAATAAAGTCTTAAAAACAAACAACATGTAAATAACTAATTTGCAACAAGCCAATACAACCTTTAGTCCAATCAAATTTCATCTGATTGAACTTCTTACACTTAAGGCTTAAAATGTCAACAAGTTAAATAAGGCTGTGACATAGTGGAAATTGGTACAATATGAATTAATAGTATGTCTGACCGACCACAAAAGATAATGCTACACTTTTAAGTGATATAAATGAAGGAATATGATGGTGTCACAGAGAGGGGATGGAGTTTACTCCTCTGACGAGATCACATCAAAACGATGAAGTTTAACTCTATCCATCACACTTTGAAAGAAACACCACCACATGGAAGGAAATATTTCTTGTGCATTTATTAGTTTACAGATCCAATTCTGTTTGATCCTCCTAAGACTAAGAGGTGGATGTAGCTCTTTCCCACTTCACAGAGAAAAACACAGAATCAAATGTAAATAACTAGGATTTGATACTCAGACTCTGTCCCCAAAGTCTGTGCTTTTTGCACCCCTCGCCCAAGCTCTGTGCCGCATGCTTCAAGAAGGGCTATGAGGAGAACAGAGGGCATGGGGATCAAGGCACAAGGAAGAACAGCTCAAGAGAGAAAACCCAGGAGGCAGAGAAATTCCATCCAGAGGGTTGAGGGTTCTCACAGAGCAAAGTGGTTGGCCTTCTGTTGGGTGGCTGTGGAGCCAGGACAAATACGTAGAAAGCTCAGAGATAGTGCTGTTTACACAGCAGGAAGAGTTCTCCAACACTTCACCTGCCACCAATGGAATGAGTTCCACACTCTAGTGGGCTTCCTCTACACCCAGAAGACATGGAAAGCTGTAAGAGGGATCCTCATATTGGAGATTCTCTAAGGTCCCCTCTAATTCCAACATTGTCTGACAATGGCTTTGAACAGCTGTTGACAGACTATACTTGAAATTATAGTAAGATCCTATTGTTGCAAGAATGGGTAGATTTGTTTTATTGTTAAAAAGGGATTTAAAAAAATAGAAATCATCAAAATTATCCTCTTTAATTACAATGGAAGATAAATTATGCTTATGCTTCCTTCTTTATCTTTTATTCATAAATTCACTTCTTTAAAAACTTAATAAAATTTTTATATAAAACACCAAAATACCATTCTACTCTTTCTTCCTTGATTTTGTGAAAGGAGCATGCCTGGTGTTTGTGCAGATGTTTTTCCTCCCACGTTTTTATTGATTCTTTTGTATGACATGCACCTGACTTTTTAAAAACGTAATTTAATTTTGTTCATTGTGATATGTGAGTTATTTTAGTGATGCTTCCTTACTTACTCACGAGTGCTACTCACCTAATATTTGTCTGCAGAGCTCCATGACTGGATGGCACTTCCTGGCCCTCTGTGGGTGGGCAGGGCTATCTTAGTGCTGGCCAGGGAATTGTGAGTGGAGGTGATATGTGTCACTTTCAGGCCCAGCATTCATTTGATTGCCAGTGCAAGACCCTCCAGATCATTCTTCTTTCCTTCTGTTACAATGACCCCAGAATGAAGAAACGTAAAACAGAGTCCCCTGATGACATATGATGGATGTGTGGTGGGAAAGGGGAATAAAACTTTATTGCTTTAAGCCACTAATATTTTGGGGTTGTTACTGCAATAGAGTCTAGCTAGCCTATCCTGACTAGCAGCACCAGGGCAAGTAAAACATATACCTGTGCTGTCCAACATGGTAGCTACTAGCTACATGTAAATTCATATTTACATTTAATTAAGTTCAACATTCAATTCCTCAGTCCCACTAACCACATCTCAAGGGCTCAATAAGTACATGTGGCTAGAGCAGTGATGGCGAACCTATGACACGCGTGTCAGAGGTGACAGGCGAACTCATTTTTTTGGTTGATTTTTCTTTGTTAAATGGCATTTAAATATATAAAATAAATATCAAAAATATGTCTTTGTTTTACTATGGTTGCAAACATCAGAAAATTTCTATATGTGACATGGTACTAGAGTTAACTTAGGGTTTTTCAAAATACTGGCATGCCAAGCTCAAAAGGTTCGCCATCACTGGGCTAGAGGCAACCTTAATGCCCAATGCAGATACACAACGTTTTCATCGTTGAAGAACGTGCTGTTGAACAGTGCTGAGCAGTGCTTGGGATTTTCATGAGTTGGTAATGATATCTTCTAAGTATAGAAGATAATATCAATGATTTCTTGATATTTTAAATATACATCTAATACCGCCTTGGTGTTATTCTCCAAAAGTTTCACCTCTTTTAAATGAAATCTCTGGGAGCGTCCAGTGGAGGTTACCTTCTGAAGGAAAATACATCACTCAAAGCGGTTCCATTTCTTAGAACCGAAGGTCTTTTCCTGAAGGTTACATTGACTCAGAGGATTACTGCCTTTTTGTTACCCTTGACGCCTTTTGTAAATGAATTCCCAGAGTAGTTTTATTTTAGTCCTTCCTGTCTGAAGCTGTTCACATTCTCTACTCCTCACGCTTCTCTCTCCCTAAGTTGCTTAACAGCACCTGGTGTAAGATCTGAGGTGTTCAGTAATGAATTCATTCAAGTTTATTAACATGCTTGTAAAATTGTGTTTCTATCTTAAGAGCTAACATTGGATACTACAATAAAATCTTGTGGGAGCCCAAAATTGAACCAAAATATAAAGTAAACCAACCCATCTATTGATTAATTCATTCAACAAACATCTAGGCACTAGAAATACAAAAATTAATAGTCCTTCCAGGGGTCCTATAATCTAATGGAGTGTTAGATGGAAATAAATACAAGACCAATGACAACATATCAGTGTGGCCTGTCACAGAAGAGATGACAGTTAAGCCTTGAAGTGAGAGTTTGCCAGGCAGGCAACTGAGGGGATGAGAAGATATAGAGGAAAATATAGAAGGCACAGGATATGTTTAGCTGTAAAGAATTGAAGACCCTAATTCAATGTCTTAATGCATGGGGATATTATTCCACACAAGAAGTCCAAAAGTACCCTTTGGTTCCAGGATTGAGTAATTTGAGGGGTCAGCATCACTGACAACCCAGGTTCTTTCTGTCTTTTTTTCTCTTCGTCTTCAGCATCCTTTGGCCTTAATCCTCAGGCTGGTCCCTGTCATGGTCACAAGATGCTGTCACAGTCGCAGGCATCACATGCAGGTATGATCGTGTCCAGTTGAAGAAGAGGATGTCCTTTCCCATGGGCTTCTTTTTCAAAGCCCCATTCTCTTCACATCTTACTGTTCAAACTGGCACACTCCTCTCCTAAACTGCTAGCAAGGGAAGCTAGACGACTGCTTTAGAATGGCCAGGATTTGCTCCTGACCTGAAGCTAGGACTTCTCCTGATGTTCATATTCCTGAGTAATCAGTTTTCTTTTAACTGAGGAAGAAGTGGAGAATGTCAACCAATAGAATCTGCCACAGCAGCTAACCAACTGTGGTTCTCCTGGTTTGGGAGTGGGAGGAGGGGTGAAGAATGGCTGCAAGGATTCCCATCTGGGGCCTGGATGACGTGTAAGATCATTCAGAGTCAGGTAATTAGTTTGGGGGAGAAAGTTATGAGCTTATTTCTAAACATCTTGAGTTTGCCATGTACACCAGACAATTGGAACTACTGGTCTGGGACCAGGAAATGAGGACTGGTTCTATGTGGTCATCCCCTACATAGGGATGTCCTTGAAGTGCCAATGATGTGATTGCCCAAGAGAACACAGACAAAGAAGAAACCCTTCTCCGTGCTTTCATTGCCTCCTTTGTAAAATGGCAGTGATAATAGTATCTATCTCATAGAGTTTGCGTATGAGGATTAGATGAGTTAAGACATTTAAAGGGATTTTAAACAGTGCCTGGCATGTAATAAGCACTAGAAAAATCTACACTAATAAAAGAGAAAAATGGTAATTGGCGTACGACCGCTACCCTTCCCATTGGCTAATCAGCGTATCCTTATGCAAATTAACTGTCAGCCAAGATGGCGGCCGGCAGCCAGGCAGCTGGAAGCGAACACGAGGCTTGCTTGCTCCCGTGACTGCAGACTCCAACGTTCCCCGCCTGACTTGCCAGCCTCTGAGCTGGCAGTTTGAAACATTCTAACAAATATAGCCGGCTGGGATCTCAGAGCTGAAGTTATACATTGTTTCGATTATAGAACGGCAAACAAACCAGCGGAAGCCTCAGAGCTAGAGCCAGAGCTAAAGCTGGCCCAGAAGAAAAAAAAAA
>NW_005871051.1:6755344-6864966 GCF_000147115.1 Myotis lucifugus
TGCTGGTCTGCTGGTGGTAGTAAGGGTGCTAGTGGTGGTGCTGGGGGTGATGATGGCGGTGGTAGTCATATGGTGGTAGTGGTCCTAGCCACAGTAAAGTAGAAGAGAAAGAAAACAAGGGAAGTAAAGGTGCCAAAGCCATGGGGTTCTAGGTAGCAAGGTAAGACAGGAGTCCAGGGGGACAATAAAAAACCAAGCTAAAGGTTAAAGGAGTTAGCCGTGGCTAGTGTGGCTCAATTGGTTCGAGTGTCACCCTGTACACCAAAAGGTTGCAGGTTCAGTTCCTGGTCAGGGCACATACCTAGGTTTCAGGTTCAGTCTCGGGCCCTGGTCAGGGCACACGTGGAAGGCAACTGATCAATGTTTCTCTTTCACACCGATGTTTCTCTTCTCCTCTCTCTAAAAATCAACGAACATGTCCTTCACGGAGGAGTAAAAAAAATAATAAGACAATGGATCAGCACAGTGAGCCTGGCTAGTTAAAGTTGCAGGCACTTTTACAACAAAGTGTACTTGGGTTTTATTAATCTCTTGCTCTATTAAACATTCAAAAATGAAGTTTAGTCCTTTGGAATATAGATATTTTTCTCTCTAGACAAATTTTAATTCCTGCAAGCTTGTGTGAAACATAATAACAGCATTGTGGGTTTTTGTGTCTGTGTCTTCTCTGAAATTTTTTTTGTCTTTTAGTTTATAGGTGTTTTTTCATTTGTCATGTTTAAATAATGTTTGAGGAAAGATCTAGAGGATTTGAGGCAGACTACACAAAACACCAAGCTAATAGCACTAACTACAGAGCCCACTACAATGACCACAACAGGCCACACATCTCTCAAAAAGACAATTCCCCAAAAGTGTGGCTAGGGAAGGCAGATAAAAGACTGGAGTTGGGTCATGTGACAGGTGTCACTTGAGTACCGAGACTGGGGCTAGAGATAAAAGCCCGCTTCTTCTGGTCACGTGACACAGCTTCATTACTCTCCCAGCAGGGGGTTGGAGAGTCTGGATGCCATTTTTACTTATTTATTTATTTGTGTTTTTTCCCCCTTATTCTGTGATAATGAGAAAATGTTTAAACTCCTATCTGTGTGTTTAAACATTTCTCCCTGCTGACAGCAGCAGGGTACCCCTTGATCAACTGTCAGATTGGATAGTGCAATTTTTCTGGAAAGTAAACAGCATGTTAGCTGGTTGGAAATAATTTTCTGTTTATTGGTAGCTGTTAGCCTAGGAGTGATGGAGCCCTGTGACAGCACTTGTCAAGTGAGGAATAAGAAACAAGATTGGAAATACCTTTAAGACATAGCTCTGACAGTAAAGCCTTACTGTTTTTTTGATAGAAATGTACTCTAAAAAAGTTAAATTAAAATGGGCAAGAAAACTTTTCCAGTGTTGCCAGCCCCTGGAGATCCTTCTGGCAAAACTGACACAGAATCAAAGGCACATTCATAGGGTGCCGGAGTTGGAAGTCACAAAATCCATCCCCCCGTGGCTCACCCCTGGGAAAACAGAGCCATGGCCAAGTGCCTTGAACTTGGCTCACAAATAAGAGGCAAACATAATATATACAAAGAAGCCATGGCTGGGTAGCTCAGTTGGGTAGAGCATCATCCTGATATGCCAAGGTTGTGGGTTCCAACCCTGGTCAGGGCACATACAAGAACCAACCAATGAACGCATAAATAAGTGGAACAACAAATCAATGTTTTCCTTTCTCTCTCTCCCCAAAGTCAACAACAACAACAAATTTTAATTAAAGAAACATACATACATACACACACACACACACACACACACACACACACACACACACAAAGAAATAAAGGTCATATTTACTTTTCAAATTCATATGTGAAGATAAATGGAAAAACCTGGTGGAGGCAGTATGACATTTGACCTACGTGTACTTAACAACTGAGTTTAATGGGTTATGTATAATGTGATCTTTTTCTTTGCATCGTGGCTAAAAAGACACCATCATAGTCTTTTGTTGATTAGTCATATTGTCATCAGGGGGGGGAAAATGGCTCCAGTAGAAGTAATATATATTTACAAGCTATATATAAGTCTCATCTATCTTGAGTTAGCCTAAGTCTGAGGTCCTGATTGGTCCCAGAATTTGCCTCATTTCTTCTTGATAGCTAGAAAAGATGCCTTCACTTCGATATTTCTGACAAATATGTCAAGTGCTCCATGTCTGAACGTATTCTCCTCCATATCATTTACAAAGCAAAACAGGCTTCTTCATTCCCATTTTGGTCAACAGCATCACTGTCCACCCAGTTGACTGGCCCCCTCTCCCTTACCTCTGAAATACCTTCCAGTCTATTTTCTCCTCTCCATCTCCACTGCCAGGCAACAGACCTGTGGTTCGCACCTGCCGCATCAGCACCACCTAGGAAATGGTTAGAAATGCAAATTCTCAGTCCTCACCCCAGACCTACTGAACCAGAAGTTGTGAGCTGGGGCCCCACGAGTCTGCAGTTTGAGAACCATCACCCTGGCAGTGTTCTCCAGGCCTTGTCCCGAGGTCCCCTTACTGCCCTCCAGCCACCAATTCTTTCTTTCTGGAGTATTCTCTATACCAGTGGTTCCCCACCTTGGCTGCACAATGGAATTACCTAGAGAGTTGTTTTTTAAAAACACCTATGTTTGGGTTCCTCTCCTGGGAACTCTTGTCCCATTGAGAAGAAACTGGGAGGTGTGCAACATTGGGCATCCAGATTTTTTTTAAAGCTCCCCATGTTATTCTGATGTACAGCCAGGACTGATCATCACTGCTCCACACTGAAGCCAGGGCTGTCTCGTTAAAAAAAACAAAGCAGATGGTATCACTATCCTCCCTAGAAAGTCTCCATCCGCCATAGGATAATTCTTAATTAACTCTTCAGCATGGCTCCTGCGACCTCTCCCAATGGCTTCATTAACCTTGAGTCTCACTAGCTCCCCCTACACTCAGCCACACAGAATATCTCTTCATTCCCCCAAAGCAGTATTCTGTTCATAGCTAGACTTTGGCACTTTCTGTTCCCTCTGCTTAGAGCAGCGGTTCTCAACCTGTGGGTCGCGACCCCTTTGGGGGTCGAACGACCCTTTCACAGGGGTCACCTAAGACCATCGGAAAACACATATATAATTACAAATTGTTTTTGTGATTAATCACTATGCTTTAATTATGTTCAATTTGTAACAATGAAATTGGGGGTCACCACAACATGAGGAACTGTATTAAAGGGTCGCGGCATTAGGAAGGTTGAGAACCACTGGCTTAGAGCGTCCTCCTTTCTTTCTTTCTTTCTTTCTTTCTTTCTTTCTTTCTTTCTTTCTTTCTTTCTTTCTGGTGAATTCCTATTCAAGACTTCGCTCAAAGGTCACCTGCCCCCGAGTCAGCAGTCCTCTCCTTGGGGATCCCAGAGCTCTCTGTTGCTATTACATCATAGTATTGGTCCTATCACATTGTAATTATTCGTGACACATCTTCCTCCTTCACTCTAACTGATTGCATCAGACCAGGTCAGAAGTATGCTTAGCTTTTTAATTTTGTCCCCAGTGTCTAATACAGGCTGGACATTAAGAAGATGCTGAATAAATGTCTGTTATCTGAATGAACTGAAAACATGATCAACTCTTGCTGCCTTTTGTTGAGATCAGCTTTTGGTCCATTCTGCTCTTCTGTCTAGAATCAGTAAAGCTCACATAGCTCGTAGTATAAATATGAACAGGGGTCAACTAGACCTACGTTTTGTTACTTGCAGACCTTCATTTTTTAATCTTTAAAATAACGTCACCAATATCTACTTTGTAGTGTACAGAGATTCATTGTATAGCACCCCACAGTGTGCTTCACACAGAGTGGGCATTAAATAAAGTTTGTATTATTATATTAACTAAAATTAACTGAAAACAAAACAAAAAAGTTGAGCTGAGCAGCGCATCTGTTCTTACATCTGCGTATGAGCTCTTGACAGGCAGAAACTGCCTGTGTGATCCCTAGGGCTGGGAACCCAGTGGCATCCCATCATTAAGTCAGCCCCTCAGCCAACAGCATTTATTAAGCTAATGAATGCAATGAGTAGTATTTGGGTTCGAATGACGGCTTGCTGCTTGGGGAGCATAGAGAGACTCACACATTTGCCCATCTTACAAAACAGAAAATTACAATCTCTGCAGCTGGAACATATCTTAGAGATCATCCTTAAAGCTCCTTACTTACAGGGGAGCAAATGGAGATAACCAACCAGGAAAGCCATTGTAGTGTCAATGTTTAATAACGAGTTCCTGGGTCACAAACTGCTGCTGACCAGGTAGGAATACCAGTCCATGTTGGAAAAAGTCAGCCCTAACGGTGACTTGTTGAGTGAACAATATGTCATGTGGTGAGAAACTGAGAGGTTGAGAAGAATTTGAGGGGTGGGGGGGGCGGATCACTGGCGGCACCTTTGAGTGTTATCAATTCCAGATTACATAGTTCCTCTCTCGGAAAATAAAACACCTTTTACCCACTATGCATTTAAATTCATGTTACTGTGTCCTTTCAAAAGGCAGGTAGAGGGCACAATTTGGATCATTTAACAGGTGTTATTCAAGCAACAACAGAAATGGATAAAAGCATTAGCAGATACCATCACTTAAATAAGCCTCTTTTAAAAATGAATCACCTCAGTAGACCTGCCCCCAGATCTGAGTCACTCCCAAAAGGTCTGAAAGCAGTTTGAGCTGGAGTGACGGGACTTAGATGTCAGGAAGGGACCTGGCTGGTTTGGCTCAGTTGGCTGAGCATCATCCCATGCACTAAAGGTCACGGGTTCAGTTCCAGGTGAGGGCACAGACCAAGGCTGTGGGTTTGATCCTTGGTCTCAGATGTGCAGGAGGAAAATCCAGGACGCGCTTTGTGCCAAACTGGCCAGGTGCCCTGATCTCCAGGAAGCATATCCATGCAGGACCCTCCTTGAGAGGCATCCACACCCTCCCCTAACCTTGTGGGCAAGCCTGAAAATGAAATGCAGGCCTTGTATTAGTTTTCTGGAGCTGCCATAACAAAACACCACAGACTGGTGGCTTAAACTACAGGAATTTATTTCCTCACAGCTCTGGAGGCTGGAAGTCAAGATCAAGGTGTCGCAGGGTTGGTTTCTTTGGCGGCCTCTCCTTGGCTGGCAGATGGCACTTTCTCACTGTGTCCTCACATGGTCATCCCTAGGTCTGTGTCCGGATGTCCTCTTTTGATGAGGACACCAGTCATACTGGATTAGGGTCTGCCTAAATGAACTCATTTTACCTTAATTACCTCTTTAAAAGCCCTATCTCCACATACAGTCACATTCTGAGGTATTGGGGATAGGACGTTACATATGAATTTGGGGGAGAATACGATTCAGCCCATAGTAGGCCTCTTAGCTGCAAGACTGGCTGCTTACTTCTCTCATGCAGATGAACGATAACGAATGAACGAACGAATGAATGAATGATCTAGAACAGCGGACCACTGGCTGGAGACCACTGATCTAGACCAGCCAGACGCTAAACTGCAAACAGTGATAGGTTTTCCTCTGGCCACTCAGTGTTTTTCTTTTCTTTTTAAAATTATATATAGATATTTTTTATTTCAGAGAGGAAGGGAGAGAGACAAAAACATCAATGATGAGAGAGAATTACTGATCGGCTGCCTCCTGCACACTCCACACTGGGGATCAAGCCCTCCACCTGGGCATGTGCTCTGACCGGGAATGGAACCGTGACTTCCTAGTTCATAGGTTGATGCTCAACCACTGAGCCACACCAGCTGGGCAGGGTTTTTCTTAAGGTCACTATGTAAGAAGCCACTATTGGAGAGGGTAGGGGAGGAGGGGGAGTCCGAGGCAGGAGTAGGGGTCAGCAGGCAGCCCCCAGTCCCAGATAACAAGCTGCTCTCCAGGAACACGTGTTAGGAAAAGTGCTTGATCAGAGAGTCAACTTGTGGGCTGAGTAGGAACACTAAGTGGTTCTGTCTGTCACCTCCTCCACCCCCACTGGAATTCAGCCATAATCTGATGGAAACACTTTGCCCACTTTCATGAGAATTCTCCACTATCAGTAAGGCTGTTTTCATACTTAGGCTATCACCAAAGGCTTTCAGAGCCGCGATAGGCTCTCCCCTGGAGGCATGTACATCTCAAGGGCAGGGAGGATGTGGGGCCAAAAGCCACTCTGCAGAATGTTCTATTAATTGAGGTTTTCATTCATGTTGAATTATAGCCCATGTTTTCCGAGTAACGACTCTGTGCACGACACCGCTCCTACAGCACCTCTTGGTTAGTCCCACGTGACAGTTGAGAAAACGGAAGCGCCACAGGACAAATCATTCAGATCTAGCCCACGTGGTTCCAAAGTCCATGTTCGAAGCCCTACTCTCATGTCACTGTGAAGGGGACCAACCAGCCTTCATAAGCAGCCGTGTTAGAAAGGGTGAAATGTGTCAATTTAGGAGTCGGAATCCTGGCTCCACGGCTTTGTAGCAAGTTCTTTAACCCCATTGGGCCTCCGTTTCCTCATCTGTAAAATGGGCCTAATACTAGTACCTACCTCTGAGGAGGTTATAGGGAGGGTTGAGAGGGTCTGACCCACCAAGGATGTTCCATAAATGATAGTTATTAATATTATCATTTCATCACAAATTGAATCACTATTATGAATTTGCTTCCACCTGGGGTTGCCTAGGTGTGCATGTGTCTGTGTGTACACAATGTATTGATGGAGAAAAACAGTAGCCACCATTTATTGAGCACCTACTCTGGGTCATGCAGTAGACTGGGCGCTTTATATGCATGACCTTATGTTTCACAAAAATGACTTTATTCCTTGTAGCCACCCTCTGAGGTAGTTAATATTATAATCCTCCTCTTCAGATGAAGAAAATGCAGCTCAGAGAGGGTTAAGTGACTCATTTAAGGTCACGCACCTAACAAACGATGGAGCTGAACTTTGGTTTCAGCCCTGACTCAGAACCTGCGCTTCTAACTACTAAGACACGGTGTCTCTCTGGAGTAATGAACTTAAAAAATTCCAGAAGTTGCTCCCTTCAACTGTGCGATCTTTTAAAGAAATCGCTTTGAAAGGTGCCAACTTATCCCATCAATGCTGCCATTGTTCTGACTCACTGGCCCTCAGCACCATCCACAGCCCTCACGGGAAGACTGGTCTCATTCAATTATATCAGCCTCATCTTTTAATCTAAGACGGCATTACTTCACTCGATTATCCACCTTATCCCCCAGACTTTGATCTAAATGTATTTTGCCTGTTGTTAAAAATCAAGTCCACCTTTAAAGAATAAATATTGGCCCCATCCAGATACTACAAAGAATGCTCTTAAGTGTTTAAAAAGAAACGACCCAGAGTGTTTTTAACAGTACCTTTGGAATAAGTGGTTCGTCTTCCAAGGAGGCGGCTTTGAAGGGGAGACTCATGTGGGATGCATAAGCTCTGGTATGTTTATTTAAAACATACCTTCGGTTTCCTCATATATATTCACAAGTAACTTGTCTGAAAGCCCCAGACACTCAGCTCGGCTAAGACAAGGGAAAGGGATCGGGTCAGCGAGCCCTTTTCAATTGTGTCTTGTCCAGACTTTCAAACATTTATTACGTGGATTATAAACATAAGCGAACGTGTTCATTGCGGAAAGGGACACCACCCTGCCCCAGCACTTAAACAGAGACACCCCTACACACACACACCTTGAACCTGCTCTCTCTTCTGCAATGCTGAGCCCTAAACCAGAGAGTCCTGGGCTCTGAAAAGACAAATGAGAGTATTGGGTACAGCTGTTTTGATAGGAAGTCAGCAAATTCTCTCATTCACGGAGCTATCCTAAACTTACACACCTCCCAATTGCTAGAATCCTGGTATTGCATCTGATCCTGACTAGTGCCAGATAACTTTTGATAAAATTTCTCCATTTGGTTTTTAATCAAATGTAGTGTCGGGCATGTGGGATCATCCTTCCATAGCCTTTCTCAATCTCCAGCACGTGAGGAGCCAGGGTGGCGAACTCAGCCCAATATTTCTGGGCTCTGTCCTCAGAGGGATCTATATTGCATCTCACATTGATATGACAGATAAGAAGAACTGTTTTGTTTTGGTGTTTCTTATATGGCAGACACTACTAAACCCATCCTATCTGGGTTTAGCCATTGCATCAGCCCCTACGGAAACCCCTCCTTTCAAAGTTTCTCGAAGCACGGCCCTTTGACTTTTTGCAGTAGTCTAACTTTGCTTGTGTCGAGCTCTGGCCCCTTTTAGTTTTGCCTACACTGCTGCTCAGCTCCTCCCAAAGCTCCCCCTCCACCATCCTGTGCTTCCCAGATGTTCGCAATCCTAAAATAACCCAGATGACAAAATGTATACACATTGTAATTGTCCAAGTCAGTCCATCTTCACTTACTCCGGTCTGGTTCCCATTTGTCTTATCAGTTAAATAGTAAAACTTTGATTAGAATGGTAGGCAGAATAATGGCTCCTCAAAGATGTTCACATCCTAAGCCAGGAAACCATGAATATGTTATATGACATGACTGAGAAGAATTAAAGTTGCAGATGGAATCAATGTTGTAATCAACTGACCTTGAAACAGGGAGTTTATCCTGGATTATCGAGGTAGAGCTAATGCTATGGCAAGGTCCTTCAAAGTGTAAGAGAGGAGGTCAGAGTTATGCAATACAAAACTGGACCCTCTATTGCTGGCTGTGAAGATGGAGGAGGGCCCTAGCGGATTTGGCTCAGTGGATAGAGCATCAGCCTGTGGACGGAAGGGTCCCAGGTTCGATTCTGGTCAAGGGCACATACCTAGGTTGCAAGCTCCTCCCCGGCCTGGGCCCTGGTCAGGGCATGTGCAGGAGGCAACAAGTCTATGTGTTTCTCTCACATCGACACTTTTTTCTGTCTTTCCCACTCTCTGAAAAATCAATGAAAAAATATCCTTGGGTGAAGATTTAAAAAAAGAAAAGAAAGATGGAGAAGAAAGGCCATGAACTGAAGAGTGTGGGCAGCTTTTAGAAGCTAGAAAGGGCAAGGATACCGGCTCTCCCCTCAGCCTCCAAAATGGAAGGCAGTCCTGCGGAGACCTCGATTTTAGCCTAGTGAGACCTATTTCAGACTCATGAACAACAGCATTTAAGATAATAAATTTGTGTGCCTCAAGCCACTGAATTTCTGATTATGTGATTTGTTACAGCAGCAAGAGGAAACTAAATAGCTAGGACCTAAATAACCAAAAAATACAACTCACTGACATTTTTTCCACTTACCACTTTTGAGAGAAATAGCCAAATCTCAAGAAAAGCTTAAATAAACAATTTACTTTTTTAAAAATATGTTTTTATTAGTTGTAGTGAGAGAGGGAGGGAGAAGCATCAACTGGCTGCCTCCTACACACACCCTACAGGGGATCAAGCCGAAAAACCCAGGCATGTGCCCTGACAGGGAATCCAACCAGCAACCTGTCAGTACATGAGATGATGCTCAACCAACTGAGCCACACTGGCCAGGGCTCAACAATTTACTTTTAAGTGGGATTTTATATTGGGTCTCGGTCTCTTGAAATAGACTCTGACGGGTAAAGTTGCGGGGGGAGTGGGGAGGGGCACAGGATTATTGGGAAGAGCTCTGGGGACACACACCAGTAAGAGGTGAGGGGCTGGCCAAGGTCCTATATCTGAGGCCTCAGTGATTCTACAGGCAACTCGGGAGCTGGGAGAGCCCCTCAAAGTTGCCCCAAATTGAGGCAACGGGGCTGAACTTTTGTGTCCACAGCATCCATTCTGGGAGCAAGCATAACCGTGGGCCGGGCAGTTCCTGGTGACTGAGAGCAATGCCCAGCTAGAAACGCACTGTGAATCAGCAGCAGCTGATATTCCCAGCTCCTGGGACCAGGTGGGTTGGCCGGGAGGAAGGATCCGGACCGGCACGATAGCATTCACACACGGCAAGCAATATTTCTGGGGTATGTCCTCAGAGGGATCTATATTCCATCTCATATTGTTACGACAGATAAGAACTGTTCTGGTTTGGTGTTTCTTAGATAGCAGATTCTACTATGCTTACGGACTCTACATTCATCATCCTGAATCCTAGCGGAGTAGCTCCTACCAGTTCCATTTTACAGATGTGGATACTGAGGCTCAGACGCCCAGGCTGGTGAAGCAGCTCGTTCTGGGCCACCCAGCTCTCAGAGTGGCAGAGTGGGGTTTTGACATCAAAGCCATCTGAGCTGCCCCACTTAATCCCGTCCACCACTGAGCACACGGAGAGCAGAGCTAGTCCTCGGGGAGCGAATTAACGTCCACAAACATCCATCTGACACTGCACCATTCTTGGCCCCCAAAGAAAGATAAGATTCTATTCGGCAAACTCCGCTTCCTAAATAGGAAAAGGGGCCCGAGACCAGCTGATAAGCTATTAAACAAGGGTCAAAATGAAGAAGAACTGCTGGTGGCCCGAAGGGGTGAGCAGATCAAGGTCTGTACTACACGCTGTAAATCAAAGTTAATTACATTCTTGCTCCACCTTGTAAACGGCGAATTGGGTCACAAGTTGTACGTAGGCCCCGGCGTTCCCTTTCCGAATGGAAGTTCCTGGGGGAGAAGCATCAGGATGGTCCACCTTTCCACGTCTGGCCCCGGGCGCCACGTCGACACAGGACGGCACATAATAAATACCGTTTGCTGGTTTTCTCCCCTCCCCGTCGGGCCCAGACCCCTCTCACGGCCTGTGAGACAGTCTCACTCGCTGCAGCGCTCTCCCTGCGGTGGGTTTAGCAAACATGATGCTCTGAGAAGGGCTGTAAGAGTCTCTTCTTTCATAAGGACCCTGGTGTCCCGTGATGGATGCTATAAAGTCGAGGACCAGCTGGGGTGTGCGTTAGCCGTGAGGGCCCATTAACGGCGTCTGGTTCTGTGAAAACCTACATCATATCCTGGAAAGGAGAAGGTGGTCGCCGGAGTGCAAAAGCGAAAGCGTTTATTATAAATAACAGGAGGTGACCCCGGAGTAAACACAGCTGTGCCCCCGGTGTCTAGTCAGGGGTGCTCCCTCCGGATTAAAGAAGCCGTGCTTTATGGGGCCCTGCCTTCGGCACACACACACACAGAAGGCTGCCTTGCCCTCTGACCTCACTCACTGCATGCAAGGTCTCAGGCCCTGGAATTGTTTGGAGCAGAGACGCTTCACTAAAACACGTATTTTGCAGGTTCCAATATTTTCAAATGGGGCTGAGGATTGGTTCCCATTCGTTCTTAAATGATTTGCACAGCATTTCTGGCTCTGCAGTGTGTAGCTGCCCTTCCAATTTCTTGCGGACTCTCCCCACGCAGCCCCTGACACCTCCCCTGCCACTGGGGCCGATGGGATGAGCGTGAGACTATCTGGGAAGGGTGAGGCCTGGCTCTGCCGTCGATGGGCTGTGGGGCTTGGGGCTGTTCCTTGAACTCCCTGAGCCTGTGTTTCTCATCCGTATGCTGCCTGGAATTGTGCTAAATTAGATCAGTAGGCCCCAAATTGGAGGCAGAGTGGGAAGAGAGTAGCAATACAGAGTAAGATTCTTTAAGCTACTGGAAAAAATTTGAATTTATGCATATGATTGCATTTATATAATACTAGGGGCCCAGTGCACCAATTCATGCACCTTGAAAGGAACTGTGGGCCATGAGGCTGCTGTAGGCACAGGGGTGGGTCTCGGCCCATCCTCTGCACCCTGGTCCTCTGTCTGTTGGCAGCCCTGCTCCCGCCACTGCTGCTCCTACGCCCACTGACAGCGCCGGCCCCACTGACAGTGCAGAGCGATTGGGGCCACTGCCAGCAGCAGGTGCGAGCGGTGGCTGCTGCCCTGATCGCACCTCAGGAGCAGGGGGAGGTAGAAAAGCCCTCAGGGGTGATCAGGGCTGACAGCTGCACTCGCACCTGCTGATGGTGCAGGGTGATCGGGATCGGTGCCGGCCGGGAGAGCAAGCACCAGGTGGGACTGAGGCACGTGGAAGCAAAGAATTTTCAGTAACCACCAGAGGCTTGCCTCGATGACAGTGACCAGCGCCCGCCTTGATCTGGCACCCCTGCTCACCTGCTCCACCATCCCGCCGCAGCCAACACCCGCCATGTTCTGCACATGCCCCCTGGTGGCCAGCACACGTCATAGCGACTGGTTGTTTGGTTGTTCAGTTGTTCCGGTTGTTCCACCATTCGGTCTGTTTGCATATTAGCCTTTTCTTATATAGGATTATATTATTATATACACACTAATAAATATAAATAGTTGTTAAATATATAAATGTAAATGCACACAAGGGTTAGAACTATATTACATATGTATGTGTGTGTTTTTATACATAAAACCCTTGTGTGATTTAGCATGTATACAATGAGTACAGCAGATATACATGCTTTATTTTTATTTTTTTTAATATATTCTATTGATTTTTTACAGAGAGGAAGGGAGAGGGATAGAGAGTTAGAAACATCGATGAGAGAGAAACATCGATCAGCTGTCTCCTGTACGCCCCCCACTGGGAATGTGCCCGCAACCAAGGTACATGCCTTTGACCGGAATCGAACCCAGGACCCTTCAGTCCGCAGGCTGACGCTCTATCCACTGAGCCAAACCAGTCAGGGCCATGCTTTATTTAAAAAAAATACTTTTATTGATTTCAGAGAGAAAGGGAGAGGAAGAGAAAGATAGAAATGTCAATGATGAGAGAGAATCATTGATCGGCTGCCTCCTGCACATCCCCCACTAGGGACTGAGCCCACAACCTAGGCATGTGCCCTGACTGGGAATCTAACCGTGACCTCCCAGTTCATAGGTCGATACTCAACCACTGAGCCACACTGGCTGGGTTGTATACACATGATTTATAACTGCAGGTGTATTGGAGTGAGCCAGACTTACGCTGTCATTGGTGGGGGTGACCAGTAGCCATGTGGTGGTTTTCTCACAAGAAACTGTACCTTCTCCAGAGAAACTGTACCTTTCATTCTTTTCTCTGTTCCTACTGACTGAAATGATCAAGAATTTTCCTCCACGTTGAAGAGGATTATCCTTAGTCAGAGGGGAGAGACATCCCTAATTAGGTGGGTGGTGTGCCTGTATTCCACACAACAATTGGATTTTTGTAGAAAAAGCTGTCATCGGAATGAAACCAAACTCTTGAAGGTTCTGTTTGCACATGAACTTGGTTGCCTCTCCTCCATTCCAAAAGAAAAGAAAACAAACACATAACCTTCTAAAATAATGCAGTTTTACTGTCACAAGCTCAGGGCCCTCGAGTGTTCATTCATTCACTTATGTGTCAGGTATGTCGCGAGGCCCTGGAATTAATAAATCTCATGACATCACCCCTCCCTTAAGGTGCTCGTCGAGGCATGAGGCAGATGAACAAGTCAGCAAAGCATGTGTGAAGTGATGGGGTTTATACAGAGTTCGGGGCACAAGTAACCTGCCTGGGGACCCAGAGGCTTTAGCTGCCCAAGGAGTGGGTTGAATTTTGCCAGATAAGGAAGAGCTGAGTGGATGGAGCAAAGCATTAAGGACGGAGGGAACCTTATCTGTGAGGTGTGAAATTGCACAGGACGACTAGATAACCATTCTGAATGACTAGAGAATAGAAGGTGTCAGGGGAAGTGACCGGAGATGATCTACTAAGTTAAGTAGGGGGCAGCTTGCTAAGAGTTGCTTATGTTCTGACTTTCTCTTACAGTCAGAGGAGAGGGATCGAAGGAGACAAGCATGATTGTGCACCCCACAGAGGATCAAATATATAGTTTTCCCCTTTTGCATCATTAAATTAAAGGTATTGGGGATGGACTGGGACACATTAGTCAAACCTTAAAAACTCAGATCAGTGCTATTGAATGTAAACTGTAATTGAAAAAATAATCAGATCAGTATTTAGTTGTGTTAATGACCAAAAGGTCATAAGATACTTTGTAGGATGTTTTTTCTATTGTCACTATTAGGGCGCGCGCACACACACACACACACACACACACACACACAACACTGCCTTTAACTTGCACATTGACTCCTTAAAACTGGAATCTATTCATTTTATTTAAAAAGTTTTAATATAATAGCTTTGTTTTTTAATAGCTTTATTGAAATATAATTCACAAAAAATACAATTCACATACCATATAATTCACTTATTCAAAGTGTACAATTTAGTGGCTTTTGGTATATTCATAGAGTTGCACAATGTCAGGACATTTTCAACACCCCAAAAAAAGAAACCTCATAGCTCTTAGCCATCACCCCCAACTGCTCAATCCCCACAGCCCTAGGAAACCACGAATCTACTTTCTGTCTGTATAGATTTGGTTATTCTGGAAATTTCATGTAAATGAAATGACAAAATTTGTGGTCTTTTGTAACTGGCTATTTCCACTTAGTATCGTGTTTTCAAGGCTCATTTCTGTATGTATCAGTACTTCGTTCCTTTTTATGGCTGAATACTATTCCACTGGATGGATGCAGCACATTTGATTTTTTTACTCCGTCAGTCAATGGACATTTTGGTTGTGTCTACTTCGTTGCTACTATGAACCATGCTACTAGGAACATTCATGTGGTTTTTACGTGGACATATGCTTTTATTTCTCTTGGGTGTGTCCCTAGGAATAAATTGCTGGGTCATATGGTATCTCTGTGTTTAACATTTTGAAGAACTGCCAGACTGTTTTCCAAAGCAGTGGCTCCATTTCACGTTCCCACCAGCAGCGTATGAGAGGAACCTATTCATTTGCGTGCCAAGTTCTCATTAACTCCTATAGGAATTCCCCTCCGGTTCCAGCACTGGCTCTTGGCCCCGAATCCCCAGGGAAGAAGTGGGAAGTGTTTGCCGTGGCCGCCTGTGCGTTCAGCCCCGCTTGGAACTTGTTGGAGAGCACGGAGGCCACCCCCTTCGTTTCAGCAGCCTCCACCTCTGGGACGGTTGGAATGGAATGCCTATTTCTCTGGGTCTTAGCAAGTGTTTTGAGGAAGGAAATTCTTTGTGAGCCTTGGAATGGACTAGCGCAATTTCATGGAGTCTGTGGTGGTGGTTGCCACAACAAAACAAATAGCTGTAATACTTAGAATGATTGGCTGTTAGTCTTGGAAGGGACGGAAGGAGACCATCGAGCCCAGGCGCGGCGAAGAAGCCGCAGCTCCGAGGCCGTCTGATCCACCGCAGGTGTGGGGGCTTCGGGAGCTCCATCCAGGCTCAGGAAAAGGGCTGGGGTTGATGGGCAATGTCTGCCCTGGTGGCAGGAGAGCATCGACGTGGCACATAAGCGACCGTGTGCTCCCCCTGATTGAGACCAGCCATAGTACGGCCAAGGTCACAGAGCTGGTTAATGACAAAGTGGGGAAAAGAGTCAATTCAATGTGTTTTCCTCTCCCATACTGCCTGCCCCCAGTTCTGAAAAGTGCTTCCTAAAGGGACTTGGTTAGCCCAGCCGGTGTGGCTCAGTGGTTGAGTGTCAACCTATGAACCAGGAGGTCACGGTTCGATTCCTGGTCAAGGGCACATGCCCAGATTGTAGGCTCGATCCCTAGTGTGGGGCATGCAGGAGGCAGCTAATCAATGATTCTCTCTCATCATTGATATTTCTCTCTCTCTCTCTCTCTCTCTCTCTCTCTCTCTCTCTCTCTCCCTTCCTCTCTGAAATCAATAAAGATATTTTTTTTAAAAAAAATAACAAAATAAAGGGACCTCTTTAGGGACAGGACTAGAGTTACCAAGTCAGTAGGTCAGTTGCTACCCTGATATAGTCATACAATCCTCATCTGTGGGAATTGCTCCAACAGTGTAACTAGTTAATGATTATAAAGGCTTGGTAAATGCTCACTAATAAAGAGGGGCCATTCCCACCTCCCGAACCCCCATATCTCCAGCGCTCATGTGGAACGCCCTTTGAAGTCTATAAACTTGATGCATTTGTACACAGGGAGTGTTAAAGGGGGTGGGCTTGGGCCAAAGAAAAGAAGTTAAGCTCCTTCTGATTTGAAAGGCCACGACTGTGTGTGTACTTTCCACTTGAACAAAGAGAAAAGAAACTCCATCTTCAAACCCCGTTTTCCTAGAAACAGTAAGGACCAAGGTCATTCTCGGAGAGAAAAAATGATTATTCTATAGGGGAGAAATGAATATTGACTAGAGAAGAGAACCATTTTAGGTCCTTAAGTCTATTTGAATGGCATGAGAATGTAAAAGATGCCTGAATTTCTCCTTTTCCACTTTATGAATTAAAATTACATAGAATGCAAAGACCTTTTGTCATGAATTCCTTTCCCTTCTTTTTAAATGTTAGTGTCTACAAATAGAAATGATACAAAAATGGTCTCCCATTTCCTTCTGCCCCTCTGCCTTCTTTTCCTTTTCCCTTTCCATCCTCACTGAGCGCCTGTCCCGAGTTGTGTCAGGATTGAGTGAGGGAGCCCCAGTCCCTGTGCCTCAGGGCACACGGTCCAGGAGGGGCAGTGCTTGCTCCCTACCCAGGGGACAGCCACAAACTGCACCAGAGCCTGAGGAGGAGCCGTGGTTCAGGGAGGGGAAGGTCAGGGAACTTCTGGCCAAAGGAAAAGATGGGGAGACTCTGGAAGACAAGTAGGTGTCCGATGGGCGGAGAAGCAGGAGGAAGGCCTCCCAAGGCCGGGTGCAGTCCCCGAGGGCCCCCAGAACTGCAAAAAGTTGAGGCAGCAGAAGCAGAAGGTGACTAGGAGGAAGGACATCAGAGGAACAGCTCGGGTGAGGCTGGGAGGAGGACCTCTCTTTCCAGGCTCCTGGAGTAAACCTGGCTCCAGACCCTTCTATGGAGAAGACTCCTGGTTTTTTCATTAAACTATAGAAACGAGGCCAGAAATGTAGGCAGGGGTTTTGTGTGTGTGTGTGTGTGTGTGTGTGTGTGTGTGTGTAAGAGAAAGAGAGAGAGAGAAGAGTTTATTTATCCTTTCATCCTTTGATGGCCATTTGGGTTGTGGGACTATTTCAAATAATGCTTCTGTGACCCTCTATGCACAAGTGTTCACATGGTCCCATGCTTACCTTTCTTTAAGATCTAGGAATGAAATGGTTGGGTCATGTGGTAATTCTGACATTTTTAAAAAATATATATTTTATTCATTTTTTACAGAGAGGAAGGGAGAGGGATAGAGAGTTAGAAACATCGATCAGCCACCTCCTGCATGCCCCCCACTGGGGATGTGCCAACAACCAAGGTACATGCCCTTGACTGGAATCGAACCTGGGACCCTTGAGTCCGCAGGCCGATGCTCTACCTACTGAGCCAAACCGGTTAGGGCAATTCTGACATTTGGAGAAACTGCCAAACTGTCTTCTCATATAGCTTAAAATCTGAATTAAAAGGCAACTTTAAACCTTCAAAAGATATGCCTCCCCTCTAACAATTGTACACAGCAATCCGTGCTCCTCCAGGGTTACGTGTTTATTGTATAAAAAGGACATCTTTATCCCCGAATTCAGGGCTGCAGCATCCGGGGACTCAGGGGGCCAAGCCTAACGGGATCTCATCTTCCTGGGGGATCGGGTTTGGTGCCTCAGACTCATGGAAGGACCGTTTCCTTCCTGCCTCGCCTAAAATCTTTTCTTGGTTTTATGGAGAGGTATAAAATGAGGCTACAGACTCTCCCTCCCTCTATGCATTGACCAATGTCTATGGGATCAGTTAAGTTGAAGGCACAGCCCTGGAGTTATGAGGCTTCTGAATTCCCACGGCCATACAGGGAAGGAAACACCAAGTGAGACCCATGGCGACCAGAACATCTGGGCAATATTTCTTTGACTGGTTCTGTCCTTGGAGCCCACACTGGGGAGGGTGATGGGGTGACGCCTGGGTGGGGAGTGGCCTGGATGGCAGGGAAGATGCTCATCGTCTCCTAGCACCAGGTGCTCCGGGTCTAGCTCCGCGATTGCCCGCCATCTTTACAGAGGAAGAAGCCAAGAGCCGGGAGGTGGGAACCCAAGAGCTCAGGTGCCCTGCAGCAGTAGACAGCAAAGCCGCACTGAACCCAGGGTGGGTCTGAGTGGAACCCGGCACCAACCCTGTGCTCTGGAGCCTAGAGGCTGGAACAGGAGTGAGGGCCTGGCTCCGTTGGCCCGGGCAGCTCTTCAGTGGCTCTCAAGCCCCAGCACCTGGCCCTGCCCAGCAGAGCGGCTGTCACTGCTATTTTGGAGGCAATCATATATTTTTAATGACCTGCAAAGTCTCCCTGTGAGAAGGGAGGGAGAGGTGAAATTACAGCCAAGCAATTTGCATTGCGAATCAAGTTATCCTCCCTCCTGCTCTCCAAGAATATGCAGAAATAAATGCCTCCTAATGAACCCTGGGGGCTGAGGCTTTGATATGAGTTCTGCTGGAGGGGTAGAGAGTTCGAGCCAGACTGAGACCCAGCGGGAAGTGGAGCAGGAGGGCCAGGGCCGGCCCCTTCAGAGGAGGAGAAAGGAAATTGGATTATCTTGCTGGCAGTTGGTGTTTTTCTATCTCTGAGAACCACAGATAGAGATCCTCCCTCCTTCAGACAGGGGGTGGGTGGGGATTCAATTTAGCCCTATTTAACCAGCCGGCTCCTCACCCCTCCCCAGTTCCCGTCCTGGCTTCACTATAACCCTCAGGCTTCAAAGCCTTTGCCTTTTCCAGAACTAAAGAAGGCCTATTAAACATAGATGATAGATAGATAGATAGATAGATAGATAGATAGATGATAGATAGATAGATAGATAGATAGATAGATAGATAGATAGATAGATAGATAATAAATAGACAGGTAATAGATAGAAGATAGATAATAGATAGATAGATAGATAGATAGATAGATAGATACATACATACATACATACATACATACATACATAGATAAATAGATAGAAGATAGATAATAGATAGATAGATACATACGTAGATAGATAGATAGATAGATAGACAGATAGATAGATAGACAACCTTTCTATCTAAAGATCTAAAGTCAGATAGCCTTTTGTTCTGGCTGCCACCAGGACACCACCCCCCTCCCCCCTCCCCCCACCGCCTCCAGAGTCTGTTTGTTCAGCACAGTGAGGTGTGTGTCTGTGTGTCGGCAAGTTTGTGCTTGCTGGAATGAGCTGTGTGGGGGCTGGCCTGCTGCTGAGTGGTGTGGGTCTGAGGGCATGTGGATGTGGTATTTGTGTGGGCTTGAGAGTGTGTGGTAATGATGGTTTGTGTGGACTTGTGAAACAGAGGAGGTGGGGAGGCCTGCTCACAGCCTCCCTCAGGGACCGCGCGGGTATGGGCACAAGCCCAGCCCGGACAAAGGGAAGCCGCGGCAGATCCGGAGCTCTGTGTGGGCTGCGCCTCTCTGCTGCCTCCTGGCCCTTATCTTCCCCCAGAACTGCAAACTCGTCCTACTAATCAAAATGTCTCCTCTTCCCCTGCCGCCCCGTCTGAGAGGGGCCTGGAAGCCCAGCAGAGCCCCTGGTGGGAAATGAGGCCTTGCGCCATGAGGCAGGGCCTCTCCATGGCTAAGCAAGTGGGCGAATCCATCAGACGGTCTAATTTCAAAGCCCAAATCCACCAATCAGAGAGAGCAGACAGTTCCTTCTATCTCTCTATATCCTCTTCTGGAAATAGGGGTAGCCGAGGACCAATCCTGGTGTGTGGTGGGAAACACAAAGGTGCTAATAAATATGACTTACTATTGGGGTGAGTGGGTTGGTAACTGCAACCAGTATGGGGACAAGATGATTTAAACTTAAGATGTTCCGAGGACAGCAGGCAGAGGCCCGTGGGTTAGAGCCATGTGTAAGGAGATAGATCACTTAACCCATGGTGTAAGGAAGGTCTCCGCTGACCAGGGTGCCCTCAGGATTTCCTTGTTGGCGACCACACAGTGAACATATGTTTGGGGAACTTGTCTACATCAAGATACCCCTGGGGAAAATAAAAGAGGAGGAAAACTGTTATAGATTAAAAAGAAACGTAAGAGTCATATTCATCAAATGCACTGGGAGCATTGATTAGTTCCTGACATAAATGAATCAAATATAAAAAAATTATGGGACAATTAAGAAAATTTGAATACTGAGTGGATATTAGATAATATTAAGGTATTGTTAATATTTTTAATGCGATCATGGTCTTATGGTTATGTTAAAAGACTTTACCTTTTAGAAAATATACAGAAATATTCATCGGCGAAACGATAAAGTGTTTTGTATTTAACTTACAATTATGTAGCGGGTGGGGGCAGCTCGGGAAGCGGGGAGACACACAGAAAACAAGGTGATGGTTCAAGGGTCCCATCATATTATTTTTTAAATTTTGTGCGTTTGAGCATTTTGAAAATGAAAACAGTAAGAAGGAAGAGAAGCTGCCCCTGTTGCTGCCACATGGAGCGTGGCTCCTGCCCTCCCACAGTGCCACCAGGACCAGACGACGCAGGTAGGCCCTGGGACCCACTGGGACCGCACGGCTGAGCAGTGCTTTCGGAGCCCCATAAATCAACAAGCACAGCTGAAGCCATTTAGCAGAGGCTCGTTAATAAGAAAAATCTGGTTTCAGTGGGTCATTTTATTGGGGGGAGGGAGCAGAGGATGGCAGAGAGCAGGGCCGCCCTGGCGATGAGAAGGTTTATGGCCAGTGCCAAGCTCTCCCTCAAGCGAGAACTGGATTGCGTTAACTCCATTGCCACCTCAAACCTCTTCCAGGAGGTGAGCCCAAGGTGGTAGCAGCAGAACTGGGGATGGTTCTAGAGAAGGTGCCAGGAAGAGGGCCCATTGGGTGTCCTAGCTCACCATAGGTGGGGTCGGCCTTCAAGGGGGCGCTGGAGACCACACCTGGGACTTAGCATAGACGCATGCTTGACCCAGGGCTGAAAAGTCCAGGGGAAAACAGCCAACATCACCAGAAGGTTCCAGCAGAGTAACCTGAGCCAAAGAGGGAAGGAAGGCCGCCTGGAGAGGGGGGGGCGGGAAGGGGAATCTTCATGGAGAAGGACCCAGGAGGGACCCTGGAAGCAATAACAGGAGCCCAGCCAAGGTGAGGACAGTTGTGGTTCAATTGCCCTGAAAAGTGATTGTTTGATGACAGGTGCCTTGGAGGGTCACCTGCTCGCTCAGCCCAAGGGCTCTGAAGGTGCCTGTAGCTGAGTTCAGGGCTTAGGTAATGACAGGTCAAGGCCAGGGGCCCTGGAGGAATGATGAACCAGCTTTCTCTCCTTTCTTAATTTGCCAGTGACCCAGGGCTGCTGCAGGAGGCAGGGCAGGAGCACTGAATTTGGAGTCAAAAAACCCAAGTTCTAGTTCCAGCTTTGCCATTTCCTAGTGGTAAACCTTTGGGCAATCATCGCTTGGACTCTCTCAGCCTCGGTTTCCCTATTGGCTAATGGGATGAACAGTACCTGTTTCACAGGGTTGCTGTAGAGGGTATTGGTGCAATAAAAAGCGCATAGGATTTAGGATTGCCCTAGCAGGGTACCTCAGTTAGAGTGTCATCCTGACATGCCAAGGTTGTGGGTTCGATCCCCAGTCAGGGCACATACAAGAAGCAACCAATTAATGCATAAATTAGTGGAACAACAAATCGATGTTTCTCTCTCCTCCTCCTCCTCCTCCTCCTTTCTAAAAAATGAAAAATAAATGAAGATTTGTTTTAAAGCACATAGGAGACAAGGTACATGGAGGCCCAAGCACAGGCTTTACCAACTCTGAGCCTGGTGCCTTCAAGCCAGTCAGTGCCTCTGAGCCTCTGTTTCCTCACCTGAAAAATGGGAGAGGAATACCAGCTTGACATGAAGACATCGAGGGAAAATGTAAGTGACTGTTGTAGTGCCGTGCCTGGCACATGGCAAGCACTCGATAATGTTAGCAATTAGTGTTAACAATTAGTATTGGTATCAGAACACAACCGAGGTTAAATGGAGGAAGTCACTAAGTGTGGCACAGAGAGAGCACCCGGGGTGAGAGAAGGAAGCTCAGGTCACCTGGGCACTTGCCTTCTGTACTTTGTTGTCATCTTCCCTCGTGGAGCGCAGGGGCTGCTGGGTTGAAGGCAGGCACCTCCTACTCTGGCACGCAGCGGACTCGGCCCTGTCTATTGGATCAGTGAAGACTGTTGACTGATTGAGATGTTTCTCCACGGGGAGAGGAGGGGGGAATATACAGAAACCACAGCATGGCATGAGCCAAGGTTTAAGAGAAGAGACAGGCAGCTTAGAAGTTGGGAAAATAAAGGCAGAGTATTGTTGTTTTTGATTTATTTTTATCCGCACCCGAGGATATGTTTTTTTAATTGATTTTAGAGAGGGAGGGAGAAAGAAACACCGATGGGACAGATAAACATGGATGTGAGAGAATATCGATGGGTTGCTTCCCCTACACTCTGGGGATCGAACCCGAAACCTAGGTATGTGCCCTGACCAGGAATTGAACCTGTGACCTTTTGGTGCATGGGACATCGCTCCAACCAACTGAACCACCCAGCCAGGCTTGTTGCTTGTTTTTAATTTTGAGTTTAACTGGGCAGCTTCAGAAAAACCTTTAGCGTAAACACTGATTTTTAGCCAAAAATCTTACCACTGAAATTTTAAAAAAGAGTCCATTTTGCATTATTAATACTCATGGGTATATATGGATCTTTAAATAAGGGCGTGCAGACAGCCATCCTCCCCAGAGTGTGTACCTTGTGGTTACTGAAGAGACGGTTATGACACTTCCTTTGCTAAATTAAACTTCGTCCACTTCACCCACATTTGTTCTGGCTCCTGCCACCTGGTAACACCCTGCCCTGCCCTGGTCCAGGCCTCCCTGGCTGCTCCCCAACCCTCCCACAGAGCAGGAGGGGACCCCAGCTGGATCCAGGGATGTTTTCCTTCCCGTCTGCCCTGCTGGTCCCCTGATGGGAGACGCCCCGGGTGTGAAACTGCACACCTACCAAGTTGGCCTTCTGGCGTGGGAGGCCTCAAGAGGAAACCAACAGTCCCTCCGTTTCCTGAGGATGAAGGATTATGTGATAGAAACAAATCGCACCCTCATTCCTTTTCCCAAGTCACACACGCCCAGCCCAGTGGCTGAGAGTGGAGGAGCAAGTGCCATCAAATCGAGGCTGGGCGGAGACCACAGGATTTAAAAGTAAGTGTTTGGACTTCCAGGTGCTTGTTTGTCTCCTTGGGGCTCCGTCTACACACACACACACACACACACACCCCTCAAACCTTCTCAGCAGGGAAGAGTGGGTGAACCCAGACCCGGGGCATAGAAGGGGTTAACTCCCTCGTTGGTGGGGGGCTGCACCCCCCCTCCTGTGCTTGCTGCTGTGTCCCTGTTGCTTTTCTTCTACTTTCCTCTCTCTCTCTCTCTCTCTCATTCTTTCTCTCTCTGGCTGATTTACAACTTTTTGAATTTGAAGGGTTCCTGTCACAGCAGCTCTGCCGCTGCCAGCTGAGCACCAGGCAGGGAACATGCACCCCGTGGACATGGGGCAGCACCGGCCAAGAGGCCCGGGGGCCCGGAGAGCTTTTTACATGGAGATGAGCTGCCGCTTGGCTCCTTCTGTGACGAATCACCGCTGTTGCCGAAATACTTCTACTCCTGCTACCACCACCCATGTCCCAAATGAGGAGCAGGCGCTTTGGGGGAACATTGGACACAGATGGCCACTCCCCATCGGGGCCCTCCCAGCCCTCCCAGTGAACATCGGCAGAACCCGCTGTTTGATCGCTGCCTCTGTTTGTGGAGTTGGAGCAGTGCTGGGATCTGCCTGTCTTCTGTTTAAAACAAGGCTCCCCTGATGCAGGCGTTGGGATGCAGAGTCTGAAAAAAGGCTTATGGAGGAGTGAGCACAAAGAGCATGGGCCTCAGAGTCACCCACCTGAGTCTGAGCCTTAGCGTCACCCCTCACAGCTGTATGACCTTGGACCATTGCTTGTCCTCTCTGAGCTCATTTCCTCATCAATACATAAATGCTGACAATAGCAGGGCTGTCATGAGGGCTCAGAGTGGTACCATTATAATAACCTGGTTATTATTTAATAGGAAAGGAGTAAAGGGAAGACTAGATCGTATAGGCGTGCCGTCTATACAGCTCTGCCCGGGAGCTGTAGTTAACACTCTCCAAGTCTGCTCCCCACTCATCGATGGGGAAGGGACTGGACAAAGGCAGTTTGGACGCATGCCCAGTAAGTCTAAGTGATGTGGGAAGATGCTTACCTGTCAGTCACACCTGAAAGTGAGTCAGTGGCCAAAATAGGTGTGGCCACTGCAAGGGGTGGAACCTGAATATTTAAATTTCTGGACAAAAGAGTCTCCCTCCGTCGAGTGCCAGCGCTGGACTCCTGGCTCTCCCGTTGCAGGGGGCACGCTCCATGGCTCACGTCCATGTGGGCTCCACACAAGGGACTTTCATTAGCTTGATGCTGAGCTGGACCCGGCTGCAACATGGAAAGGAAGCTCTGGACACTGGCTTTGCTTTTGGCTCTACTGGACCTCCAGCTGCACCTCTTTCAGGACTGGGTTAAGGGACATGAGATTTGCAACCCGCGAAACATAATTCCAGGCCAATGAAGGCCATTCATCCTCCCTGGTGAGGCTGAGAAACTTCTTTCTCTGAAGACATTACTCTTGTCGTCATGCCCGCTAGTGTCGAGGAAATTGGACCCCCTACTTTCTCTGGCAACAAAAGTAATGTACACAGGTGGCTAGCACAGTGCTGGGCTCCATACTGAAAGCGACTGCAGTTACGCTGATCTTGGTGTCTGATGCTCTTCACAGACACCCCCGTCCCCGCTCCATACACACACCAGGCCAGACACCCCCAGTGTCCCCAGCAAAGTAACCAGCTTAGGATTTACACTTTTCTTCACACTGGCCCTGGATCCTGGAAACCACGTGGAGATCATAGTAATGAGAACAACTACCATCTGCATTTCCCTTCCTGCTTTTCAAAGCACAAACACCCACCTCCTACTATTTAATTCTCGGAACTGCCTTGTGGAGTGTGCGTGTATCCTTGGTTTTTTGTTTGGCTGGTTTGGGGTGTTTTCTTTTAATCGGGAGTGAAAGCCCAGTCTCAAGGGGGATAAATGGGGTACCCAAGGTCACATCATTCACAAATGGCAGATCTGGGACTGAAGTTCAGTGTTCTTTTTTCACTCCAAACTCCCTGTTACCCAGCACCCTTCTCATGCAAGAGGCAAGCACCATAATTCAACTGAAACCACACTTATCACCCACCCCCAGGGCTATCTGCTAGGGAATTCAGGTACCTGTGACAGCATAGAAACAGCTGTCAATGGGTTACCCATCCCAGCCTAAATATGTATATTTGGATGGAGGTCTTCTGTTGACTAGACCTTGACCCAAAGGCTTACTGTAATAGGGACTTTCAGAGCTCGTGTGGTGAATTACATTGACCCCCTGGGTGGCTGCCTTTTCCTTCTCTGTAGAAGATTTATCACACCCATTGAGGCCGTGACCACATGAAATAAAGAGGAAAAATCACGCAATTATAAAGTTGTCAGCAACCTTTAACTCAGTAGAAAATAGCCCCATGATTGGGCCACTATATCTAGGACCTAGACTGAGTCCCATCTTCTCACCCAGCTAGATTCAGCCACGGGGCTCTGGCCAAAGGGGCCAGTTTAAAACCAGGAAGGAGTGGTGAGCTTTCCAATGACATCCATATCTCCTTTGAAGTAAGGATGCTGAGAGCGTTAGAAGGCTTTAACTAAGATGCCCAAGATGCCAGACCATCAGGGGTGTCCAGAGCAGTCTCATCCTTCCAGAATGGTGCCTCTTCTAGTCTTCCTGCAGAACCTGCCCTTTCTGGTTTTTATGAGAAACCACAAGCTTTTCCTCCCACAAGACTAGGCACTGGCCAACCCTTTACTCCACAGATGGGACAGTGAATCACGAAGCCTGGGAGAACACACAGAGACTGCCCTGTCCACCGCCACATTGCATTCGGGTGTGGACCCTGGAACTCCACTATGATGTGGGTTTGGAAAGGGCACAGAGACAACGCCTTCCCCAAATGGAAGCGATGAGAAGTAAGTCCAGCTGTCTTTGTAGCTGGAGGGGAGGTCAGGGGTTGACCTGGTCATACTTTCTAAGGATGTGAAGGGTTAACGCTGTCATTTTCCCTAGGACAAGGCAAGGAATTGTAGGGTTAAGTCATAGTAGGAAGATTCAGGGTAGACATTAGAAAGAACTTTCTGGTCTAGCCGGCATGGCTCAGTGGTTGAGCACTCACCTATGAACCAGGAGGTCATGGTTCAATTCATGATCAGGGCGTATGCCCCTGTTGCGGGTTCAATCCCGCAGTGTGGGGCGTGCAGGAGGCAGCAGATCAATGATTCTCTCTCATCATTGATGTTTCTCTCTCTCGCTCTCCCTTCCTTTCTGAAACCAATAAAAATATATTTAAAAAGAAAGAACTTTCTGACCACGAAGGCCACGAGAAGTTGAAGCAGATTCATATGAGAAAAGAGAGGAAGCTACATCTTAGGAGAACTGTAGGAAATGGTTAGCCGCCGGGTAGAGTAAGTGCCCATCGTGGAGATGAAGAGATGGAAGTCTGGGATTACTAGGTTTCCCTTTGAGCCTCATGGCTAAAAACTGCTAGGAGACCTCATATAAACAGAAAGTGTAACTACACTTATTTTTAATTGAATAATCATGGCTTCCAATTTGGGATGATTTCAACAATGCTTCATCTTGTATTTCTATTTTGGCTCTCTAGGGGAAATTTGATGTTTCCTGGTAATTTATAATTTTAACCACAGATTTCCTGAGGCGGTAAGTTTATATGGGAAAATAGTTCACTCTGAATCTTAAAATTTTTTTCTATGGTATAATTTGCCATCACACTAAACACACATGTCATTATCTCATAAGCTCATAATTGCTGACTCCTCTAACCCTGACATCTCCAGAACAGGTAGTTCTCCTTCAAAGAACATACCATTGCAATACCAGCACAAAACTCAGGTGCCCCTGAATGACAGGTGAAGAAGTTTTAATGGAAACAACAGCCAGGAGATGGGGAAGTAAAGGATGCTCTGGGATCCTGACCGCGATGCTTTCTCCTCCTTGGATTGGAAGGTCCCGTCCTTCATATATTCTGATGAGTGTGCTACCCTGTATGTAGGGGGCATGTGCTCGGTAGCCTGTCTGGGAGGTGATGAGTTTACACAGATCCAGACACACTCTTGTCCTCTCTTCCTGGTGTTTATGAAATGGCTCCCAGTGGAGCAGTGGAGTCTGGGAGACGAAATCACCCGCCTGCTGGGCTAAACCTGCGGCCGTATTTTATCCTGAGCTAGCCAGACAGCAGGAATGATGTAGAAATTCATTGAATGATCCCTGGAGACTGTATTGCAGAACAGAGCAGTGATTCAACCTTTCCCACATCATGGCACACGGAGACAACAATACAATGAGGTGATAACACTAACAATACTCCTGAATAAATAGATGAGGTTGCTTGCAACCAACGAGGTGACTCCAGCCTCTCCAAGTCTTGCCTTGATGCCCAGTGGCTGAAAGGCCCATTCTTTAGTATCACCTGTTGGGAAGCTCCAGAGTGGAGCAAAATGGTGAGGGCAGAGTGGCACCAGGTGGGAGAGGGCTATGAAATTAGATGGCTTGGATTTGAGTCCTGGCTCAGTCACTTACTATGACCTTGGGTCAGTTTCCTTGCCTCGGTTTTCTCGAAGATGTAATGGGGTTAATAATAGTAACTACTTCATGGGGCTATTAGTTAATGAATTAGATGAAATTAGTTAATCCATGCAAAGTGCTTAGAAGGGTGCCTGGCACAGCAGGCCTTGGATGAATGGCACCTGCTGCCGTTACTGCTGTATTAGCTCCACGGGCCAGGGCCCGCTTCCCGCAGAGGAGAGCGCGCATAAACAGTAGTGTACTCCAGACCCAGTTAGCGGTTATAGTCAGATGTGTCACTGCCTTCTCAATCTGTGCCTCTACTCTTTTCTCTCACCTCCTTTCTTTCTCCCCTTCCCTAATGTGTCTGCGGATGCCTAAGAGGTAGCAGTAACAGAGAAGAGAGAATTGACTTGGGAACAGGAAATTCACATCCCAATCCTGCTCCTTCTACCCACTAGCAGTTTCTTTCTTTTAACCAGTCCTATGGAAGGGAACCTGACCCTCATGATCATGAATGAATGAATGAATGAATGAATGAATTATCTGCTCCAGTGTACCTTGGGGTGGAGCTGGATAGTTCATGGTTTCTTTTTTTAATTCAGCAGAATCATTTTTCCACCTGAAGGAAATCATGCTCATGAGAAGAAAAAGAAGGAGGAGGAGGAGGAAAAGGAGAAGGAGAGGAAGGAAAGAAAATAGAGAGAAAAAGCAACATCACTATTGTTTATTTATACAATGAAAAGCTAGTGTCTTTGTCTTAAGAGTATCAGAGTTAGAAACTGGTTTTCTTCCCTCTCTGGGTCTCATAATACTAATAATAGCTTACTTATTTTTTAGTCGTTACTATGTTCCAGAAACTAAATGTCCTATATATATTAACTAATTCACACACACACACACACACACACACACACACACACACTACAACTCTCTGAATAAATTGTTTATGATCCTCACTTTTCAGACAAGAATACTGTATCACAGAGAAGTTCAATAACGTGCCCACATTTGCACAATTTATGAGCAATGGAACTGGAATTCAAACCCAGCTGGTCTGACTTCCCAACCTGTTTGCTTCGTCTAATTACACTGCCCTAAATTCTTTCCATGGTAGTGAGGTGGAAATTTCTGGAGACAAAGGCCAGTCAAAGGGCTTTGCACTGCTTCCTATCACAGGTGATGCTAAACAGATTTCTTCTACTGACCCCTGAGCTGGTGTGCCCCATCCCACTAGTAATTTCTGCTGGATACGTCACCTCACCTCCCTGGCCCTCAAGCTCCTCGTGGTTTGAGAGATGGAGGTTGACCAGATGTCTGCAGAAAGTGATGGCTACTATGTCATGGCTACTTTGTGGTGCGGATTATATTGAATGCTGTTGAGTGTGAATGATGGCTGGTACCTAGGTCTGCAGCATCGATGTCCAGCAAAATTAACGCAGAGCGAGTTTTCTCTGAATCAAAACACCCTAACATATCCTCACTTGAGGTAAAAACATGCCTTCAATTTGCCACTATTGCCCTCCCAATAGTTGAATGCACATTGGAGCCTCTTTTACTTCAAGAATAAATCTGTAAATATGTCTCCTAGGTAACATTGTGTTAGCTTTATTACTCAAAGCTCTTGAAAATAATAAAACTGTATTTCTTTTTTAAAATACTCAGTAATGCAGACATCTCACTTAGGCCTCCTCCCCAATTAGTCTGAATTAGTAAACATGTTTATTTCTGCTCAAAGGAGGACATAGGATAAATGCACACAGATTTATATTCATCCATGAGCAACACATGAAAAATACCATCTCCCCACATCTGGGATTAGTCTTTCCTAGCTCTATTTTATTTAGGGTGGTTACAACATGTACATCTTTCTTGTTGTTAAAAAATGAATAGCTTAGCCCAAAGAGTCACGCAGAAAAACAGCCAGAGCAACATCTCAATTTAATCCCGATCCTGACAAGAACTGTCTCCCACCTTCAGGGTTTGAAGAGAATTTTCCCTCCCTTTCTCCCCGCCACCCCCCTCCAGCGAGGATGGCCCCCCCGAAGCCTTTTCCCGCAGCTCCTGGAAACCAGCCTACTGCTCTGGCACAGTCTTAATGAATGTCCCTACTGAGGAGAGCTGGGCAGAGCTGTGTGGCCTGGAGGGTTTGGCAGGACAAAGCCCCACCAAGCTGGCCTGTGGTCTCACTGAAATACACGCCCTTCCTCCATGAAGCCCGGAGCAGGTCTGTGAGAAAGACCTTCCTGGAGCTGGGGCACCTACCACAGACTCAGAACTCGGCCGGTCCCATCCAGTGAGTAGAAGGATGTTCTTGAAGCCTTGCAGAGAGTCCCGACCTGCTTCTCAGGAACGGACCGGCTGGCAGCCTGGAGAAGAGCCAGATTCAACAAGTGGGCACCCTTGGAGACTTCTTGTGGGGCTGGGGGAGCAGGGAGGGGAGCCAGGGCCAGCAGTGGTGGCACTCATAGACCTGGAGGGGGAGGGGAAGACAGATGAACGCGGCCAGGGCGGTTACTGCCTGCCGCCTTTGACAAATGACAACGATTAGCACAATGCGTTCACCAGCAAAGAAAACACTAGCAAGGCAGCCATGGAGTCCTCTGAGAAGTACATGTCCTCTCCCGCAGTGGCAGGGCCATCGCCAAGGCAGCCCCTGAGTGTGGCGGGACCAACCAGGCTTCTCCAGCGCTCGGTCCCTGTGGTGGGCTGAGTAAAGGCCCCCAAAGAGATCCAGGCCCCAGGCCCTGTGAATGTTACTGTTGATGGCAAGGGGAGTTAGCAAATGTGATTAAATTAAGGATCTTAGGGTGGCGGCTATGCTGGATGATCTGGGTGGGCTCTAACTGTGACCAGAAGTGTCCTTATGAGAGGGAGGCAGAAGGAGATCTGACTACAGAAAGGGGGAAGGAGATGTGCGGACTGAGGCAGAGAAGGGAGTGAGGCTCTTTGACAAGGAGGAAGGAGCCTCAGGCCAAGGAATAAGGCGGCCACTGCGAGAGAAAAGGCAAGGAAACAGACCCTCCTGTAGAGCCCCGGGAGGAACCAGCCCTGCCAACCCCTTGACTGTAGCCAGACTGCTGGCCTCCAGTGAGCTCGGTGCGAGTATACACTTGTGTTGTGCTAAGCACCTAAGTTTGTAGTCATTTGTGTCTGCGGCAATAGGAGACTGACAAAATTCCCAAGGATGGGGACGCCAAGCTGCAAGGCCTCCCTTTAGGGCAAAGAGACTCCCCAAAAGGCAAAAGAGGAGCATTGGTGCACATCTGGGCAGATATTTCCACAGCCTGAATACTGTGCGTCTTGGCCACCGCTGGGAGCGCTCAGGGCGGGAATGGTGGGAGGAAATTGACATCGACTACTGTGGGCTTCACTGTTCATGTATTATCTTATCTAACCTTCACAACACCTTGTACGGTAGGTGTTAGCACCCCGTTTTCTGATGAAGACATTGAGCTCAGAGACTTCAGGTCATTTGCCCAAGGTCACACAGTTGGTCCGCAGCATTTCCCCAGGGACGTGTAATTGTGGCTTCTCCCCTCCCCTTTCCTGGTATCCCTTCCTTAGGGATCCTCCACAGTGAGAGATTGGGTGAGACACTTGCTATGGCTACCATTCCAAGAAGTTCATTCATTCATTCATTCATTCATTCATTCAATAAACACTTAGGCAGAACCTCCCAAGTGTTAGGTCCTGCCCTGTGAGAAAAGAAGCAACCTTCTGCCTCAGGTCATTTACTAGCCAGGAACAGACTTTTATACAGCAAGTGATGTTGGCGCTTCCCTCTAAAAAGCCCACCACCTCTCAGGCAAGGACAACTGGCACAGAGGACCATGCATGGTCTACAATGAGAATGCTTATCTTTTACCAAGCAGGAGCTAAAGCTTGGCCTTGTTGGTGACTTGTCTGAGCAGAGGGAAGAGGAACTGGGACTCTTCGTGCAGGGGGGGCGCCACTGGTTTTGCAGTGAGAGAGTTTTCCTGGAGCTGTGCATACGTTTGTATTGGGTCCCAACACTCCCTGCACAACTACAGTGAATGTTGGTTGGTGCTCAGCCAGTGTAGGGGTCCAGGCTATGGCCTGAAACAGTTCTGCTAAACTTGATCCAGAGTTTAGCCTGGACTGACTTGAATAGCATCAGGGTCTATGACAGGCCAGAATAGGGCCTAACGCTTACACCCACATCAGCTGCTCTGTCCCTGGGTGTAACACACAGGCACTGTGGAGTTTTGACTGGGTGTCCCTCTCTTTATGTTCCCTCCCAGCAACGATGTTGACTTTGCTCCCATTTGGTCTTGTGTTGTTAGTTGTTTCAAATAGGATGCTTTCAGTCAGAAACCGAAAATCCAATCCAAACTGGCTCAAATAATCAAGGTATTTTATTGGCTCCATTTACCTGAAAAGTCTAGAAGTAGGGCTGCCTTCTAGGGAGGCTTGTTCTCGAGCCTCACACAATGCAATTGGGCCTATATTCCTCTCTCCATTTCTCAGCTTCATTTCCTCATCAGGCTCCACCCACATGAGGTTCTCTACTCAGGACCCCCAGGATGGCTGTCAATACCCCAGACTGAGTGTTGTTGGCCTCGACGGGAAGAATAGGATGATGTTCCCAACTGGAAGGGAGAAGTGTGATGGTTCAGAGCTGACCACATGCTCCCTTCCTAGCACCAGGGGTGGAATCACCTAGAAGCACACAGCTGAGAAGCCGGGGGAAGAGTGATTTCCCACAGGAAATTAGGGATGTTATTAAGAAGGGGAAGGGGAAAATGGACAGGTACTGGGGAGCCAACCAAAATATGTCTATGAAATGTCTACAAAACTGATAGGTGGTTGTTGTTGTTGTTGTTGTTTTGGTCTTAAATGAACAAATTTCTACCCTTCTGAATACTTCCTCAGAGTGAATATTCTTGCAAGGGTTTTCTTAATTGGGTGCTTACAATATCACATACTCCTTAACACTTCGGTGAGCAGATTTCTTCTTCATTAAGGCTCCCAGGCTTTCAGATGCCAGCTCTTCCCTCTGTTCTTCTCGGTGCTTCCCCTCAAAGAAGCACGGCTGAAACATTGCCCTTGATTAATCACAGGCCAATTATCTAGTTTGTGGATTATCGGGACTCCTCCTTTTTCTTCCCACATCCTTCCTGTCATATCGCCATCCCCCTGCTCATTAACAAGCCTGCCTGAAAAGATAGGGTAAAAAAAAGAAAAAAGGAAACAGAACTTCAAATCAGCCAATTTAGCTCCTAACCAACCCTGGTAAAAAATTTTTGAGGAGGAAGTTGAAAAGAAATGAGGGCATGAGATTATCTTGAATTTCCATGATTCATGGTAATTTTGTTGACTCCTTCCCCATACCTGTTGTACCCCTACCCCCATCCTCCTTAGAGATACTGAAAACAAGGCATATTCCTTAGACACCCAGGAATGTAATGTGGCTTCATTCTTGCTCTCTCATTTCCCAGATATCTCAATAATTTTTTAAATAATTTTTTTTAAATCAAGACAATTATTTTTGAGACCTGTTGAAAGGATAATAGCTCACCCTATCTGCCCAAGCTAAGAACTCAGACCCCCATATCTCAGGTTCCTAATGAATAGGAGTCAAATAAGTGCAAGAGCCCTTGCTAAGGCAGGTAAACAGAGTGAAGGGGGTCGGGAGCACGTGGGGGTCCCTCCCAGTGAGCCAGAGCGTTCCCATCACCTTCACCAAGCATCTGCCTGCTATTTCCACCCACCATCTACATCTGACTGACTCCTCCTAACTCTGGACAGCATCTGGTGATGAACGCCTAGGTTTCTGGTCTCCTTAGCAGAATTCAAACAAAATGGAAAAGGATATCTCTTTTATTTTAAGAAACATTTTCGCCCCCAACATCTGAAAACAAGCCACTTGCAATGAGATTTATCTTTTTCCTGGCATACTTAGTGGAACAGAGACTTCCAATTTGGCTATTAGATAAGAGCAGTAATTAGAAAGATCCAGCTCCTTTATTTCTCATAGTTCTGGAGACTGGAAAGTCCAAGGTCAAGGCACCAACAGATCTGGTGTCTGGTGAGGATCACTTCCTGGTTCATAGATGGCTGTCTGTCTGTCTGTTCACTGTGTCCTCATGGTGGAAGGAAGGGGCAGTCTCTTTTACAAGGGCACTAATCCCATCGTGAGGGCTCCACCCTCGTAGCCTAATGACTACCCTCATGACCTAATCCCCTCCCCACCTCCTGGGGATCAGGTTTCCACATGTAAATTTTGTTGAGACACACATTTGGTCTATAGCAGGGCTGGCCCTTCCTTTCCCTGGCCATGCAGCCTGGTTTATGTGACCTGTACCTTCATAGGCAGAGAGTTAAGCCACGCACTATCAGCCTCCCCCAGCAGTGTGTAGAAGGGTCATAAGCAACCCACACCCTCAGCCATGTCAGTGGTGACTGTTATGGCAGCATAAAGCATTGCTGGACTCGGAAACAGAAAAAATTGAGCTCCTGATCCACCTTTGCACCAACGCTGTGGCCAACTGAGGCAGGCAACAGCCTCTCTGAGCGTCAGCTTTCTTATCTGTAAATGTGAACCTCAACCACCCTCACAGGGGTACTGAGAATCAAACTGCACCCCAAATTTGGGTAACGATAATGACAATCATGATGCCCAGATACATGCCCTCTCTGTAGCGGTCACAGCAGTAAGCGAATAAGCTTGGGAGGAGGGCATAGCCCATGCTGGAGCACTCATGGAAGTCTTTCTTCCCATATGAGGGTAACTGGCCCTCAAAAATCCAAGTAAAACTCTGCTCAAACTTGGTTGGCTTGACAGCTGCCTTCCATCCCCCCTGGGAGAGGGAGTCATGCCATCTCCCCAGTGCCCATCACTTCTAGTTTCCTCTGCCAGCTGAGAGCTGCCAATATCTGCCTTTGGGTGTACGATTTCACTTGCTTCTCCAATATCATTACTGCCCTAATGATCGGCAGCGGGCACTATGCTAAGTAATGGACATATATGGTACAACATTATGTAGTCCTTATTCTAGGTGACAATATACTAGTTGCTGCTGTTGTCTCATTTTTCCAGGGGAAGAAGCTGAGGTTCAGAAAAGATTAGTGACTGTCCCTTTCCCAAGGTCACATGGCTAATAAGAGACAGTCAGGCTGCAAAAACTACCAGGGCCTGCCTGAATGTATTCATTCTCTAACCATTGCATTTTACTGCCTCCTCATTCCCTTTGCCCAGGCTGAAGGGATGGGCCACAGCAGGCTCAAGAGAGAAGGCAGGCCTGCCTTTGTGGGGCCCTAACGGAGGTTAGCGCTTCCTTCCTGGATTCTGGCGCCTCCTCCCTAGGATGGCTGATCTCTGAGCCCCATGCAGGACCTCTGGGTGAGAACCTACTCCCCTGTCCCCACCTAACAGGCTCACAGATACACAGAAGCCCAGGAAGGGAACAGAACCTCACATCGCCAGGTCTCGGGAACCTGAGGATTAATTGCCCTGCCAGCAGCTTGTTAGAGGCCCTGTTGGCAGATGAGGGGAGCAGCAATAGAATCGGCCAATTAAGCAGCCAATGGTGCTGAACTAAACGTGACCTCGAACTTAATTGTGGATGTTGTTTCTCAGCAGTTTCTCACCAGTCTGGGTTTGGGAGGAAGAATGGGATGGTAAGGGGAGGGCGAGTAGCCAGAGGAGGGTCCTGTTGTAGGGGACACATCTGCTCAGGAATCCCATTTCTTTCTCTCTTCATGGGACAGCAGCATCGAGGATTCAGTGATTTCCAGCACAGGAACGTTGGGGAGGGGCGGCCGGTCTCTCTGCTGTAGCCCAGGAGCGGCAGGCAGGTGACAAAGGACCAGGCCTTGTCAGTTGAGTGAAACATTTCCCAATTGGCTAGAGACCCAGACCCAGGGCCACACTTCTAACGGGTGTGGGGACAACGCAGGAGGCAGGAGCCTGCAGGTAGGAGAGCTCATGCACAACTTGAAAACTCCTCTTTCCTCTCTACTCATGCCACCAGCTTCGTGATTTGGGAGCCCCCTGGTCCCCTCCAACTTTCTAAGTAAAGCCCTGGAGTACTGTGTGTGCACCTGGAGAGCAGTGGGGCTGTGGCTCAGGTCAGAGGGAGACAATTGTGTCTCCACACTAGCCTGGCTGCTTCCCCAGTGGCAGCCATGGAGGGCCACCATTTGGCTCTCAGGAAACAACTTAACATTCAGCCCCAAGGAGTGCAGTGGGCCGACAGCCTCCCCCTGTTAGAGCCGTCAGGCCCCACCTCGGCTCTGAGGGCAGCCCCCAGGCAGTGGCTGAGCGTGGAGGAGGAGAGGGCCTGGTTATCTCTGCCTCTACTGGGCGGCCCTGGCTCCAGAGCTCTTGTTGGGTTGCCTGAGACTGTCAGGTCAACACTGTGTTCTGAGGTTTCCCCTCCCCAGTTCTGCTGCCCCTCCCTTGTATCTTGCACAGGCTTTACCCCTGTATCAGTCTGTCCAGGCTCTCATAGCACAACACCACTGTCTAGGGGGCAGGGGTTATACAATTACTTACAGATCTGCAAATTAGAAGTCCAAGATCAAGGGGCCATCGGGGTTGGTCTCTGGTAAGAGCCCTCTTCCTGACTTGTAGACGGCCACCTTCTTGCTTTGTGCTCCTGTGGCCTTTCCTCTGTGCACGTGGAGATTCTCTCTTCCAATAAGGACACTGGTCCTGTGGGGTCTCAGTTAACCTTAATTACCTCCTTAAAGTCCTTATCTTCAGATACAGTTACAGTGAGGGGAGGAATACAATTCAGTCCTTCAAACCCCTCAATAAACTTCTTATATTTCTGTCTTAGCTTCTGCTTCCCAGAAGACTCAAACCAACTCAGCCTCCTACCTAGGGGCATGTCCCAACCCCAAAGGGCTGTTCCTTTCTCCCCGTTTCTTCCTAGTCCTATTCTGATTCCCCAACCGATGTCCCCTCCCTGCTTGCTCCTGTCCCAGTCCCACAGGACAGGCAATGTGTGGCCTTGGGCCCTGCCAACCAGTGCCTATGATGTCTTCTCCCAGATCTCAGACTCCAAGAAAAGCAAATAGGATCCCCAAACAAAGGGGGGAATGTCACAGGCTGGAGAAAGTGTTTTTACCTCTCAAATGTGAGATTCTACGTCTGCAGAGTCTCCTGACAGCACCAACGCATTGATTGAGCGCCTCCATGGTGAGTAAGGTGCCAAAGGTAAGAGGTGTGGAGCCTGCCTTGGGAGCAGACAGATGGTTGGAGGTGGGGTCAGGTGACACAGAAACATGGAGAATCTGAAGCACCAGGGGACAACCATGGACAAGGGAGCCCAGAGGGAGAGGACCTCAGCCTGGGAGGACCTCAGAGTCCTTCATACAGGCAGCATTGGGTTTGGCCTTGCATGACAGGCAAGGTCAGGTATTATAAGCAGAGGGAGGGGCAGAGATCCAGGGTCAGAAACATTCAGGAAGATTCGAGGCACAGTGACCAGCCTAGCAATGAGGAGTGTGTGGTGTTTTGAAGATAAAGTTAGAGTTATAAGGTGTATTTAAATAATGGGGGCTTTGAATGCTAGGGTGTTTGGATTGTATTCTGTTGGTACTGTGGAGCCATGAAAAGATGTCATTATAGAAGTGATGTGATCAGATCAGAGCTTTAGAAATGTAAGTTCTTGGCAGGACAAAAATGTAGGGATTGGAGGTGAGTAGAAAAGCTAGAAGTTGTTCTAGCAGTGAAAGCAAGAAGGATATGGGCCTGACTTGGACAGAGGAATGGCCTTGGTGAAGAGGGATAGGATTGGAGATTGATTGCAGAGGGGAATAACCAACAAGATGGACATGGACAAGAGAAGATATCAGGGCCATGAGTCTGAATGATCTGCAAAATGACCTTAGAACAGGACTGAGCCAAAGAGGAAGAGTATGGGTAGAGACACACTGAGGCTGAGATGAAAACAGCTGGATATGGAGTCTGGGAGAACGATAAATTAAAGATACAATTTGGAAGTTATTCCCACCGTCAACTCCACACCGCTGATGCAGTTGCTGAAAAAAGAGAGAAACTAAAAAGAGAAGAGATCCCAAGACCAAAACTTGGGATAGCCTCGCTTTACTGGAATAATTGAGGTGACACCAAAACAGGGTGGGCAGAAGTTCTGGAAAGAATTCCAAGTAGAAGGAGATGGTCAACAATGTCAGTGCTGTACATCGCAAAGCATAACTGCCAAGTGGAGCACAGAGGGGGTGGGGAGGGGGGTGGAGTTGGCCTTAGAGACAGTAGTTACATCAGCAAGCTGCAGGCAGAGGACAGTCCTGCTGGGTTGAGGCTTGAGCTGAAGGCAGGGAAGTGAGGTGGAGTTCTGCTGACTCCTCTCCGAAGACATCTGTTGAAGGACACAAGGAGAAAAGGCAGTCTTAATTCATGCAAGAACAAGGCCCAAAGAGTTGTTAATCTAAGAATGCAAAATTTTTAAATCTTTTTATTTGAGAATAATTTCACATGTGAAGAAAAGTTGCAAGAACATAAGTTAGACATAGAATATCTGTATACTTTTACTCAGATTTACCTATTGTTAACATTTTGCCCATTTGTTTCATCATTGTCATGCTCTCATATATATGTATATATACATGTATATATCATGTATATATATATATATATGTTTACATAGATATACATGCATATATGTGTGTAAAATATTTTTCTGAATATTTTGAGAGTAAATATCTACATCATGACCCTTCACCCCTAAATATATCAGTGTGTATTTACTAAGAACAAAAGTATTCGCTTACATAATCAGAGTATATTATCAACCGTAGTAAATTTAACATTACTACACTCCTCTTTTCAATGGCCCAGTAATGCCCTTTAGAGCATTCTCCTCTCTCCCCAGGCCTGTCTTCCTGTATTCTCAGCAGCTGTAGCCCCTGTGTGGAGGGGGTGGTCTCCTCCATTAGCAGGCACGTGAGCCATATGTCAGTTGCCAATGGCCCTAGAGAAGGACATGAATCCTAGCAAAAAGCAGAACTGCGTAGAGGTAAATTAGGTTGACCTCCACGTCTGCCAAGCTCCCGCCCGCGTATTAGAAGAATTCCTTTTCATTTCCCTTCCCTGTTTTACAAAAGAAAAAACACACACACCCTGTGCCAGTCTTCTGAGGCTTGCTCAGCCGAGGAAACAGTGCTGTGTTCTCTTTGGGCAAAGAATGCTTCTCTGAGCCTGTGGTAATACATCCACGTCAATGGAAATGGATCCTTCATGAAACCCACAGCCACCTCGTGGACTTCAGTAATGAGCGTCCTGCTGCAGCCTTTCTTGGATGATGGTGTTTCCCTACAGTCTCTGGCCCATGAGGGATGCACTGAGGGGTGCGTGCCGTTGTTACTATTTTAAACTCCGAGACGGATTATACCTGGTACTTCGGGGTGTTTCTGACCTGAATACTGTTAGTAGGATTATTTGGAAATGTGTCCTCCTTAATACTTGTCTTTGTGGATCTCAGCAATCCCAGTATCTCACACTGGTGTTCTTCCTTTCAGCAGATGCAAACTACTAGTATATGTCCCCCTGTATTTCCCATTTGGGGTTGGCTGCCAGAAATCCCAGAGCCACATTTAGGACTCAATTACAATAAATATATTAGCATAGCTTTTTTTTTATATTTGTGTCATTTACCATATATATGTATATATTTAATTATATATATATATATATATATATATATATATATCTCCATGTGTGGGTCTCTATGTATAACTATCTTATCTACATATGGTTTTACTGTACGTGTGTCTTTAATATTAAACATCTTAAAATCATTTTGGGAAGCAAACAGGGTATGCCTCAAAAATACATAGTTCCTCCCAGGACACTTGTCTCATTCTGGCCACTTCTTCTCACCCTTCCACATGTAAAAGCAAGCCCAAAATATTTCTTTCATGCCTATTAGCTACCTCTCCCGGTCCCAACTATAAATGGCCTTGCCACAGGCAATTTGGCTTGGGGCACTGAGCTCACAGTTAAAATAGAAACTTCTCTCCTTGGATTACATCCTGAGTTCTTGTGTTTATTTAATTTCTTCTGGGAAATTCGAGTCTGATGCTGACAAAAGCCAAAGGGAATGCGCCCGAGGGGCACCACCTTCCAAGCTGATTTCTGTGAGAGAGAAGGGGAGAGAACAGCCTGACCTTCTCTGGGGAGGTGGGTGTCCCCCAGCCAGGGCAGAGTAAGGGTTAGCGGGCAGTTTCCCACAGGTGACCCTTCCTTGTAACAAGGTAGACTCGTAGCAGATTATTGGCTCGGGGGCCTAAAGAGTGGGGCCAAGAACCTAGGGCAGACAGGTCTGTGAGAACCTTCAAGGCGTGTTCCCTGTGACACAGAAAACGTACTTTCTCTGGTGGTTGGCTTTAGAGCCAGCTCTACACTGGCTTGCTGCACGTTTCTAAGAAGAACCAGAGAAGTGGTTATTTTGGTTTGCTTTTTAATATATTTTTATTGATTTCAGAGAGGAAGGGAGAGGGAGAGAGAAATAGAAACATCAATGATGAAAGAGAATCATTGATTGGCTGCCTCCTCCATGCCCCCTCTGAGGATCGCACCTACAACCCAGGCATGTGCCCCGATTGGGAATTGAACCTTGACCTCTTGGTTCTGAGGCCAGTGCTCAACCACTTAGCCACATCAGCCGGGCAAAACCAGAGAAGTTTAAAAATAGATATGTAGGTGGGGTCGTTTTGCCCTGTCTCCACCCTAGAAAATAATAATAGATGACACTTGTACACATCTTCCAAGAGCCAGGTATTTATTGTTCTAAGCACTTAGAACACACACACACACACACACACACACACACACACACACACACACACACCATCCATGAGAGGCATGTTATAAATATTTGCATTTTACAGAGGAGAAAAATGAGGCTCAGAGAGGGTAAGTCACTTGCCCAAAGTTACACAGCTAATGAGGTGACAGAGGTGGTTCTACTCCAGAAGTCTTGCTTCTACGATACTCATCCAGTGGCCAGCGCACGGCTTTCAGATGGCCCTATCCCACATAAGCCAGAGGAAACAGACCCTGAGTCCCAACTAGTGTATAATATTGGTTTCCAGCCCCTGAGAATTTTAGAGAATATTTGTTCACTAGGACTATGTCAACTGATTTTTTTATTCATTGGCCAGAAATGATATAAAGTGTGCCGATTTAGAGACTAGCTATAAGTCTCTTTTGAAGAATTTCAGAGACATCACGCTTAAACATTTTAGAAGGAGGTGAGAATTTGGATCATGTATTCATTCAAAACACGTTTGTTAGGCACCTACTGCATTCCTTGCACTTTGCTGGGTTCTGGAGAGATGATAACTCAGCCTCAGTGGTCCCTACCCTCAGGACACTGCCGGTCCAAGGACATGATGCAGTGAGTGGGGCAGAGAGGGAAGGGGGAGCCTGAGGTGGGGGGTCCCATCCTGCTATTACCCTGCTGTGGGCCCCGGTTTCCACAGCTGTAAAGTGAGGGGGGCTCTGGACAATTCCTGTAAAGTGCTTCTAGCTCCGAAGTTTGATTCTAATGGCAGTCGCTGCTCATGCTTTTAACTAATATTTGCAAACCTCTTCGTACCAGCCGTTGAGATAGGCTGTCAGGTACATCTCTAATTTTTCAAGCAGGTGTCAGGACACAATGCAGTGAACAGTTAAGAAGGTGATTTTATTCAGGTTATTGCTCTAAGGGGAACATTCATTAATGAAAAATGCATCAAAGCAGAGGAAGGGACCTGAGGTGTATAGAGGCAGGTAGACCAGGGAATCAGCCCCAAGTCTTACGGGAGTCACATGAAAGGATTATCAGGGACTATCCCATGGCAGGCGGGGTGGTCCTTGGCAGTTACCCGTTTCCAGAACTCAGAGGGGAGGGATTTCTGAGCGGTTCCCCAGGAACATGGAGCGGAGGAAAAGTTCAGTATTGTCACAGGGGCCACATATGCCTGTGATGTACACATGTATAACCAAGGGGTTCCGAAAACCACAAAATAAACATGGAAAAATATTCCCAAAGCATCTATTCTTGCTGGAAATTATGGGGGCAGAATTATTATTTTATATGAAACAAACACCTAAATAAAAGAATAAAAATATGGTTTTAAAGGTAAAACCTTAAAGAGATTTCATCCTTGAAATAGCACCACCCCTCCCCCCTCAGTCATTTGGGTTCCTCTGTAGAAAAGTCTGAGAAGCACTGGCCGTTTGTTTCCTTACTGAATTCTCACAACTCTTTCATGAAATATACATTTTTTTACCAAAGCTTCCTGGAAATGATGTTAGCTTTCACGTCATGTTTTGTTTCTTCACATGCCTCCATAACTATCTTTTTTCTGACCTTAGAGTGTTTTTAATGACAAACTTTTTATTTTGGAATATTACAGAAGCATTGCAAGGAGAGTACAGGGTTTCTGGGTACCCTTCACCTGTATACCCCGTTTCTGCTAATGGTAATATCTTACATCACCATGGCACATTGGTCCAATCTAATAAAATTAACATTGGCCATTACTAGAAACTAAAATACAGGCTTCATTTCCATCCCACCGGTCTTTCCTTTTACTCACCACCATTCCACATGGAACTTAACACAAACGCCTTTCGATTCGCTGAAAGAACCTTTCACGAGGCCTACTAAGTGCCAGGCATCGCCCCACGTCTTGGGGAGTCCATGAAACCTGCACTCCTGGGTGTGAGAGCATAGAAGAGGGGGCATGGTGGGGGGCGTGGCTTATCTGCTCTGCTCTACACAAACATGAGGAGTCTTCATTACCCAGGCCTGTATGTTTAGATCTGAAACCACTTGCCAACGGGTGTGCCAGCTCTGGTGCACACCCCCAGACCCCAGCAAATAGAGGCTCCTCGGCACTGGCGTGGATGGGTTGCTCAGCCCCTGCCCCCAACTGCACCCACATGTGACCTCCATTAGTCTGCCCCTCTGGAGCCCAGTGATGAAAGGTTAGCACCTTTGAAATCAGATAAAGGGCGTCAAGCCACAGCTGTGTTTGTTTTATAAATTAAAGGATGGAATCATTAAAATGATTGTTTTCCTGAAAATAAAGAGATTAAACAAGCCTCGATTCTCCCCTGCTGTGTCCCTCCTCTTTTTCCAATTTGTCTCCAAAGGACTCCAGCCTCATGTTAGAGAGCAAAGAATTATCTCTGTTTCAATCTTGGGGACTGGGCAGGCTCCATAACAATTATAATTCTTATCTGAACCCCCTGGAGGCGAGGGGGCCACTGAAGCCGAATTCTTTCCAGTATTAACTGCCATTCAAATGGATCCTGGAGAATAATTGAGCCTGTTCCTTTAATAGTGGGGGACCCTCAAGGTGACTGTCAAACTTCCCTGTTTAGTCCTTTTTCCCTAACCCTCTTCTGGGAAAGGTTGATGCATGTCAAGAATTTAAGATTTTAACACAGAAAAGGGGGGAAAGGGGTAAAATAAGCACATGAAAAGTGCTTAGACAATCGCCTGGCATCCAGGAAGTACTCAATAAACGTGAGTTATTTTTACTGCACTTAAGATGCCCATGAGGCATTTGTACTGAATTTGGAAGATAATGGAATTTTTAGGGTTTTTTAGGAGGATGACATGGTTGGACCAGAATGGTGATCCTCAAGGAACTTACAAACTAGTAAGGTCTTAAGTAACACACACATAACAAAATATAAAGTAGTGAATCTAGTAAGTATTCATAATTATGCAAAGTCTCATGTCAAGCCTATTCTGTAGCCATTACTTTACCCACAATTTACAGCTGGAGAAACAGATTACGAAACTAGTAAAAGCAGAGCTCTGAGCCCATGTGGTATCGACACCTTCTCTTTGACACCTAGAGAAAGTGTGGTGGGGGTCCCACCTCCTCCCCACTCCACACACAGCTTCATCACAGCAGGGCCCACTGTGGTGCGGCTGTTGGTGTCTCTCTTCCCACTACGCTGGGAGCAATGTGAGGGTAGAATCCAGCCCTGACCGAGTGGCTAGAGCATCATCCTGATACATCCTGATACACCAAGATTTCAGGTTCAGTGGACATACAAGAATCAACCAATGAATGCATGAATAAGTAGAACAACAAATTGATGTTTCTCTCTCCCTCTCTCTCTTCCTTTCTCTCTAAAAATAAATAAATAAAATTTAAAACAAAAATTAGGTGTCCCTTGAGGGCTAGTACAGAGCCTGACTGATGTGGGTACTTAATAACAAAGGTATAAAATAACACAGGAAAGGACCTGAACCTGGGCATCCCTGCCTAAGAACTCCTTGTGTCCTTGGTCTGTTGACTAATCTCCTGTTTCCTCTTCTGGGACAAAAGGGTGAACCTATGGCCTATTTTACCAAAACATCATGGACGATTAGCAATGGGAGCACCAAAATGCTCAGGGAATGCAAAAAGGCAGCCAATGAAATCAATTGTGGTCAGTTCCCTGGCCTCTGTAATGAAAGAAGATCCTTCATTTTTAAAACGGGCAGATAAAAAGCTTTCCCCTCCAAGCCAGCATGGGGGTTGCTGTACTCCATGAGGAAACAAGGAGGCAGGCAGCCCAGGAGATGAGGCTGAAAATAGGCATTAAGCCTGGTGGTTTCCAGAATCAATGTATAAAGATAGTGCATTGTGAGTCATTCCTGTGCCCACGTGAGACTTAGAGAATTGGGGGAAACCTCACCCGCTGTCCCTCTCCCAAAAAAGAAAAAGAAGTGATGCCTATTGTTAAAAATAATAATAACGACAATAATTAGCCTTGTAGCATACGCAGTGAACAAAGGAAAATGACCTCTCCCAATCCACACTGACAAAACGAACTCTTACAACGGACATTAGAAATTCTTAAGAGAAGAGCCAATACTGAGCCCTTGCTCAATTTCTGGAGCTCCTGCCAGGCCTCTGAATTGTCCATCAAAAAATCCCTAAGGAGAGCCCGGCCAGCGAGGCTCAGTGGTTGAGCATCGACCTATGAACCAGGAGGTCACAGTTTGACTCCCGGTCAGGGTATATGCCCGCTGGATCCCCAGTAGGGGGTGTACAGGAGGCAGCCAATCAGTGATTCTCTATCATCGTTGATGTTTCTCTCTCTCTCCCTCTCCCTTCCTCTCTGAAATCAATAAAAACATATTTTTTAAATCCCTAAGGAGAAATAAGAGAATGTGGAAAATGACCAAGGCCCTTTTGTATAGTTTACCAGCAGTAAAGCCCTAGATTTTAAAAGCACTAAGTGGGCTCAAAGGGGAAGACCAAGCCGTCCTCGGAGACGTCCTCCTGGCCAGGCCAGCATCCCCTGGGAGCAGGCGGCCCCAGCTACCAGCAGCTGGGTGAGGAGCTGGGTGGGAGCAGAGAGCCGGTCCCCTTCATTCTTTCTGCAACATTTGATCCCGTCCCTGGGGCCTGTATTATTTAATGATGCAGAACTTCCCTTTCCCCTGAGATCGAGCTCCAGCTGGGCCAGTTCTGGTTCCCACAGGTGCGTGCCGGTTTGAGCCACTCCGGCTGCTGTGAGAGCTTCAGGTGGGGGTTTGGAACAAGAGCAGGGCGGTGCCTCTCTGCCTGGGCAACAGAGGCTGGGGGTAGTCTACTGTGCTGCCCCAGGAGGTGACCCCCTGTTTAGTTCACCCCAAGGCAGTAGCCAGCGGAACAAAATGAGGGTGGTTTTAGCTGACATTTAACATTTGTTTGCTTCTCACCTTTCAAGCTAACATTTTAATTTCAGCTTTAGGCAAAACTGATAAATAAAATTGTGAAATATTTAAAGTTTACATCGTGGTGATCTGATATGCATATACATTGTGAAAGGATTCCCCCACTTGTGAGCTAACATTTCTTTCTCTCTTTCTTTCTCTCTTCCTTCCTTTCTTTCTTTCTCTCTTTCTTTCTTATTTTGGTGAGAACATTTAAGTTCTACTCTCAGCAAATTTCGATTAAATATAGTAAATACAGTAAAAGCAAATACAGTATTATGACCTATGGTCACCATACGTTATGACCTATGGTCACCATACGTTACCTTAGATCCTCATGCTAACTTTTTTTAAAAAAGAAAAATATCAACCGGTTTGGCTCAGTGGATAGAGCGTCAGCCTGCAGACTCAAGAGTCCCAGGTTCGATTCCGGTCAAGGGCATGTACCTTGGTTGCCAGCACATCCCCAGTAGGGTGTGTGCAGGAAGCAGCTGATCGATGTTTCTCTCCCATCGATGTTTCTAAATCTCTATCCCTCTCCCTTCCTCTCTGTAAAAAAAATCAATAAAATATATTTTAAAAAATAAAAATAAAATAAAATAAAAACGTGGAGAGAATAATACAGCTGGCCCCATATACACCTCACCCAGATTCAACAATTAGGATTTGCCACATTTGCTCTACCCCTTTTTCCTTTTTCGCCTTTGATGGACTATTTTATTTAAAGTAAACCAAAGATAACATGTCATTTCAGTCCTACAGACTTCAATATGAATCTCAAAAAAAAAAAAGATATATCTTACAGAACCCCAACACTATTATCATGCCCAACAAAATAAACAGTAATTATTTGGTATCCTCTAATAGTACGCTCTCCCTCTGACTGTAAGAAATGATACCTCGGGGTGAGAATCAGAGCTAAGGAAATGCCCCTCCCCGCTCCCTCTGCTGTTTGAGGGGGAAGAAATCTAGCCACAAGCTCATTCCAGAACCTTGGCCTCCATCCGGAACCTTGGGTTCTGCCAGGTGGACATTCCCCATAAACAACTGCCCTTTGGGCCTCACAGACGTGGGCATTCTTCTGTCCTCTGTCCCTAAAGCAGCCTCTAAAGCAAGAGCTGGGCTTCTCAGCTACCAGAGTGTTCTCACACTATGGAGTGTGTCAGAACCATCTGGAAGGCTGATGAAACACAGGTTCTGGGCCCTAACCCCAGAGCTCCCGGTTCAGCAGATCTGGGGCGGGCCTGAGGATATGCATTGCCAACCAGTGCCCAGATGACAGGGACAGCCAGTCTAGGAACCACACTTGGAGGGCAAACCTAGAGCCTGCATGGCTGTCCTCCACCTAATGCCCATCTTGTGCTGGGCCCCATCTGTGTGCGGGGCGGGACTTGCCAGAGGGACTTCATGACCCCGCGTTATTCTTACTGCTGACACACTTGGATCTTGATTCTGCTTTCTGTCCTCGGCAGCGGGTGACCTTTTGGTCTCATTTCCCACTAACTGGGTTTCTGCTACCTTGTTACCCAGTAGCTTGCTTGGCCATGACTGGGCTCCTTGCCTTCTCCATTCCTTAAGGGACCAGAATTCTCATCCTCCAACCTCAGTCTCCTCTGGTCGAGTGACCTCACACCAGGCTCTTGACTTGTCCCAGGGCGTGGCTGAGTGCTCCCGTCCTTTCCACCTCCAGCAGTTGTGAGGAGACATCCTTTCTTCTTGTCTCCCCCGAGGAGCGCCTTTTCCTAACTCACACAAAGGTGCTGTGCCAGGCCCTGGTCTGGTTCTCTGTCAGTTGCTTGCTCCGCCCTGATTGCTGGATTCAGCCTGGACTGTTGAATAATGAGTCCTGTCTGGCCCCCACCTCCAAACCGTGCTCATCCCCCAGCCCTCCCAGCCCCAGCCCTTGCCTGAGCCTACAGTGCATGTGCTTTCCAGCTGGCTCCTTCCCAGCCTAGGCCCCACTGGGGCTGCCCACCCTGGTTCTGTCAAGGCCCAGGCCTGAGCCAGGTGGCTTCCTGAAGAACCACAGCCCCATCCGTTGCCTTCCTGTGCAGAGGCCGGAAAGAGCTGAACCAAGCTGTCTCCATCTTATTTGCTCCTGAAATGTAAGTACATTCAAGATCTGGACCCCAGGAGTTATTAAAATTAAAGCTGACACATGATGGTTCATGAACCAATGGCCCTTCCCAAGCAGGCGTGCTGGCTCTCCTAAGATCAGGTAGCTGCCCAGGACACTCCTCACCCTGGCAGCACCTGGGTTGTTTCTCAGAATAGCTGTTGTTCTGATGTAATTAATGCTGAGCCTGGTTTTCCTCCTTCATCGGGGGAATGCAGCCAGGGCTCAGACCGCCTTCTACACCAAACCCCATTGGTCAGCCAGTCAGTGAGCCAATGTCACAGACCCATTAACCCCCAGAGGAGGCCTCGTGGACGAAAGCAGGTGTGCGGGCCCCACCTTGGGTGCATCCATCCAACCAGTAAATGTTCACCGAGAGCCTATGGAACCAGGGGCTGTTTTAGGCACTGGGAGGGCCACAGAGAACCAGATGGACAAAACCTTTGTCTTTGTGGATGTTGCATTCCAACGACGGAGACAGATAATACACAGGTAAGTAAGTGGAAATACATAGTAAATAAGGCCCTACTATAACACTATATTAGAGTCCAGACAACACAACTGTGAAATGTGGGTTATTGTGAGGTCAATGAAATATCGGGGTGACCCACTACCGAGGACAGAAACCCAATGTTCTCTTTGCTCAAGTTAAAAGCAAAGTGGGTATGCTATTAAAGGGCCCCACAGTGTAAGTAATATAAGAAGAAAATACTAAGAAAAAAGTAATAAAACAACTCAGGAAGATAGAAAATGTCGGGGGAAGTGAAAGTTTAAAATAGCTTGATTTATATAATAAGTAGAATGCCTCACCAAGAAAGTACTGGGGTGGGGGGGGCACAACTCCCCACAGACACACACAGAGAAACCCAGAAATGCTGAGGAGCTGGAAGGCACCAAAAGTAAACGACAGGAGAGGGAGGACCTCCGAAAGAAGGCAGAAAAGAGAGTCAAAGATGCGGTCTTGAAAGAACTGGGAACAGATCCTCTAGCGATTGATGATGTATTTTCTGGTCTATCTTCAGATAGAGAAGGAAGGGGATGGTCCAGACAGGTGGAGCAAGACAGGTGAGAGAAAGCAATGTGCTTACAGAGGAAAAGGTTTTTCTTGGCTGGCTCTTAGAAGTGCAAGAGTTAAGTTGAGCCAGAGAAAAAAAGGACTGGGGAATGAAAAGTGTGGAAAATCCAAGATCAGGAAGAATGATTTTCATTTTGGCGAAAGGCCCTGGAATGGCATCGCAGATCTGAGATCGGAGTGGTAGCCACAGATGCATGAGAAAGCCTGGAGGAGGCTTACATGCCCGAGCAGCCCTGCCCAGCGCTGGCTGTGCAGAGGGAAAGGCTGGAGACGGTGGCAGCCAGGAACTGCCCCTTTGTCTCTCTACAGATGTGTGGGAGGCAGCAAGTGGCAGAGGTTTGCTTAACTCTTAAGCAGCTCCCCGATTCCTGTTTGTTCTTCTTCCTTTAATGATATGCTGAGCTCATGGTCCCAGAGGTGCCAGGAATGAATTAGCCATTCAGCTCACTTCAGCGTTAGGAGAAACCAAGGAGTGTCCTGCAGCAGGTAGGTCTCAGCTGTGTGTCTGGGGACGGCCAGACGACACCGCCGCATGGTTCCTGCCCTCCTGAATCCAACAGCCTACCACGCCAGCTCTGATGGCCAAGCAAGATGGGAGGTGGGGGGAGGGTCAGTGGCTGCTCAGACCACCAAGGAATTAAATGTTCCACTCCTCTTTGGAGGAAAATAACCCAGTAGATCCATTTCCTTCTTTTATTTTATGTTTTTACTACTCTTGTTTGCTATGGCCACAGACATCCAAGGAGAGAAGTTTGAAACGGCCTTCTCCTTTTCTATGTCTCAGTTCCTCCATCAGTACCAACTACGCCCATGTGAACCCCACCCCGCCCCACACAAATCTTCATTCCTAACCTGTGCCTGATCTCCCACTGGCTCTTTCTTAGGGATCTCTTCACGCCTCAGCTTTCCACAGTAGCCTGTACAAACCCACTCCATGGTCCATTTATTCTGGATTTTTCTCTCACTTTCACCTAAATCTGCTCTCGATACTGGACATGCTGCCTCTCCCTGTCTCGCCTCCTCCCAGGCTCTTCAACACAAAGGGGAAGGGAGAGAGTCAAGCCCAGGCATGCCATGTGGTCACGCCAGGCAACTCCTTATCATCTAGTCTCGCCACCTTCTCCAGGCCCAGGCCACTTCCTGGTTCACGTTTTCCTCTTTTCTCTGTTATCCTCGGTGACCTCAACCTTCATGTCAATGACCTATGCAGTGCCCAGACCACCCTCTTCTGTGCTCTCCTCCACCCTGGTGACCTTTGTCCCACAGTGTGGTGGCCACAGTTGGACCACATTTCATGGTTCTGCCTTCCCCAACGACCTTGAGAGGGGTGCTGTCTCTTCAACTAGGGCCCTCTCGCCTGCCAAGATTCCCCACTTCCTCACCCCTCATGAATCGGTTATTTGTTCTTATTGATCCTCTCATTTCTTGACCCTTTATAACTAACTCACACAGCCTAATATCCCTCTTTGGTCTACATTTTACACACACACACACACACACACACACACACACACACACACATGCACAGCTCTCTGCGGTCTGCCAGGCCTTCTCTCCTAGCCTCCTTCCTCCCCGTCAGTCAGCACTGCTGAAGCAGAGGAAGAAAGCACTGCTAGAAGGAGCAAAACACTCTCTCTGCACAGCTACCTTCTCTCCCAAAATGATAACAATCTGTGTCGTGGGCTGAGCATAGGCCACTATTCTATTCTAAGCATTTTGTATGGATTAATTCACTTAAAACTCCCAGCAACCCATGAGGTAAGTACAATTATTATCCCAACTTTCCATGTAAGTAATCCCAAAACACAGAGCAAAAAGGAACATGCCCAAGGTCATACAGTTGGAGGCAGGATTATTTTTTTTTATTTTAAATATATTTTATTGATTTCTTACAGAGAGGAAGGGAGAGGGATAGAGAGTTAGAAACATCGATGGGAGAGAAACATCGATCGGCTGCCTCCTGCACACCCCCTACTGGGGATGTGCCCGCAACCAAGGTATATGCCCTTGACCGGAATCAAACCTGGGAGCCTTCAGTCCGTAAGCCGACGCTGTATCCACTGAACCAAACCGGTCAGGGCTGGAGGCAGGATTAGAGTCAAACCCAGAATCCACTGTGCTTTATTGCCATCAACCAACTCTCGCCCACCAAGTTACATAGAACAGGCTTTGGTTTTACTAAGATTTTAATAGCAGTGTTCTTGTACCTAGAAAATTTTTGTGATCCATTCTTACCTGTTTTGTGTTTCATACAGTGGAGGCACTCAATAAAGGTATGTTGAAAGTATTTAAATTACAAAAATCTGCTTTGTGCATAAAATTTAAGACACTCAACTTGATGAAGTAAGCTACAAAAGTGAGATAGCGAAAAAGAGGGAAGCTTAGATGAAAGGCATACGCATGCATATTTAGGGGGAGGAGGGTTTTGTTCTACTTGAATTATCAAACTTTAAAATGCTGATGACACTATAATTTATGCTCACTCAGACACAAATTTCCAATGATTGATGTACTAGTATTTGCATACCTTCTCCCCCACCCCACCCCCCAAGAAAATCAACACTTGGAATAAACAGCCTTGCAAATATTATCAGAAATGTCTTAAATCAGATTCTTACTGTGATCCCAGAGAATGTGGTGTTTTCTGTATCGAAGAACTTGTCCCTGGAACAAGATAGCCAGCTATAACGAAACCCACTGGTAGCATACACATACAAATCTAGGCTCTGGTGCTGAGGCCAAGGGCATCTGAGGACTGTGCTGGATGGTGAACAGCTTGTGGTTTACCAGGCAGCCGTCATTCTCACTCGCCATGTGGAACACGGGCATCCTGGCGCGCAGAAGCCGTATCATCATGCTGAAAAAGCCCATCCACGCTGCCTGCAAGAGAGGCTTTGAATTGGCAAAGTAGATCCAGGCCTAAACCTCAGCTTCCCTCACAACCTAATTCCTCCAACAGCAAGACAATGGCTATTAAACAGCAGCTGTTCCCAGCCAGACAGGTGACCAGCGTGGCCGATTCCTGGCACATCTCTCTGAACTGGTCAAAGGCAAAAATGAAAATCAAAACAAAAAGAAAACAAACAAAAGCCTTCCAATACATTCTAAGGGTAAACACAAGAGATATGGGGAACGTTTTAAGAAGCGGCTCAGGACCAGTGACTACACAGAGTAAGGATAAGGCACATTAGAGTGTGTGCACCAGCAAAAGAACCGCCTAAGGCAGCAGATGGAGAATCAAAGCTCAAGTTCCACAGACCGGGGATCGCAGCTTTGGTGAAGCCTGTTAACCTCAGACCAGCTTCATTCGTCGTTTAAGAATAGATGTCTTGGTCCTTCCGGAAGAACTGACGAGATGGCGGAAGTGGAGCAGAAGGAGAAGATCTTCCCAAGTTCACCTACAGTAGCTTGGGTCTCGACCAGCTTGCCATGTCCTAGAGCAGCAGAGCAGCTGTACAGAAGGGGGAGGAGGAGGAGGAGGAGGAGGAGGAGGAGGAGGAGGAGGAGGAGGAAGAGGGGGAGGGGGAGGGGGAGGGGGAGGGGGAGGAGGAGGAGGAAGGGGAGGAAGAAGAAGAGGGGGAGGGAAACTCATTCTGCCCTCAGTGAGAAAATAAGCCCCATTAAGGGAGAAAGCAAGCAAGCCCTACACTGCGGGTATCTGGGTATTTGCTACAGCCCTGCAGTAAGAATTGTCTGGATGACAGGACCTTTGATGAGTTTGCTCTCATTTTCTCGAACTCCAGTCTAAGCCTCTGACTAGGCTTAGAGGCTAGGTCTACATTTCTCACTGAATGGGCAGTTATTTCTTTTTTAAAAAGGCACTTGTCCCTTGGTAGACATATAAGCAAGAGCAAACCATCTGTCTCCAACCACCTTACGACCTCCTCAACAGCTGCCCTGAGGATTTGCATGGTGCCCAGGAAGGAAGACCTGGCCCTAACTGGACTCTGACACGCCCTGTATGACCACAGGCTGGTCACTTCCCCTCTTCTCGGGGCCTTGTTTATGCACAGGGAATAAGATGTTGGAATCAGGGACTGTCTACAGTTTCTTCCACCTCAGACCTCCAATGATTCTGTCCGGAGTGACAAGCCTTGACCTTCTCTCCAAAATTTGAACTCCTCGCCCAGGCCTGGTCTCCCGGGGACTCTGAGCTTACTGTGATGTGTTCTATCAAACCAGAGTCCCAAGGCCACAGCTACCTCAAGAGGAAGACACTACAAGCTGGGCTACTTGTCCAGAAACTCTGCTGATGTCCAGAAACTCTGGGCTCCTCCACCTGGCAACGGGCAGATACTGGTTGTGGCAAGAAAATGAAAGGAGCACAGTGTGTTCATGCATCACAAGGCAAGGGGGCGATGACGCTGCTCCCCTGTTGTGTGCGGACAGCTAAGCCACCCCATCCCACCACTCCTCAGCTGGTCCCACGCCCGGCTTCTGTCCACGGCCCCTTCCCTTCAATAGTCGCCATTGTTCAGGGAATCTCTTCCTTTTGTTTTTCCATCCATTTGTACCTCGGCTCATTTGTTTTCCATTCTTGGGAGCAATTCATCTGCTCTTGGGCCCCACAATGTCTTTCTCCCCTTGATTCCTAGACAAGATGCTTGGACAGGTCCATTGTCTTAATAGCGGCCAACTCATGACAGTTAGCGAAAGTTGTGTTTTAAAAAGAAACACCAATAGGGATTCCAGTTTCTATCCATGGTAACTCCTGGGAAGTTGGGGAGTGCTGCTGCTGCTGCATGGCTTGGCCTTTGTCCTCGTGTCTTCGTTAGGACTTCGGGGAAATCAAGTTCCATGGGGCAACCTGGGGGAATTCCTGTGATGCCCAGACAATGGGCAGCGCTCGTCTCTTTTCCTCTCCGGCCTTCTAACAGCATCAACACATTGTACTATATTGACAGAACGAAGGGCAAAGGGGGTGGGGTCCCCTGTCCACACCCAGTGGACGGACAGACAGCCCTTCCTGGCTGTTCAGGAGAATCAGTGGATCAGAGGGACAGAAGGAAAGTCCGTGGGGCTCAGTGCAGTCTGGAGCCAGGCAGGCCTGTCTGTGGGAAGGACAGACGCTGGCCCTAATTGCACAGCATTTTGTCAATTCACTAGCCGACTCTACCCTGGGGTGTGCCGGAGAAATTACTGTTGCTGGGATCATTAAGGGTGAAATTATCCCAGTTATTAATACACCACCAACTGTGGGAGGGGTGGGTGTGTCCAGCCCCCTCCATGGGCTCTTCTGCTTCAGGTTTTCATTTCCCCAAAGTGCAGGAGGACTCTCAGTTACCCACAGAATGTAAAGATGTCTAAGAACATCTCATCACCAACTGAAAGTTGCACAGAATTATTGACAAGAGATGCTGCATGAAAAAGTGGTGGTAAGAGTCTCATGGGTTGGTTCCTCTTCAGGAATAAAATAAAATAAACCGCCCTAGCCGGGTTGGCTCAGTGGGTAGAGCGTCAGCCTGTGGACTCAAGGGTCCCGGGCTCAATTCCGGTCAAGGGCATGCACTTCAGTTGCAGGCTCCTCCCTGGCCCAGGTCCTGGTCAGGGCGTGTGCAGGAGTCAACCAATCGATGTGTTTCTCTCACGTCGCTATTTCTCTCTGTCTTTCCCTCTCTCTTCCACTCCCTCTAAAATCAATGGAAAAATATCCTCAGGTGGGGATTTAAAAAAATAGAATAAAATAAATCCAGCAAGTAGAGAAAAGGGAGGGCTCAAAGGGGAGCCACTCTTTTTCCAAGCCTTGGATTTCCCAGGCAAAGTGTGTTACTGGTAAGGAAAGAATTTCCCAGCAGAACTTTAGGGCTTCAGAAAGGGTCAAACCCTGCCCCTTCCACACTGGCCTTGGGGCTCATGACATGCATGTCTATGTGCACACACACACACACACACACACACCCCTCCGCTCCAGCCCCAGTGTCTGTGCAGCGGACAGGAAATGCCACGGCCCCACGGATCTGTAGGGGAGGCCGCCTTGTTGAGCCAGACCACACAAAGGTGCCCCTTCAACATGGCGGGGACTCCGCACTCTTGGCAGGAACACTTGGCACCGGCAGGCAATCTCAGCAGGGCGGCTTGTTTCCGCTCATCAAACACCAGTAGCTTTCACCAAGAGCAGCAGAAAATGGGAGAGATGTGTCTGATCGCATCCGGGCTGTGTGTCAGCACTCTTCCGAGGCAGAGTAGCTGGAGTCTGGCTTTGAAGAAAAGGCTGCTACACTCTTCTGCCCCACAGTTCCAGCCAAGGCGGAGACAGCGGCAGAACTTACCCGAAGCTCAGCTGCCTTTTCAGTGCCTCGGGCCCGAACAAAGAGGGTCAATTGTTGAGAGACAGAAGCTGGTGGCAGAGCTCACCCTCTCCCTGCTAATCACGGGGCTCCCAGTCATTCGGGGGAAGTGACTGCAGGAGCGAGTGGCATGGGCCTCTCCTGTACCCTCCCTCTGACCATCCCCACTCCAGTAGCTTCCTGTCTGTTTCATTCTTCTTGGTCCCACCAAAGGCTGGGGGAAGCCGATGGAAACCCTGTGCATCAGAATGGCTTGCTCCTGCTCAGCAGCCCCAGAAGAAAAAATTTGGTGCACGAGGAGATAGAATCTATGAATTACCAATGGATGAGGTATTGGAGGATGCCCAAACATCCCCCAACAAGAATTTGTTCTTGGCCCGGTCAGTGTGGCTCAGTGGTTGAGCATCGACCTATGAACCAGGAGGTCACAGTTTGATTCCCAGTCAGGGCACATGCCTGGGTTGCAGGCTGGATCCCTGGTGTGGGGCGTGCAGGAGGCAGTTGATTAATGATCCTCTCTCATCGTTGATGTTTCTCTCTCTCCCTCTCCTTTTCCCTCTGAAATCAATAAAAATATATATTTTTTTAAAGAATTTGTTCTTGTAACCACAACTTCCCCTTCACAAGAACTACCCATGACTCCTTTCCTTACACCACAGTTTCCTGCCCAGACTAAGAGGGAGTGGTTACTAGGAAAACGGGGTGCGTGTGTTCCACACTTGGATTCACTCCTGCAGGCCCCGCTAGTACATTCATCAGCACAAAAGGACTCCTTTGGAGAGCGTGAAGCCCCACACTCTCCAGAGTGCTGCCTTGGCAGCTCAGAACTCTTAGGGAGAGTGAATGTAAGCAGATTGCCAGTAGGCGTAGTCGCTGAAATGGACTCAGGCATCCTGAAGCCAAGCAGAGGAATCGCACAGAGACACAAGACAAGTGCTTCAAGATGGTGGTGAGGGCAGTGCTGGCCCTGCTTCATGGCTTATTGCTTGTTTTGTGCTTTTACTTTTTTACGGAGGCAGAATAAACACATTAAAGTGCACACATCTTCCGTGGAGAGCTTGGTGACTTTTCATAGTTGCATTCACATCCGTGCCCTCCCCCAACCCAGAGGAAGCTGTAGAGCATTTCCACAGCCCAGGCTTCCCCTGGGCCCGCTCCGAGCTAGCACCAAACCCCAGAGGTGACTGCTCTTCTGACTTCTGTGACCATGGAGAGTTCCGCCTGTTCGAGGACTCCACAGAAAATGGGGTCCACAGATACGCTTGCATCGTTCACTCAGTGTTCTGCCTGTGACACTGGCTCATGTGGTTGAATGGAGCGGTGGTCTGGTCTTTGTCATAGTTGAGTTGTATTCTGGTGTATGAAAATTCTCACTCTCTCTATATATTTTTTGATGTTGTTAATTCTCACCCAAGGATATTTTTCCATTGACTTTTTTTTTTTTTGAGAGAGAGAGAGAGAGTAGAAGGGAGAGGGAAAGATAGAAACATCAATGTGAGAGAGACACATTGGTTGCCTCCTGCACACACCTTGACCAGGATCAGGGAACCTGCAACCAAGATACGGGCCCTTGACCAGAATCGAACCTGGGACCCTTCAGTCTGCAGGCTGATGCTCTATCCACTGAGCCAAGCCGGCTAAACCCTCACTCTATTTCAGTCCCTTCTGGCATGAGTGAGAGAGGAGCATGAGAGAGCGTATGGGCGTGGAGCTTCTGCTGGGCAGCCCAGGATGGAGGCCCGAGTCCAGGCCTGGGGAGGAGGAAAGGAAAGGAAAGGAGAAGACTGACCTCAGAGTCCTCAGGGGGAGGGGGAGGAGCTGGCCCTGCTGCCTCGGCCCATTTGTCCTGGGCACTTTGTCCTGGGCACTCCTGCTGGGCAGAGAAGGGAAGTGTCAGCTCAGCCTCTCTCCCTGCCCCGGGAACAGCTGACTGCTCCTAGGCCATAGCCCCCTCTCCACAAGTCAGCTCCCCAAGGACAAGGGGGAGCGCAGGGTCCCCGAGGCTGCTCCACACACCAGTGTGAGAGGAGGCCCTTGATTTCATTTGTTTCCTGCCTGCTGACTAGCCAAACCAGTCGAGCATGACAGCAGCCTGCCCCTCAATGCTGAGTGCCAGCCCCCAGCATCTGTTTCCATTTCTCTCCCTTCCCCGTGGGTGGTGGGTGGTGGGTGGGAGCTCACTCCGGCTCCTCTCCACGTTTCCCTCCTAATCACCATCACTTGTTTTAACAGAACTGCAAGCGACTGTGGCTACAAAATCGGGCAGCGCCCACACAAAGCCAGCGAGCACGGGCCTTTTCCACAGCCCCTGGTGGGCCTGAAGTGATATTAAAGCAGCGCGCTCTGCCATCAGCTTCTTTCTTGCTTGTTTTGCAGGACTCTGCCTGCTTGTAGAATTTCTTCGCTGCCTGGGGTGGCCTCAGCATAGCTGACCGTTCCTCCTCTGGTTTCCAAAGACGAATGCCAAGAACTCATTTATCCATGCCCAGTGCCTGAAAGGTCTGAAGACCAAAGAACCGGCCTTGACAAGGTGGCCTGGCACCTCTGCTTTGGAAAGGAGAAAGCACCCAGCCGGCGTGGCTCAGTGGCTGAGCATCAGCCTATGAACCAAGAGGTCATGGTTCGATTCCCGGTGAGAGCACATGCCCGAGTTGCAGGCTTAATCCCCAGTGTGGGGCCTGCAGGAGGCAGCCCATCAATGATTCTCTCTCATCATTGATGTTTCTATCTCTCTCTCCCTCTCCCTTCCTCTCTGAAATCAATAAAAAAAAATTTTTTTTAAAAAAAAAGGAGAAATCACTCCCAATGGGTCCTGGTCTTAATGAGAACAGAAAGGAGCTCTAGAAAACATGAAAGGGGCTGAGGGCAGAGGCGGCAGAGCACCCACGGCCACCCTGAGCCACCCTCTCTACTTTTCCTTTCTCACTCCCAACCTGCGGGTCCTGGATGGCCACCCTCCATCCAAACCCCCCAGCCAGAACCCCGTTATCAGCCTGGCCCCCTTGTCACTGCCATGTGCTGAGTCTGACCCCAGGCCCAGCCTCCAAGCCTCTCTCCTTTGATCCTCTGCCCAGCATCCCCCCTACACACACACCTTGCCCATAAGGACAATGCTTTCCCCTTGAGCTCAACTTTTCCATTCATTCAGAAGCAGAGTTGCTGCCGGTGACTCACACGTGTGAGCTCAAGAACAGTCAAGTATAGAGTGCTCGCTGCACTCGGATCTATAAAACCAGAGCCTGTGCTGACTCCAATGTGTAATCCACGTGACCTTGGTCTCGGTCCTGGTGCTGAGTGGGGTTATCAACACCCTCCCAGCCTACTCTCATTACAAACTAATACGTGTTTGTTATAAATGATTCAAAAGCCCTGGCATGTGAGGGTGAATCTGTGCCAAACTTAATTGCGGCTTTTTTTCTACACTGGGTCCAGGGAGCCCCTACTTGCCCAAGTTTCTCCTTCTCTGGGGATTTGGGCCAAAAGGCACTCCCTGACTATTCAGGAATAATAGTCAAGTTCCCAGGCATCAGGCACTTACTATGCGCCCAGCACCGTGCCAAGCAGTTACATCCTCATCTTGCTTAATCCTCATAAAAATTCTCTGAGGTAGGTGTTATTAATCGCATTGTATTAAGAAGGAAACAGGCCTAGAGAGGCTGAGCCACTTGCCCAAGATCACTCAGGTGGGGAACCAAAACTTCACTTTTGCACACCTTCTTTCTGTCACCAGGCTATACTGCTCTTATGGGTTGAATTGTGCCCTCTCAAAACTTTTATGTTGAAACCCTAACCCTCAGACCCTTGAATATAACTCTATGTAGAGACAGAGATGTAAAGAAGTAATTCATTTAAAATAGGACCATTAGGGAAGACACTAACCCAATCTGACAGGTGTCTTTATAAGGAGAGGAAGAGACATGGGGATGTGCATGCATAGAGAAAAGGCCATGTGAGGACACGGGGAGGACATGGCCATCTGCAAGCCAGAGAGTGGCCAAAGCAGAAACCAGACCTGCAGACACCTCAACCTTGGATTTCCAGCCTCCAACTGTCAGAGGATAAATTTCTGTGGCTTAAGCCTCCCGATCTGTAGACTTTTGCTATGACAGCTCTAGCAAACCAATACAGGTGCCTCCTACTTTCTTTTGAGAATGGCCCAGAACTTGAACCCTGCACCAGCCAGCCACAGACTGGCCAGCACTCAGAGTAAGAATGAAGAAACCTGGGGAAGGAAAGGAGGAAGGGGGCCAATGCCGTCACCCAACCCTCACCCACTCCGACTGTCCTGAGCCACTTTCCCCCTGAGTGTCCCTGGGCCCCGCTGTCTGCTTTTCACAGCTCTGCTCAGTGGAGTGGCCTCTGAGCCCCCTGAGATCACCCGGTAGAAGAAGACTTCCTGTCCCCTTCTAGCCAACAGGACCACAGAGGCATGTGGTCACTTGGGAACAAGCAGTGCCCGGGCATCTGTGCTGAGATAAATACTCCTCAATGCAGAGCAGATGATGAGAAGTCCAGGAAAGATGTGTGAAGAAGAGAGGCGGTCCCAGCAGGGCTGCTGTGGGTGCTGGGGAGGCCTCTAGAAGGACAGAGACGAGAGAAGTTCCCCTGGGCCCCTCAGGGTGAACAGGCCTCAGAGCTGCCCAGGTGGCCCCCTTTTCTGCCTTATCAGCCACCTGGCTTTCTCCCACCCCATCCTCTTCCAGGCATTAGTCCGAGGCCCTGCAATTCAGCGACATTTAACCCAACCCAGTCACATCAAAAACCAGAACCGTAACCCTCCTTAGGTTCCTAGCAACATGGACAATAATTTCAAGACTTTTCTCTCCTTTTTCTCCTGAGACCCTGTCCCAGGCCTGTTGTGTAAGTTCCCTATTGCTACTGCAACAAATTACCACACATTTAGTGGCTTAAACCACACAAATTTATTATCTTTCTGTTCCATGGGCCTTTGTGGTTATATTGAGTTCCCCCAGATAATCCAGGATTCTCTCTATCTTAAAGCTGTCAGATTGGCAACCTTACTTTCCCTTTGCCATATAACCTGTATTCCTGGGTTCTGGGAATTAGGACCTAAACATCATTGGGAGGTCATTATTCTGCCTATCACACCCCTGGATTTACTCCCTTCCCAGGATTCCTTTCTGCCCTCTTCCCCCATCCTTCTCTACCATCTCCCACTTCACTTCTGTTACCGGGAAACCCCCGGTTGGGCTCAGGCTGCCTGTCGCTGTGTCCAATAACGAAGGCAGGGTTGGATCATATAAGGCATTTATTGAGAAGGCCACCCAACCAAGAAGACAGGGTGCTTACAAGCATTTAAATCCTGTCTTCCAGCAAGGTGTGGGGGACAGGATTATAAAGGGGAATGGGAATGCAGCTACATGCAGGCCTAGAGGTCACAGATGTCAGCTATTGTCTTTAGTCATCGATGAGATGCTGTTGATGAGATGATGTTTTGACTCCTGGTGGGTCGACCCTGCTTATCGGTTCTTGCTTGTTGGATTCACCGCTGAGTCACCTCCTCAATCGCTTCACACGGGCCTTGAAAAGGAAACTTAAGAAAAACTTAACCCCCTATTCACATATGAGAAACTTAACTCCCTATTCACACAAGTATATGTGTTCTAAACCCTATAGCCCAGTCCACCCAAGTGTGGAAACAGCCTCAGGTGTCTTTCTGGGCCCACTGGGCTCTGCCTCCAGGGTGCCTGTCCTTGTGGCGTGTCGTGTCCAGATCCAGGACTGGCAATGAGGACAGAGGGTTGCTACTGATGGCTAAGGAGGTCAGGCTATTTCCCCTGGGTCTCCAGGTTCTTATACCTTATGGGGAGGACATCACACTCGGTTAAGATCCCATTTCTCAACCCTTGTGACCATGATGGCCCAGTCATCCAAAAGCGATTGATTCCCAAGAGACTTAAACCCACCAGGTTGCCAATCCCAGATGCAGGGCAGACTGGCCACACATGTCAGAGCCCCTCTTTTCCAATATGGAGCTAGAAGGCTGTTTGGTGAGCACAGACCAACAGAAAAATAACTTCAGTTGTCTGGAGGGTATGTTTCCATCAGCTCATGAGAGCTTGATGACTCACATTTTCCCAGCATCTTGTTAAGTGGCCTGAGAGTTCCCCATTGAGTGTTTTAAATAAGTGCTTCATACATACACCCTCTTCCACCCTCACAGCTCAGGATAACCCCAAATTTGTGATTTCTTCCTTCTGATCCTGTCAAAATACCTCAGACAGGCACCCCAGGATCACATCCTTTTATATGAGGCTCATGCTGAAGCTACATCCATCCACAGGCATCTGGGGGAGCCACCAGCCTTTGGTGCAGGCGGGGTGGGGGAGTAGGAGAGTGGAGGAGGGGAGAGGGCCACTTTGTCCCCAGTTGAGAACTTCCCCTGTGTGCTGCCAGATAGACCACAGAGTGGAAAAGTTGGAAGAAAGAAGAGGGACCTCAAAGTACATGTGATCCAACGCTCTCATTTCACAAATGAGGACATTGTAAAAACAGTTTGGAACGTTAAAGGCTGTCTATAATTACTGGTATTGTGATCATCTTCATCACCCTCTTCATCACCATGGTTTGGGAGCCTGGACTCCACAGCCCACTGATGAGTCACTCTGTTCAGGGTCTTTTCTAGGAGTGTGTGTGGGGGTATGGGGGGGGGGGTGTGGGGGGGGTCCTCACCTCCCCTTCCGGAGAGGCCCTGCAACTCCTCTGGCTGTCAAGGAAGACGTGGTGCTGCTGAGATGCTGAGAGCTGACTCTTGGGCAGGGCGCCGCGGGCATGCACTGGCCTCCAGGGCCCCTGACTGTGAAACACTGGGAGGGAGGCGAGGCACTGAAGTCACTCTGAATAGGATGACTGCAGACCGATGTGGGGAGCCCTGCAGAAGCGGCCCGCCAGGCGGCTGTCATGAATCACTAGCAATCACTAGCAAGTCTGGAGCGCTCCCTGCTTTCTAGACCCTGGCGCCTCAGAGGCGCTGTTTCACTTGATCATCACGCCGAGCCTCCACAGTCACCCTGGTTTTGCAGATGAAAGCTGTGAGGTACACAGAGGATAGGTAACCTTGACCCTGCCAAGGCCAAGAGGCTGGCAAGGGGCAGATCCAGCATGTGGATCCAGGAGCCGACTCCTCATCCCCAGCTGCAGAGCTGCATTTCAGATTGGGTGCTGAACATCTGGGACCCCCTTTCCACCCCTTTTCTCTCACCCCTAATCTTCCTTCCCCACAAAGCTGCCAGGGGGGTGACTCACACCCATTTCTTTGCCCAATCAACACCCCCCCCCCCCCCAGCCTAACATGCTATTTCTGGAGGAAGAATCTGGGGAGGAGCCAGGAGAGGCCACAGCCAGCACAGGGCCCGCTCGCCAGGGACTTCCTACGTCACGATGAAGATGGCCCTGGTGGTGATGACAGTTGGAGGAGAGCAGGAGGCTGAAACCTTAGGGACAGGGCAGGACGCACTGAGCAAGACTATCATTTGCTAAACCTACATCAAAATCTTCGCCAGCCACAAAATTGCTATCTTAGGCCCGGACTTCCATTCCAACTCGAATGCTCTGAGCAGCCATCCTGGGGTCTTCCAGGTCCAGGGGGTGACGCCACAGGGGACTCGGGCTCCCAGGCGCCCACGGAGCTGCTGACGCCGGAGCCCAAGGAAGCCACTTCCAGGAGGCTCCAGGCTGCCTGGAGTCGGGAGCAGGAGAAGCTTTCTGTTGTCCCCACCCCGAACCGGTTTCCAGCTTGTCAAAGCCCCTCGGAATTGCCGGGGTAGGCACAGTATAAACATTCATGTAGTTACAGGAGAATAATTACACCTTCCATGTACAGAACACCTTTCTTCCCCAGAGCAGCCGCTTCGTGCATTATCTCATTAATCCTGCCGTCCCTGGGAGGCAGGGAGGGCCAGTGCCATTACCCGAACTTCACTGAGGGAGGGAGAGGTGGGGAGGGAGGCAGGGGGAGAGGGAGAAGATGCTCGCCCGGGGTTACACACTTAGTCACACGGTTTAGGTTTAGTACAGCGGTTCTCAACCTTCCTAATGCCGCGACCCTTTAATACAGTTCCTCATGTTGTGGTGACCCCCAACCATAAAATTATTTTCGTTGCTACTTCATCACTGTAATTTTGCTACTGTTATGAATCGTCATGTAAATATCTGATATGCAGGATGTATTTTCATTGTTACAAATTGAACATAATTAAAGCATAGTGATTAATCACAAAAACAATATGTAATTATATATGTGTTTTCCGATGGTCTTAGGCGACCCCTGTGAAAGGGTCGTTCGACCCCCAAAGGGGTCGAAACCAACAGGTTGAGAACCACTGGTTTAGTATGTGCTGAGGCCTTGGCCAAAAGTCAGAAAAATGATAATGGCTGCCTTCAGTCGAGTGCTTTAGTGAGACCACACCGGGCAGTCACGGGCCTGGGTCCCTCAGCCCTGGGTATGGCCTCAGGATGAGACTGGGATCATTATGGTTCCCATTTCACAGATGAGGAGACTGAGCTCAGATGGGTGCAGCTCCATGTGTCCAAGGCAGTATGTCTCCGCACACTTTTCTGTCTTCTTCCAGCAGACGCCTAGCAGCCTGCTCCAGAAGCAGGCCTCCTTCCCAGAGCAATGACAGGTAAACAAAGGCAGAGCACATTAAGCGGGGGAGGTGGTAGCAACCCGCCCCTGGCCCCCAGGAAGGTCAGCTGTAGCAGGCAGGCAGGCAAAAGGCCGAAAAGGCAGCTCATTAGGTAGCAGTTTGGAATCAATAGAAAAGGCCTAATTCGCTGAGGGCTGCACCCCACCCCACCCCCCTCCCCCAGTCCCATTCCTGTTTCCTGGCTCATCCTTTTGACACTGGGACAATTACTGCTATTCATCCCCACCACCTGCCACCTGCCACAGGCCCATTCTCATGCACATGGAACTAAAGGTCAGGCACAAAGCAGGCCAATCTGGGTTTTCCACCAGACCTGGGAGTGGACCCTCTGGCACCCCCCTCAGTGCATTCAGGGCTGCAGGGGCCTCTGCGAACCCACCCGGGGACCCAGCCCACCCCAGGAGACCCAGTCGAGGAGCCCGATACTGGAGATTCCTCAGGCCCCTCACCCACACCACGGCCTCACATTTGTGATGCAGGCTCAGCCCTTAAGACACTGGCCTTTGAAAGCACAGCTGGGGTGGAGGTCCTGGGCCCCACACAGAGTGCCTGGAAGTGGCTCTAGAGCCGGCTCATACTGGCTCAGGGAGGACTTCAGTTTTCAGGAATTTTGTGAGATGGTTGATGTCACATTGATGGCTTGAAACCAGCCATGGTGGGAGAATTTAAACCATGTTAATTGGCAAATACTGCAAATCAGCCCCACCTCTCCCGGCCAGCTGTTAAACATTTACCAGCACACCCCGCCTGGGCTCAGAGGCAGCAACCTGCCAAGAGCAGGGAGGGCAGGCTGAAAAGCTAAGGCCCGAATTTGCCGGAGGCCCAGGAGCGAGTGCCTGGCCTTCCTTACTACGGCCCCGACTGGCTTTCTCCTTGCTGTGCTTCTGGGCATATCTTGCTACCTTAGAGGAAGGTGGTCCTGTAAGCTCTTTCCTGAGAAGAGATGTTACTTGGACCCAAAGAATGAATTCTCAGTGTGGAGAGATTGGCCATCCTTGGCTGTCAGGCCTTCGCACTGTCACAGTAGCCTAGACACCAAGCCACGCCGTCGGTAAAATCATCGCAAACTTTTGGTGAATTATAGACTGAACTTAACTTTTTTTTTTTTATGTTTCCATTTGCTCTAGTTGGATCAACCTATAGGGTGTCAGAGACAACGTTTTATAAAGAGAGAAAGGTGTTCATTCCCAACTCTGAGCCCTCCTCATCCATGCAGACACCTCACTTCTAACCAAAATCCTAAAGGTCCCCGCCGCTCCCCACGCCTGTGGCTGGGGAGGATCACATCTCGCCTGCACCAGGCTTTTCTCCAGGCCTCCTGGCCTCCTGGGGCCTTGTTTCTGGGCTGCACGTTTGAGCATCTTCTCTCTTCAACTGGAAAAGAGGAAACGTCAATGTCACTCATTCATGGAACAGATATCGTGTTCCAGGCGTGGTTCTAGACATCGGGGACGCAGGGAAGAACCACATGGACCTGCTCTGCCCTGGAGGTGTCTGACTAGTAAACCAGAAATTGGGGGCACCTCTGGGAGGGTTCCCTACCCCAGTCTTGGCGCATTGACCAAAGCTTCCCAGGAAGTGTTGGCTCGGATGTGGTCCCTGGAGGACAAGTAGGAAATATCTAGATCGGGAGCCAGCAAATGTTTTTCTGTAAAGACAAGGCGGGAGTAAATGTTCCAGGCTTTCTGGGACTCAGGGTGTCTGTCGGAGCTCTGAGCTTGGCTGGTAGTAGCACAAAAGCAACCACAGGCTCTACGGACACAAATGAGTGTGGCTGCGTCCCAGTAGGACTTTATTTATGGACACCGACATTTGAATTTCATATAATGTTCAGGGTCACAAAATATTCTTGCTTTGACTTTTGTCTACCACTTAAAAATGTAAAAATCATTATTCGTTTGTGAGCCAGATATGGCCACGGGCAGTAGTGTGCTGACCCCTGATGTAGATGACAGTTATTTGTGTGTAAGTGGAGGGTGGGGAGGTTCAGGATTTTCCAAGCTGAGGGACAGCCTGGAGGCGGTAGAGAAGGAGGTGAGCCCAGATGGGACCCATAAGCTCTGAAATATAATCTGAACTTTACCCTATGGGTCAGTGATAGGTTTTAGACGGGTTACCTTTTGTTAGACAAGTATTTATTCAGTGCCTACTGAATGCCAGGCACTACAAGGGGCTAATTCTAGATGGAGGAGCCAGGAGAGGTTTTCTGAAGGGGTGGCATTTGAGCTGAGACCTGAACCATAAGACCAGGTTGATGGGGTGATGTAACCCTAACTCTTACAATTAGCTGTAAAGGAGGGTTGTAAATGCTCCTTTTACTAGTGAGAACATGGAGACTCAGCAAGGGTAAGCGAGTTGCCCAGGGTCACAGAGCTAATGGGTGGCAGAGAGTCAGGATTTCAACCGCTCTGGGTTCAAACTCCACCTCTGGCACCACTGACAATGTAACCCAGAGACCCCACACACTGATGATGAGTTCCCTCTTTTTTCCATCAAGAAGCATGTCTAGTAAAGCTTGTGTATTCCAAACATGTGTATATATTGAGGGCTTACTACGTGCCAGGATTGTTCTAGGTGCCTGGGGCAATGAACAAAAAGTGTTTGGGACCGTGAGAAAAAAGAAGGTCCCCACACGCTCAGAGGGCAGGGGAGGGCTGGCGTTTTCAGATAGGGCAGTCAGGGAAAACCTCCTTGAGGAAGTGACATTCGAACAGACTCGCAGGAGATGAGGGAGTGAGGCTCAAGGAACAGCGGGGAGGTGAGTGTGGCTGGAGCAGAGTAAGGAATGTTGAAAGTGGCGAGAGATGGCATCTGAGAGGTGATACAGGAATGGCGGTGAGGGGGATCAGAAAGCTCACTTTGCTTTCACTCTGGAGTGTTATCGCAAGCCTCAAGCTTCTGTCGCGGGCCCCTCCGAGCTCCGTGATTCTGTGGTTCTGTGACAGAGAGAGCGCCATCTGTGCCCGCCCCAGCCCCCACTGGGATGTCAGCCAGGCTTTGGGAAGAGATTGGGGGAGACTCTTCGTCAGATCCCAGACTTGAGACTTTGAACGAGTGGGATGGTTTACCTGCAGCATGAGATGGCCTAGGTGACACAAAGCTCCCTAACTCTGAAAGCTCTTAGAACGTGGGGTATATTACAAGGGACTCGTTGGGTTCAGGAGTCATGCAGGCAAGTTTCAAAGTTTTCTCATTTTTCAAATTCTTGGTATTCTGCAAGTCTCACCTGGCTCTAGCCCAATCCTAGGGTGGCAAGAACATCCTGAGAGGCAGGTAAGGGCTCAGGCTGCTCCAGAAGGACCCTGAAGATACCCTCCCACATCCAGGTCTTGATTGGAGAGGGTTGGGGACATGGGGCAGGGTTTAAAGGCGAGCAGGAGGAAAGCTTCCGTCCTATTGCAAATCTAGTTGACTCTGTGTCCAGGCCTTCCAAGTTTCCTCTTCAGGGATTTGTTTTTATTTTCTTCTACATCTGTTTCTGCGTCTAATTCCTTTGCCTTAAATCCATCAGTAATGGCCTCAAACTGGGTATGGGCTACACTGAGACCTCTGGGCCTCCTAGCGGCCTCCCTCAGACTCCTCCTGTGTCCTGTCGCCCCGAGGAAGTGGCAGAGGGCCCGAGAGCGTAGGCCAGCATGAAGGTGAGGTGTCCCTCATGGAACTGGTCAAACACAGTGACGGCTCCTCTTGACTGTCCAACAGCAACAGACTCTTGTGTGTGAGTCTCAGGGAATTTCTTCTGTCCCTAAGGAATCTGAAACGAGCCAGGTTCCAGTTCTGCCAAGAAACCCACTTTCTAGCCAAGGAAAATTCTTGGAGCCAAAAGCATGCTCTGCCACCCCGTCCCAGCATGCACCACGGGGCACCTGTACATAACCCCTTGTCTCCCTGAGCTCAGCGTGAATTCCTCCGAAGTTAAAAATGCCGGTTTGTTTCCTCCAGCTCTTTACTGGCTGGTGTTTCATTAGCTGCCTTTCCTTCCGTCCTTCCTTGCTACCCCCGACTAAGAATCCCTTTACCTTCCGACACCCTCCCTTTCTGCCCCTCGGAGCTCCTCACCGGCTCATTCTAAGTGATCCCCACGGAGAACTGTCCGGTCACCAAGTAGCCAGTCCACTTCCCGTTGCATTTTTCCCTTAACACACGGAATGTGCTCATTTAACTGAGGTTTTCTGAAAACACATCTAAGGGGATGTGGAGATGCACAAAGAGACAAAGATAGCTTTTCTTCTTTAAAAAAAATTTATTTTAATGACCTAAGTCTTTTCTTTCAACATTGAGGATGCAAAGAAATTGATTCCTGGGGAGAAAGGTGATTGTTCGCCAGCCAGCAGGGGAAATGTCGCTTTTTACCTTCTTTGTTTTTTATCTGGGGCTTAACTGGACCATCTTCCCTTAGTCTTTCTATAGAAAAGACTCTTGTTGCAAACACCAGAGACCCACAGGTTGAGAACTGGATTGTTCGACCCTGCGATGGAAACGCAGGTCTAAATAAAGCCCAGCCAAAGCCTTGATTGCCTTAGTCCTGGAGCTCAGCCTCTGGGATCTCAGGGCCTGAAGAAGTGGGGTGCAGCTGCGTCCCCTTGGGACAGGAGTCATGTGCCCCGCCAGATGGGGTTAAGGGCATGAGTGTCCTTCCTACCTGTGCCAGCTTGGGTGGGTGACTTAATACCTCTGTGTCTTAGGCTCCTCGTTTATAAAGTGAGGATAATAAAAGTAGCTACCTCTTAGGATTGTGGCAAGGATTACATTGGATAATCTATGTAGAGCAATTAAAATAGTGTCTGATACATCATAAGCATTAGCTACTTATTATTATTATCATTGTAATAATATCTGATACTAGATTAATAACACATATCTCTCCAGTGGACTATACAAAACAAGGATTGGGCAAATTTTTCATTTCTTCGTATATATGTAGATATACATAGACACACACACACACACACACACACACACACACACATGCACCCACACACAGAGCCTTTATAAAACCATCAGCCCGTGCTGAGATGCTTGTCTAACCCTACGTCCTCACTCCGAGCCCATCCTATGCTCCCTGGCCCTGACCTGGCAGCCAGCTCCAGCCCCACATCAAGGTCAGAGAGGAAAGATGGGGGCCAGCTGCTTCCCTCCTTCACAGGGGGAGGTGTGGCTGCCGGGAGCAGCAACAGTTGGGACTTTGGCAGGAGGAGTGAAGTCTCCAGCCAAGGAGTGACCAGCCAAGCATGAGACAGTATTGCTCTGCTCCTGTCACACACAACCCAGCACACACCCTCTCAGCACCCCCAACACTACACGACTCCCCACTACACACACCACCACAACATCCCCCAGCACTATACAACACCTTAACACACACACAACATCCCAACAAATACAGCACTACATTGCACCACACCCCCAACACAACACACACAAAACACCACCATTACGATACAATACATCCACACCCAGTACCTCAATGCACATACCACACCCCAACACTACGCAACACCCCGACACACAGACCCTGACAAAGCTGTTCTGTTCTCTGTTCTGTCCCCCTTTGCCTTTTTCTCTAGGACAGATCCTAATAGGGAAGCACTCGTTTCGTTTTTTTTAAAATATATTTTTATTGCTTTCAGAGAGGAAGGGAGAGGAAGAGAGAGGGAGAAACATCAATGATGAGAATCATTGATCGGCTGCCTCCTGCACGCCCCCTACTAGGGGTTGAGCCCTCAACCCAGGCATGTGCCCTGACTGGGAATTGAACCGTGACCTCGTGGTGCGTGGGTCGACATTCAACCCCTGAGCCTCACCGGCCAGGCCAGGGAAGCACTCTCAGCTGCAGTCTGTGCTGCAGGACCCGGTGGAGGGAGAAGGAAGGTGCAGGACAGGACTCAGGCACTGGGGTCAGAGGCTCCGTGCAGACCTGGCTCGTCTGTGTACTCGCTGTGAGGCTTGGCGAGGGAGCGCCTCTCTCTGAGCTCGTGTCCTTGTCACAGAAGAACAGCAATGCCCACGTAGGGAGTGTTGCTGGGATTGACCGAGATTATAGCTAGAACACAGTCCGCACAGGCGCCTGTGCAGCCGTCTCCTGTGTGGACAGTGCTGTGGTTATCATCGTGCCTGGTTCTCGCTGCTGCTGCACGTGGGGCAGCAAAGGAAAAGGGAGGGATGGTGCCGAGGCTTGGGGTGAACCGTCCGCTGGAGGAAATCTCCCCACCCAGGAAGAAATTATCACCCTTGGTCCCCACAGGACGTTTCCAGTGTCCCCAGAAACTTACATCTGTCACGCTCCCCACCGTGGGGGCCTCCAGGAGAAGTCATTAGCGAGTGTGTGAATTAGCATTATTTTATCAGCCCAAACCACGATCTGAACAGGAGAATCCTTGCTTTACTGTCCCGCCTGCCTGTCGGCAGCAGAGTGGTTGTTTTCCACCTGGTCAGAGAGCCCCCCTCGTGGTCTCACACAGGACCCCCCCCCACAGCTGAGCCCTGGGCAGGGCCCCCGATTCGCTCACTGATGACCATCCTGCGTTGAGACCTTCACCCCGGTTCTCACTCCGGCTACAGCTGTCCCACTTTCTGACAATGGCTCTTTCCCCTGTTAGGGTCCCAGGCCCCTTGAGAACCTGGGCGAGGGACAAACTCTTCCTTGTGGTGTTGTTCCCACTGGCTCCGGGCCCCTAAGAGCGTGCTCCGGGCGTGTGGACAGCAGCGCCTGCTTCCTGTCTTGGCCGCTCGGAGCAGCCCCGACTGGAGTTTGGCTTCCCGGAGGCTCGGGGAGTCCTTGCACCTGGCGGCCTGCACAGGGCCAGTGTGTTCCAGGGAGCAGCCCCATGCGCCCCGCGCCTCTGCTTAGAGCTCCGGGTTCTGGCCATGAACCCAAGGAGGCCCGGCCGGAGGGGCACACGGGGCTCCCGCAGCAGGAGGGAGTTGCAAGAGCCTGTTTGTCTTCTGCAGGATTTTGACATTTGCTAAACTAGCCCACATTTCGGGTGTCGGGGGACCGGGGGGGGGATGGGCAATTCCCTAATATTCTACCGCCAGAGAGGGGTATGTGGTCCTGACAGGTGTGTGTGGGGTGGGGGGGAGCCCAGTAATGATAACACGAACTGGGCCCTCATTCTGTGCCGTGAGCATGATAGTCATTTAGCTGAATCCCCTCAACAACCCAGGTGGTGAGAACTACTGTTATCCTCGTTTTGTTAAAGAAACAGGAACACTGAGTGAAATAACTCGCCAAGACCCTAGCTGGGAAGAGCTAGGATTTGGCCCCAGGGTGTCTAACTCCTGAGCCCAACAGCTAACATCTACCCTGTACCACCTTTGCTAACCTCCACCTCATCACTGTTATTATAGACGTGGCAGGAACGCAGGCGCAAAAATAAACTCCCCACAGTGCTCACCTGGCATCCTCTCCAGTGATGCCACACTCCCAACAGGTCTGAGCCTGGAGAAGGGAAGTGACTGTCAAGTGCGGTTGGTCCCCTGGTGCCCTCTGGTCTCTCTTGCCCGTGAATCTCAGGCGCCCAGAAGCGAGAGGCACGAGAAAGGAACAGGTGTCGAGCTCAGTACCAAAGGGCTCAGTTCTCTACCAAACGAGGGCATCAGGCTTTTCAGACTCCGACCCGGACCTCACCGCCGTGTCCCTCCCCTCCCACCAGCTCCTTCGTAGAGCACTGGGTCCTGGGTGCAGGCCAGTGCCTCTCCTACATGCACAACAGCCCGTATAGTCGTAGCCGGGTCAAGACCCTACACACATATCCTGGTGGCCACCAACAAGTCACCAGAACACTTCCTCTGAGTGTGGACGTGGAGATATAACTTTCTACCCAAGAGCTAGAAAATAAGGTGCTCTGAACCTAGGCGTTACTCTTTCCGAAGGCACCTGCTGCTCACGAACAACCTAATTACAGATTCCTGCCCCAAATCCCTGCTATGAACATGCTCCCTAAAGTACAGGCTGGGTACAGAAGCCCAACAGTATACCTCACAGTCACATTCCAACCAACAGTATCATGGTGTTGAAAACAGGACTGTATTTTTCACCCAAATAACACCCTTGTTGACACCTGACAATGCTAGCAGCAGCTTCTACATTCCAGATGCCAAAGGGGCCTTCGCAGATATTCCGGATAGATTCGATCACCATTCTGATTGGTACTAAAAAAAAAAAATCTATCTTTGTCACCATGCTGGGAACTTGATGTAAAACCCCAGGTACATCAACTGAGATACACAACTTGATTTCTTCCTATAGTATCGCCATGCTCCAGACATCACTTTGGTTGACTTTTTCTTGTGAAGGACCCAAGTGAGAGAATAGTCTAGAACAGCGGTTCTCAACCTGTGGGTCGCGACTCCTTTGGCAGTGGAACAACCCTTTCACAGGGGTCGCCTAAGACCATCCTGCATATCAGATATTTACATTATGATTCATAACAGTAGCAACATTACAATTATGAAGTAGCAATGAAAATAATTTTATGGTTGGGTCACAACATGAGGAACTGTATTTAAAGGGCCAGAAGGTTGAGAACCACTGGTCTAGAAGATCAATATGGAACCTAGAGGATAGCCTTCTTCTACAGATTTGGAAAATGAGACCCAGAAATGTTAAGTCACAGCACTTAGTGAATTTGTTGGGAAGGCCCCTGTGTTTGGAGACGGAAACTCAGGTTGGAGTGCTAGTTTTGTGTCTTCAATATCTCTTTGACCTTGGTCCAGTTTTGTACAAGCCTCAGTTTTCTCAACTGTAAAAGGGGACCATCAGGCCCATCGCACAGAATGGACTACCTGGGGTCCTGTGGCATGTGGAAGTGCTTTGTAAAGTGTAGCAGGGTGTGCAAGCACTGCATCACGAAAGGCACGCACACCACTCCTGGTCCTCTCCCGGTTGAAAGGATCCAAGAAGCAAGGGTGGGTGTTGGGAATGCTTGTGCTAGCTCTCCACTGTTGGGGTCTCTTTTCATCAAGACCCTATCTTTTCCTTAGGATGGAGGCGAGCCCGGCCTGGCCTTAACAACCTCCAGACCTGCATATGTCACTGCTGTCAGGGGAGGACAAAACCCAAAAGGAGAAGGGGGAAAAATAAATCTTTTGTTTTTGAAGCTAAATAGCCCAGAATGCAGCCAAAAAAGTTCCATAAAGGTTTGACTTTCACCAACACAGAGTGGAAACAAAGCTGACCCCTCCCCTGGCCATGCCCTCTGACCCCTCAGCCCGGAAGACCTCTGCTCTCTCAGCCTCCGATCTGGTTTCAGGGTCTTCCTCTGGGGGCTGATTGCCTCTGGGGGTTGGGGATGGAGTGTTTTTCGCAGCAGCCCCAGGTTCCCAATGGCAGGGGGGTTACTGATGAATATTCATGAGCAGTGTTTGGTGCCTGCTGCAGTTTCTCATGCAAGGTGGGCTTAGAGGGAGGAATATATTACAGAAATGGCCCTCCTGCCACCACCTTTGGAAATTCAGGGCTCAGGGCTCAAAATGAACATTTGACAGGGTAAACCCCCTTTCCTTCTGTTTTCTCCCCACCACCCGTACCCTCACCCTGTGTACATTAAACTCATTCTTCACGTCTAACAAGGGCGGCTGTGTTTCCTCGGGGCTCTGTTCAGTTTGGGTCTGTGTCCATAGATTTTCAGAAAACATCCATAAATCCCTTCCGCCACCACAGCACAATTGATGGTAATTCTTTCTTTGTTGTGAAAGTTGCCACTGGCCACAGTCCTGGAGCTGGAAACGCTTTCTGTCTTTCCTTCCGATCCAGTCCCAGCATAGCTGGCATATTCTATGCGCAGGAATATTCGCATTGGCTGAAGGTGGAAGCAGGACGAGCAGAGGGAGCTGGGAAATAGAGGACTCGGGGGTGTTTGTTTTTTAAATATATGTTTTTATTGATTTCAGAGAGAGGGAGGGAGAGGGAGATAGAAACATCAATGATGAGAGAGACTCATTGATTGGCTGCCTCCTGCGTGCCTCCTAATGGGGATCAAGCCCACAACCCCGGCAGGTGCCCTGACCAGGAAGCAAACCATGACCTCCTGCTTCATGGGTCGACCTTCAACCACTGAGCCACACCAGCCAGTGAGACCCATCTTGGTTTTGAGACCCATCTTTGAGGTTTTCTCATCAGTGAAATGGGAGAAAGCAGATTTGCCTTCTGGGGAGGACGAAAGGCAATAATGATTTGGGAGGCACTTGGGGAACAGTCATGGGTGGACATGGCTGTGGGGTCCTGGCTTCCAAAGCCTTAAGCCATTGCAGTGGACGTGGCCAAAGGCACAGCAATAACAAAAGAAAGACAACACAGATTCTGTGATGGATGTGAGGAGAGGCCCCACAAGCCCTCCACTTGGATTATCTCATTTAACTCCCTCATTGGCCTTGTGAATTAGTCTCTTTTCCTTTTTTTTTTAATTTTTTTTAAATTGATTTCAAAGAGGAAGGGAGAGGGAGAGAGAAATAGAAACATCAATGATGAGAGAGAATCATTGACCAGCTGCCTCCTGCAAGCCCCCCACTGGGGATCGAGCCCACAACCTGGGCATGTGCCCTGACCGGGAATCGAACCGTGACCTCCTGGTTCATAGGTCGACACTCAACTACTGAGCCACGCCAGCTGGGCAGGCTCTTTTCTTATCCCCCTTTATCGGTGAGGAAACAGGCCCAGCAAGGTTGAGTAACTGGCTCAAGGCCATACAACAAGGTAGCGGTGGAGCCAAGCCTTGAATCTTGGGTTTTCTGTGTGACCTTGGCCAAGCTATTTCAGATCCCCAAACCTCAGTCTCCTCATCTGCAAAAAATTAAGGGGCTGCACAAGATGACCTGCCAGGCCCCTTCAGGCCTAAGGATACTGGATTGTGTTTCCAACAGTTCTACCTGAGACCATCGTTGAGGGCCAACTCCACACTCCCATGGGGCAACCCTTAGTGACTATGTGTGGGGTGGGCCAGTCGACGCTCGGCCAGTCCAGCCCACACACGCACCTGTGTAGGCCCAGTTGCTTCTTCCAGGGCCAGCGGAGACTCAGCCTGTGGGGACCATGCCCAGTGACAGGAGAGCTGCTCCGTGGAGAGGCCACAGGCTGCAGTGCCTGCCAGATGGACACAGCTTTTCCCAAACAGTGGAAGTCCTCTCCCTGGCACCCAGCCTCCCGGCTCTGTGAGCAAACCCAGAAGAAAAGCCCCCCTGCAGCCTGCCGACAGGCACCGTGGTGGCAGCCGGCCCGCTCTTGCCCACATCCCTCAATCGGCTCATTCTCCCGCATCCTCCCCTGGGCGTCCCTGGGTTCCTCTCCCGGGGCCCACAGAGAGGAAGCCGGGCAAGTGCAGGCGGAGGCAGCCCTGCTCCCGGTCCAGCCTCACAAGGCGATGGCAAAGCTCAGTCTGTGGGAGTTGCTGGGGACGCTCCAAACCCGGAATGGCTTCAGAGCCTCCGAAAGATTTCCTGTCTCACCTTCACCCCCGCCGCCTGCTCTTCCCAGAATCTGAGCTGCACGCCTTCCGGAAAGCCCCGCTGACATGTGAGATTACCTTCCGCGCCAGAGACATACCAGGAGGGAGAGTCATCCTGTGGTTAGAGAAAGGGAACATGGCCACCAACTGACTCCCTTGGCGCCACCTTCCATGGAGGCCTCCGCGACGCTGCCTCAGTTTCCCCCGGGGTAAAAGCCAGGCTCTGTCCAATTTGTGGCCAGTTTCTGGGAATAGCCCAGAAACTTCAGTACATATAACCGGGTACAACATGACCCAGGACCACGCAGACCTGGGTTTTTATAGGATAAAACTTTTTCTATTTGTCGACTCTTGTCTGATACTGCTGTCTCAGGGACCAATGTGCGCCTGACCTGAGTCCTTGAGATTCAGAATGGAGGAAGCCTGAGTGACCATCTTATCGGGCCTGACCCAACGTGGAGGAATTGATTTGTTGTTGTTATCCTCACCCGAGGATATTTTTCCATTGATTTTTAGAGAGAGTGGAGGGGGAAAGACAAGAGAGAGAGAAACATTGGTATGATGTGAGAGAGAGACATCATATGATATGATGTGAGGATCGAGCCTGCAACCAAGGTACATGCCCTTGACTGGAACCGAACCTCTTCAGTCCAGGGGCCAGTGCTCTATCCACTGAGCAAAACCAGCCAGGGCGAAATTGTTGTTGTTTTTTAACCTCAACAAAACAACCTGTTCCCTGCAGCAGCTGGGAAATGATGGTCCCCGTGGGCCCCGGAACCCAGGGATAGAGAGCCAGGGAGGCGCTGAGTCTTCCTGACAACCTGAGCGACCGGTTGGTTAGTCAGCAACAGGTAGTCGGGCTTCTTGCAGATTCTCTGCCCTCCCACCTGAGGCAGAATCTCCTCTAAAGACAAAGGCTCTGGGGGCCCTAGCGTGGCTTTCGCCCCTTCTTGCTTCTAGGGAACCCCTGGTTCCTTCACTGGCCAAGGGCAGGGAAAGTAGGATACTGGCGGGGCCTAAGGACTCACCGGCACGGCTTCTCTGAACCTGCACTTGTGTGGGTGTGAGGACAGCGGGGGTCTGATAAGCAGGATGAGCAAGTGGGTCACGTGGCCTGGCTGCTCCTCTTGTCTCCACCTGTGAAGAAGGAGCCGCCTCCTCAGCTCTTTGGGAGATAGAGAAGCCCACGAAATACAAGGCAAGCGTTTGGGCATAAAGATAAAACCTTACCTGAGGATTGCAGGGATATTTTAAAGATGCTTTCCTTTGATAACTGCGCGGGGGGTGGGGGGGGGGAGATTATGATTTGTGCCCAGATTTGCTTGGGCATCTGCTGACCTTAGTATGGATTTGGTAAAAGTGAGTCAGGGAATCTTCCTTTACCAGGCACCATCTCCGGGGCCCAGCGGGCCTCTCAGACCAAACGCCGCCACCAAGAGGCCATCACCCCGCACCCCGCACCCCACCTCCACGCAATCACACTTCCCCTCCACCCTCAGAACTAGCAGCTGCCTTTGAAATGGTTTCTAGGCCCAGTGATGGTTCTGTGCAAACCCAAGTATCTCTTCTCAAGTGGTCTCCTGGGAGGCCATGGTCACGTTTACCAGGGGAGGCTGGTCAGGGTGGGAGCCACAGATTTGCAGTTGTGACAAAAACTATACTGACCGATTCACTCAGGATAGGAGCCTGTGACCTCAGTCACAGCTGGGCTGTACTCAATGGGCTGAGCAGACAATCCCCAGGGTTGAAACTAACAGGTCCCAAGACATACTCAGCCACCACTTAAGCTACTGGATAAGGCCACTTTCCTGCCTAGATCTAGGCCTCTTTGAGCTGGGAGAAACTTCTGTGGTGGTTCTTCATTTATAGATTCAGTTTATTAATTTGACTTATTTATTTGGTCGTGGGCTATTAGATTTACTACGGCAATAAGCAGCGTTTACTTATAGATCCAAATCAAGTTGTCCTTGATCATCTTTCTCACACTCAGGAGGTTAGGACCACACCAGTTCATTTTTTAGAAATCCCATTCCTGGTTTGCTCATTCTGTAGGCTACCTTGAGATAAGTGGACCTAGAAGTATTTAACTTGTCTAGGAAAGCATAACGGCTAAACTTTAAGGAAACTCTAGGAAAAACAAGCAAAAATAAAACAACACCCCAAAGCCTCATAACTCAATTCCTGATGTCACTGTGCATTATCCTCTTTGTCATTTCTACCTACAGCATAATGACAGACAAATTACATGCTGGAGGTCCAACTCCAGGCTGAGACCTACACCTCTTTCTTCCCTTTTTTCCTAAGTCAGGCACTATTGAGGCAAAAGGATCTAAAGGAAACTCGGCAAGGATTTAAAAAAAAGTGTGGGAAGCACAGATATGCTGCTTGTTGGTTTTACAACAACATGCTTCATCTTGCACTTTATATGAGGTGTGCTTGGGTGAGAGTGTCAGGGATTATAAGAAGATCAGACTTTCCCGCCTGGAATCACAGAGTGACAGATAGACAAGAATGTTGAGATTATCTGGTCCAAGATATTTGACAACTGGAATGTCCAACAGAAAGCAGCTGGACTGGGCTGGCGCGTACTGTTCAATGTCAGCCCTGGTCTCATCCAGATTCCTCATTTCCCAGATAAAGAGTGTGACACCAGGGAGGTGTAATGGTCTTACCTGAGCACATAACCAGCTAATGGAGGAGTTTGTTCAAAAACCAGTGCTTTTTCCACCACAAAACTCTATCCCTTATTTAAAATTACACATCAGCCCTAACCGGTTTGGCTCAGTGGATAGAGCTTCGGCCTTCGGACTCAGGGGTCCCAGGTTCGATTCCGGTCAAGGGCATGTACCTTGGTGGCGGGCACATCCCCAGTGGGGGGTGTGCAGGAGGCAGCTGATGGATGTTTCTCTCTCTCTATCCCTCTCCCTTCCTCTCTGTAAAAAATCAATAAAATATATTTAAAAAATAAATAAATAAATAAATAAATAAAATTACACATCAAATATAAATACCAAATAGTGACATACCATGGTCTCCAAATAACTTTAACTCATGCCCTAAAAATTCTAGGAGTAGGGCTGACTGCAGGTGTAGCATGAGAAACCCCACTCTCTTGGGTCAGCTTCGGGGAATTGGCTTCTTTCTCAGATGGGCACTTCCCTCATGGTGACAATGTGGCTGCATAAACCTCTGGATTCAACATTACCCCTCAGGTTAAGTCCAACAAGAAAAAGCGTTCCCTGCAACCTCCCCGCCACTCCCTACCCCCACCCCCAACCCCCGCCAAAGACCAAGTGGGATGGAAGAGCAGATCAGACTGGTTGGGGGTCTTGAAGCCAGAGGAGAGACTTTAGATTTGATAAGACAGGACTTAGGAATCCACTGCAGGCCCTAAGCAGGGTCAACAGCCTGACAACAGTGCAGAAGCAAACCTATTGCCCCAGGAAAGAGAAGGATCGTCTTTGGGATACTGTCTTGCCAACAAGAGGTGGGATTTCTGACCTTCGGGATATGAAGTCCAATTGGAGTGAACCTTGAGGTTCGAAAAACAGAGAGCCCAGCAGTGAAGACAAGAAGTGCTTGTGGTGAGAAGGGAATGGAGGGCGGGTGAAGTGAAGATGACAACTGAGGACAGTCAGGGAAGGACTGGGCCATAAGCAGCAATGGCAGAATGTCGTTTCAGCAGGGATACTGACGGCAGCAGCCAGAACGCTCTGCCAGACAAGCCAGGAGCTGGATCATGCCGAGTGCTGGCAGGGGAATGGGGATTTCAGGACCCTTGTCCATGCTGATGGGAGTGTGGGCTACTGCAGCAATCTGGGGAACAATCTGGCATATTTGGTAAAGTTAAGTACAGGTAGACCTTACAACACAGCAATTCCACCCCTATATAAATCCAAATGTATTTCCTAACCCATAATGCCCATTGCAGCAATATTCATGGTGATGAGAGATTGGAAATAACCTGAGCGTTGTACTGTGAGAGCAAATAAGTAAGAGTGGAGTATTAGGCAGCACTTAAAAACCTGGTGCTAAGCAAAAACCAAACCAACCAACCCGAAAGACAAAATGAGATAGGTAGTTGCCAAAACCGGTTTGGCTCAGTGGATAGAGCGTTGGCCTGCGGACTGAAAGGTCCCAGGTTTGATTCCGGTCAAGGGCATATACCTGGGTTGCGGGCACATCCCCAGTAGGAGATGTGCAGGAGGCAGCTGAACGATGTTTCTCTCTTTGATGTTTCTAACTATCTCTCCCTTCCTCTCTGTAAAAAATCAATAAAATATATTTTAAAAAATAAATGAGATAGGTAGCAATACCATGCATGTAAATAAAAAAATAGATGCTCGGAAAATTTAACACTGCAACTTGCCCACCCGCTTCCAGTCAGCCCTTCTGATTCCCTGTTTCTGGACTATTTTTCCCATGGCACTTACCACCTTTGAACAGACTGATAATTCTTATTTTTATGCTTATAAATAATTGTCTCTCCTGCCCTGTTAGTATATACATTCCAATGCATCCCACATGCCTGGCACACAGCAGGCACTCAATGAATATTTGTTGAATGCATCAGCAAGTATTGGCCAGGAAGGGGATGAGGGATGAGGGTAGCCAGAGGGGCCGTGCTGCCCAGAACATCCTGGACTGAAGCATGTTGGTGGCTTCTCAGTTCCATTCTCTCCCACCTCCCAGGGGCTGGCTGGGCCTGCGATCAGCCTGCCTGACTCTTCCAAGACATCGGGTCTTGAAAACATAAGCCTGAGGACGCTCTGAGTCCTTGTCCTGGGAGACCAGAAATCTGAAGGGTTTCTGTTGCATGGCTCTTCCCAAACCAATTTCAGGGAAGGTGTTAGCTGGAGGAGTCTGCCTCGGGGTCCACTCAGGCTCCTTAGAAGTTCAGCCAGTTTTTGGATTTGGAATTCTCAACTGGTTCACATGTATTAGTAGGTTTAAGACAAAACAAAGACTGGAGTCACCCTAGAAGGTACCTCACCACCAGCCTGAGAAATATCTGGGAAACTTTGGGAAACACAAATGCCCAAGCTTAATCCCCAAGGAGATTCCAAAGATCTTAGGGGGCCCAGGAATTTGGTTTGTTTGGTTTGAACTCCCCACGTGAATGTGGCCCAGCCAGAACCAGAGCCCCACACTGTCCCCAACGGCCAACAGGGCTCTCCCCAGGGAATCAAGAAATCCCTGCTTTCCTCCATCCCCCTCAGGAATGCTGGGGGGGCTTCAGGAGCTGATGCAGTCGGAGCTCTGGGTGGAGGGGGCAGGTAATGGGCCAAAACACCCCCTCAGCCTGCTCTGGTATCAGCATTCCAGGCCCACCCACCTGGGCCCTTGGTCACCAGGAGACCTCACGCGCACACACAGGCCCTAACCTGCCCCAGCCCAGATCCGGAGCTTCCCCAGCAGCTCTCTCCGCCTGCTTAGAACAAAGGCGATTGTTCTCCCAGGAATGCACTGCAGGGAGATGTCCATCATCCCGTCCCTTCTCCCCATCCCTTGCACCTCTGCTCCCACCTTTAGTGCCTGGGAGGGAGGGTGTCCCGACTATGACGGCTCTTGGCTACTTCTTCCTCTCCAACGTGAAAGTCACATGCTCTGATGTGTGGTTATTTGTGCACGAATCCCTTCGGCAGTCGGAGGTACATTCTCAAAGCTAAAGGCTGAGGTTCGGGCAGAGGAGGTGTTTTGTGTTTTGTTTTGTTTTTCATACACATTGGCGTTGCCGACCTTCCTGTGGGAATCGTCCCATTCTTTAAACTTTAAAGTTTAGGATGGATTGTGCCTGTCCCTGCCCCCACCTGATGAAGCAGTAAAGTGTAACAAGAGAATCTGGCTAAACAAGTTTCCGATTCAAACGTTATCTTGTGGACAAAGAACCCTTTGAATATGGTTTCTGTGTTTGGCTTCTGGGGATGGAGTGGAAAGTTGTTTTCACTGTTACTGGAATTCTTCTCTCCCTTCGGCCCCTGCGGGTCACTCGCTTCAGGCAGCCATGGGCCGGATGGAGGCCAGGGGAGGCCGCCGGGCCAGGAGAGCGGAGGCCAGGCCATTTCCTGCTCATTAACACCTGGGCATTGATAATATTGCTCTCTAGGAAGCTGCCGCTGAGAAGGCAGAAGGCGGGTTGTCCCCCTGGGTCACCGCCTCATCCGTAGGCGGAGGGCCTCTTTCTGGAAGAGCCCATAATCCAAACATGCTTGAGGCTGTTGATGGATAGAAAGCTCCCATTTTAAAAGGATTCCAAATCTAAACAGAATGTGTCTGGTTACTGACAAAATTAAATTACCCTCGGCGGGAGGAACTTCCCCTTCCAGGGAAAACAAAGTTACGGCTACAGATAAAATAGAAACCTGGGCAGAGGATTCCAGCAGCAGGCGAGTGTGATTGTTAAGGGGATGGGCTTAAATTCATTTTCTGTGTGTCCCCCTTTGATATACTTCATAAACGAGAAGGTACAAAACGCTCTTTGTCTGTGTAGTCGCCGAAGGGTCACAAGTCTTCGGTGAACAGCACCTGGAGGCCCGGGTTCGCTGAACTCTCTTGTCTCCTCTGGGAAATCTCTTTTTCTCCCTAGAAACGCGATAACCAGGCTGCCCGGGAGCGAAGAAAGAGGGAGAAACTTTTCCTGTTCTGCGTCCTCTTTTTCTCAAGGGAAGGTGGCGGGTAACACTCTGCCTTCTTGGACATTCTCATCAGACGAGGCCAACGCAGTGAAAGGAAGCAGCTTGTACGGATTTCAGTCCTCAAACTGGCAACAAGAGAGCCCTCCAAGCCAGTTGTTTTATTTACTCGACGGGTCTGTGTGGCGGTTCAGGCCATCACAATCCTAGGCTCTGAGAGGGAATAGGAGTCTTCAAAGGAACTAATAATCCTAAACTATGAAGGGGACCTAAGTTTTGCCTCCCTAAAACTCCCTTTTGGGGACACTGATTGTAAGCTAGTTATTAAGAAACGAAAGACTCGGAAAAAAGCTTGACCCTCCCCCCTTTCCCGTCTGAGAGTCAGATGGAAAGACCTGCACCAGGAAGGGCCTCACAAAGGCTCCAAGCAGGGCCGTTAACTACCCCTTGTGTCCCCCTGTTAACTACCCCTTGCCCCACTGTGTCCCCCCTGTTAACTAGTCCCCCTGTATCCCCCTGTTAACTAGGCCCCCTGTGTCCCCCCTGTTAACCAACCCCCCTGTGTCCCCCCTGTTAACTAGCCCTCCTGTGTCCCCCATTAACTAGCCCCTCTGTGTCCCCCTGTTAACTAGTTCGCCTGTACCCCCTGTTAACTAGTCCCCCCATGTCCCCCTGTTAACTAGTCCCCCTGTGTCCCTCCTGTTAACTAGTCCCCCCATGTCCCCCTGTTAACTAGTCCCCCTGTGTCCCCCCTGTTAACTAGTCCCCCATGTCCCCCTGTTAACTAGTCCCCCATGCCCCATTGTTTCTGGCTGCCTGGCAAGAACGCGCCTGCCCTGTGCCGGCTCTTCCTGAGCTGCCTGTAAATGGCCCGCGTCCTTCTCCATCTCAGACCCCCGCCCCACCCGCCGCTTCTCCCCTGACCACATGGAATAAAAACCTCCGCTGTGCCAGTGTAACAGCGGGTCTCGTTACTATAAGGCAGCCCTGGATGTGCAGTCACCCTGCACATGTTCTCCTGTTAAACCTGTCTCTGTTGACTCGGTTAGCAGCCAGCTAGGAGACCTGAAGGTGGGAGGGAACGTGTTGTCTAGCCCCCACGAGCACATTCCCGTTTACAGCTCACTTTCACCCCCAATAACTCAGCCAGAGGCTGAGCGAGCGGAAGGAAAAATGGCCTCTGGGTTTGAGATGCTCAGAGACCGGCGGGGCAGGTCGGATTGCAGAGAGGAAGCCTCCGGGGAATGGCCAAGGCCTCGATGAAGCCTGGCCTCGCCGGCAGAGGCCAATCAAAGGTGTGCGGCGGCGAGGAGAGATCAGTGAGCCCGGCCGCAGGTGCTCCCAACCAAAGAGTCTAGAATATCCCATCCTGGGGGTTCGGTTTGCTCAGGGTTTCAGCTGGAAAGGCATCTTCCTCTGAGACCCAGACCTCAACAATAACGCCCCTCTCTTCCTTTTGAAGCCCGTTTCAAATCTCCTCCCTGACAGAGAAACTTTATCTCCTACATCCTCTCCGCTCCTCTTGGTTACATCCGTGGCCACGGAGCCGGCCAGCTGGCCCCGCCACAGCCCTGTCCCACAGAGAGAGATGTCATCGACGCGGGTGTATGTCGGGGGGGGAAACTTGCTTTTATTTTGCTTTTGATGAATGTGCTAAGATGTTACAGGAGGGAAGGCTCTCCTCCCTGCATCTGTGGCCCCGCCACGCTGGGTGGGTCCTCCCGGAGCAGCTGAGGCCAGTGTGAGAGGGGCGCTCCCAGGGCCTGGCAGGCTGCACGCTGCTGGGCGATGGCTCCTCCATCACACTGTCATCGCCAGCGCAAGCGGGGAACACCCAGCCACACAGCTGCAGCACCGCTGGCGGCAGAGAGCTGACCTGACCGCAGCGGGGAGGCCCCGGCCAGCCCCTCCTGCCCTTCAGCCCCCCAGCCACGTCTGTGGTCAGGTGATGGGGCCTTCACTGGCCCTGAGACCACTGGCCAGCACTGGGCTGGAGTAGGTGCTCAGTCGCCAGGCTGCACAAGCTTGTGAGGACTTTGATGTGCCCAAGTTACCATCACTACCCTTTACTACCGCTGTTACCAAAGCCACCCACCCCTTGCTGTGCTCCAACACAGTCCACCTAGGCCCCCCCGGTACCCAGATTACCATTCTAAGCTTCCTGTGTAGAAACTGTTGGTGTGGCAGTGGTTTTAAAACTCAATTGAGCCCTGGCTGGTGTGGCTCAGTTGGTAGGAGCATCCTCCCAGATACCAACAGGTGGCAGGTTAGATTACTGGTCAGGGTACATACCTAGGTTTGGGGTTCGATCCCCATCCCTCAGATGGGGGAAAGGATGATGTTGGGAAATGAAATCCAAGTTAATGTGGGAAAATGTAGCTCAGCCCAATGAAGAAACAAATGACTGCCCCCTCCCCCCTTGAAGATAAAGAAACTGGAAACAGAGTAGAAAAAGCTATTGGGAACATTTTTCTCTGATGGCACATTGCCCCTTTGAATAAATCTTTGTGTCAACTAAAAAAAAAAAAAAGTGCTGTGAAAATTAACAAGCTAACAAGTGCAGATTGCCAAATTTGGTGGCAGACACATAAAAGCGGACCCTGTCCAATGGTGGCTGCTATTGTGGTGGTAGTTATATGGTATTATTATTATTATTATTGCTGTTATTAACAGACTAGAGGCCCAGTGCACGAATTCGTGCATGGGTGGGATCCGGCCAGCCCAGCCCCAAGGGAGGCAGATTAGGGCCAGGTTTGTTGGGAGGAGGAGATGGTGGGAGGTTGGCCAGCTGGCCCCACCCCGGATCGGGCCTGTTCGCTGGCCGCAGTGGGCATCATAGCGACTGGTTGTTCTGGTCGTTATGGAGTTCCGGTCGCTGGCTTTTTATACATATAGATTTGTGCTTTGTGAGGGAGACTAGCCTTTTAGAGACAAGTAATATGGGGAAACTTTGGGAGAACATCCCTTCCAGGCAGTAGCATATCTAAGTTTCACCTGGTGGCATATTACATTGTAACAATTTGGATTTTTCATTGGAGGTGACATTCTTCAGTGACAAAAGCCAATGTTCTATCTTTCTGGAGGAAAAATCTAATTGAGTTTTTGGTGAGGATTTTTCTTTTTTTTACTTAAATGTGATCTTTAGTCGATTAGTCCACCCCTGGAGATCAGTCTTCTTAAAAAACAACAACAACAACAACAATAAAACACTAAGTTGCTCTCCACCTAATCTTTCAAGAAGTTCAAGTAAAAGATGCTGGGTTGGAGTACTACTCTGAGTTACCAGAAGCAGGCGGGAGGCCTCACAACACTTTTCCCTATTTTCCTCTTAAAGGGTTGGCAGGTCCTAATTAAAAGGAATCATCATCTGAAAATGCTTTAAAAGTGAGTATCGCTTGGCTTTATGTTTTCCCTTTTTTAGTTTGGGGAAGTCAGCAAGTGCTACAAGGGAGAACTCTAACTCTGTGTCTCCCTTTTTCATCGCCTTAGACAAGTAGAAAAAATAACTAACTTTCTGAAATCACCCAGAAATCAGTCCATTTAGACCAGGTCAATAGCTGAGCTTACAGTGGTCAGCAAGCAAACTTATAGAAAACCGATACATCAATTTGTGTTTTATTGTACAGAAAGGATCTTCATTTTAAAAGATAAGCTCTAGTTTTGGCTCATAAGGCCCAAGAAGATAAACTAGACAAATACCCCATGCATTAAAAATTTTTCCTTCAATCAACACAATAAACATAAAGTGGTTTTCATGATATTCCTTTTCAAGTTGTGGTATTAAGCCCAATTCACAATGTTCATATTTTTATGGCCAATACATTGAGTGTGTGTGTGTGTGTGTGTGTGTGTGTGTATCTCACTGTTTAAGTTGAGTAAAAAGTTTCATCTAAAATTATTTATTTTTACTCTTTAATTTTGATTCACGTGCCTCTGGAGACTACATCTTTTATATGATTCTAATTCCAAAAATAAGAGGAAAACAGAAGGTGAAATGCTATTGGTTAGTTCCTTTAAAAGGCTGTCTGGAGGGGTCACTCCTGAACTTTTTTTTTTGTAAGTCATATTTCAAGTCTTTGATCTTGACAGCCCTGAAATACTACCTCACAATTACATCATAAGTATGAAATAACTTCTGTTGGCTAGTGAAATGACTTTTCAAAAGTTTCCACTAAACACACAAATACTCCAGTGAAAGGCTGTCAGAGTATTCCAAGTGATTAGTGACGGTATTAAAATGGCCAGTATTGCCATATATTATACCCCTAAGAAATTTAGAATATTTATGGCAAGACCTTCATCTACATAGTTTGACTCTTTTCTTCTTTTTACTTTTTAAAGTGATTGGTAATTTCTTCTTTTAGTCTGTTTCATATGCTTTGCTATTACTAAAAGCTGTTTAAGCACTGGGTTTTTTACAGTGAGGAAAAATAGTTTCATACAAGAGTCAGTAAAGCAACTGAACCAAATATCATCTCAAATATTTCATGAGTTCAGTAAATACAGGGTGTCCCCAAAAAGGCATACACACCTTAACAGCTGATAGCTCAATTTTGAAAATAAAATGTATTTTAAAAAACACTGCCTTTATCATTATGCAAAGTGTGTGTATACCTTTTTGGGGGACACTCTGTATTTACTATAGAGTCATAACGTATCATAGGATACGAATCCAGCTACGTGCACTTGGTCCGTCTCTCCCACCAAAAAGAAAGACAGAGAAGTACAACATTTTCAACTAGAGGCCCGGTGCACGGCATTCGTGCACTGGGGGGCGGGAGGTCCTTTAGCAGTCCAAGAGCCCTAAGGGGATGTCCAACTGATGGCTTAGGCCCGCTCCCCATGTCGAACATCCTTAGCACTGCCGCGGAGGCAGGAGAGGCTCCCACCACCGCCACTGCACTCGCCAGCTGTCAGCCTGGCTTATGACTGAGCAACACTCCCCTTATGGGAGCACACTGAGCGTTGAGCGTCTGCATTGAGCGTCTGCCCCCTGGTGGTCAGTGCGCATCATAGTGACCAGTCATTCCACCATTCAGTCGATTTGCATATTAGCCTTTTATTATATAGGATAGTGTGGACACTCCAACCACCCAGTCACTCAATGACCGGCCCCAGCATCAGAGAGAAGAGAGGATAGACCTACTTTCGCCTTGGCTGTTTTTATTTCCTTTTCCTCCCTCCAGTGGAAAACCTGAATGTAAGGCTAGAGCAGTGGTTCTCAACCTTGGCTGCACATTAGAATCACCTGGGAATCTTTTAAAAATCCTGATTTCTGGGCCTTATTCTTCGGAAATTCTGTTTCTTTGTTACTAATGTTGTGGCCCCAACCCATTACAAAGAAACAGAATTTCCGGAGGATGAGGCCCAGAAATCAGGATTTTAAAAAGATTCCCAGGTGATTCTAATGTGCAGCCAAGGTTGAGAACCACTGGGCTAGAGTCTGACATATAAGTGTTTGGGATACATCAGGGCCTCCAAATAAGAACCAGCTGATCCATTTGATTCCCAACCCAAAGCAAACAAAATGACAATCTGACCCATTATTGGAGAAAACCCTGGCTCTGTTGGACCCAGTGAGGGCCGTCCTATGTTACTGTATTTCATAAGCCACCGGAGAGTTTTTTCAAGGAGAACCTTGACTCCAAGCTTTATTTGCCCGACCCTTTATGGTAGATGCGCAATACAATGCAGTGAAGTAAGGTGCACCTGCTGTATACAAGGTTCTGTGCTGGATTGAAATTACAGGGAAAAATTAAGGGGAAGATTCCTGGATCACTTAGTCGGCACTTTAGAGGTCTGAGAATAAGATTATTCATACACATACACATACAACTTGAGAGTGAGTCACATTTTTGTAGTGTGGGCCAATCTTGACCTGTCCTTTTTCTGATCTAATAGCTCATTTAATCTTTACTTTCCTTAGTAAGAACTGTGAGCATGCCAAATGATGTAAATTAAAAAGGTGAGATAGTAGGACAGATATTTGTTTTTAAATTTCTGTTTTTAGAACTAATTTTTGATAGAGATGGAGACTGATGGTGGTGGTGGCGGTGGTTTTTTAGAACAAGCTAGTGACTTAAAAACAGAAGTATAAACACAGAAGGTTTATTTATTTGCTGATCACTTTAGATACGTCAGCCAGTGGAAGGCTTTTATGGGTAACATATATAGTATGTGTGTACTGTGTACTCATGTGCCCTAACATCAAACATTACCTGCTACATACATGCTGAGTTCAGCAAATTGCCTCCCTGTCCCCAAACAGTCTCAGTCGCATCAAATCTGAAATGCATCATGACAAGCATTTCTTGTAATTGTTTAATAAAGGACATTTTCAAGAAAATCTAATCCACCTCTTTCTAATTCAGTTATAGCTTATCCCCTTAAGATGTTACCTTACCCGAGCTAGCTCTGCTTAACAACAACAACAAAAAAAATCTTTTTCTATCTTTTTTAAGATTTCTGTGCAAACAGGTTGTCCTTCAAATACCTGGGGGCCTCCCCAGCCCTCAACTCATGTTTGATTCAAGTTCAGAGTGAGCCTTGTTTAATCGATTGGACTCCCCAAGAGGCTGGAAAACATACCACCCCATGATCAGGAGAAGAGAGCTGTGAAGCAAGCATTGAATTTTCTCACAACTCAAACCTAACCCTTCTCTCCCTCCTTATAGGATCGAATGGAAATTGCAAAGGTTACATGCAACACCTCACTCGAGCTGACTTTTTCAATTCAGGAAAAACAAGGGCAATAGCTAGGGAATGTGACTTTAAACCGAGGGCCATCCTGCCCAGGGATAGCCCCTCATAGCGATTACATCGACAGATCTTGGCAGCTTTTTTTAGAACTAGGAAGGATGGCAAGAGAAGCAACAAATATACTCACTAAAGCTGATATACTGGAGAGGCCAAAATCCTCCTTTCCTCCTTGGTATCCCAAGTTACTCGTGCCAGTTTGTGAAACTGCGCATCATTATTTTAGTTGTCTGCAGCTTTGGGTGGGTTTTAATAATCTCACTGGGCTGGCTCCAAGCAAGGCCCCAGGCATTACAGTTAAGAGTTTGCTCTAGGATATTTGGTGGCCAGCAACTCAGGTTGAACTAAAGGAGCAGAGTCATTGACAAGCTTTGGAACAAGATTTGGGGTGGGGTTTTTTTTCTCCTTTCTCATAACATAGAAGCTGATTGTCTTCTGATGTAACAGAGATAAATTGGAATGGGCTCTGGCAAAGGTTTTATTTGATCAACAAACACTGCCCAAGGGATAGCTGTGCATGTCCCTGCTTTCCACAGCTTTCTCTTCTGTGGATTCATCCCTGCCCCACATTTTCCCTTTTCTCCAACCCTCCCCACAACTTTCCTAGAGGAAAAATCTCTGAACAAAAGCTCCCCAGCACAGAATGTTCATTATCAGGTGACAGAGGGTCAGCCTGTGAGCAAGGAATGTTTAGCCAGAGAGAAGGGAAGTCGGCTTGCGCTGGAACCAGCAGCACACAGGCCCTTTCAATTGCTGTTCATTTCTCCTTCCTGCGTCGCTCACCCTGGAGAAGCCTCAGGCCTACTAATATCTCAACACCCCCCTACCCACCACCCCTCAAGCGCTCAGCTGGATTGTTGATGAACCCTGGCCCAACTCCGGCTGCAGATTCTGCCCATAGTCTGGGGGGCGTCCTGCCTGAATGGCCGCTTTTTACTCAAAGCCACTTGATGAATGAAAACTTGAAACATTCTTTTCAGGGGTGGGAACCTTTTTCCTGCCAAGGGCCATTTGGACATTTATAGCATCATTCTTGGGTCATACAAACTTATCAACTTAAACATTAGCCTGTTATGTTTGGTCAAACATTCAATTAACTCACCCCTAATGCCTTGGCAGGGCCAGACCAAATGATTTCTCGGGTCTTATATGGCCCACCCCTGCTTTAGATGCTCCCGGGCATTGAATCACTCTCAATTGGGTTTGACATTAAAAGGGAGAAAGGGGAAAAGATGGGAACTACCTGTCCAAAGAGTAGGTGATCCCGTGCTGTCTCAGCAGACCCACACAGGAATCGGTTCCCTGTGGCATGAGTCGTGTTTGCAGGGTCCCATCAAAGACCAAGGTGACTGGTTTTGTTTTGTTTTGTTTTGTTTTTAGTTTTTATCTTTCTTATTTCATGGTGACTATCAATATTGCTGCCACCATTCTGTCTGGACTTTTCTTGTAACATCTTCAACATTGCCCTAAATTTGTGCGATTCCAAATCTCTGTGGCTCCATGGAGAAAGAGGAAGACCAGCTGAAGTAGAAATAAAATTATTTTCTTGTAGTGTTTCTTTTGGGTGAGTATTGGGAAACAAGGAAGTTGAGGAGGTGAGCTGGGCTCTCTGGAGAATCTCTTGGAGAATTCCCTTGGGAAGTATAGCTAAGGGTGATCCTCCGGGAAGCCCACTAAAGTGAAAATCAAGAGCTACGGTGCCCACTGGAGTTGCCAGGGACTGTGACATGCATCCGTCCAAATTGGGCCTTAATAATAAATACCTCAGATTCACTGTCACACAGAAATTACGGGACCTATGTGACACGACCAGAGCTACATGGATACAATGAGACAATAAGGACTGTGGAGTAAGTGTAGAGGGCTGGCTGATGTTGGAATCAGAGCGTGGGGGTGTCGAATGGGGGGAGGGGGGAACTTTTAACAAATCAGCACTATAGTCTGATAAGAGATAAGAAAAGTGGTGATGAACCAGCCCAAAATAATCTCCAAGGGGGCCAGTATTTTTGGAGCTATGGCAATCTACCCATAAAGTCTCTGATTTCCCAACATTCCCCTTCCGCTCCTTACAGGAGTGGCATTGATGTATTAAGCCTAAGGGAATCAAAGTTAATTTAATTTTGAGGATTTCTCAACAGACTTCAGCTGCAGGTTGTTGTGAAACTGAAGTTGGACAAACGTAGGCCGAGAGGAACAGATGATCACCCCAGGAAACAAAAGACAAGTAGGACAGCCCGGCTGGCGTGTCTCAGTGGTTGAGCATCAACCTATGAACCAGGAAGTCACGGTTCGATTCCCAGTCAGGGCAAATGCCTAGGTTTTGGGTTTGATCCTCAGTGAGGTGTGTGCAGAAGGCAGCCAATCAATGAGTATCATTGATGTTTCTATCTCTCTCTCCCTTTCCCTTCCTCTCTGAAATCAATAAAAATATATTTTTTTTAAAAACAAGTAGGACAGAACCCCCTTTTTCAGGTAAGGGCAAATAACAGTAAAAGAGAGGAAGCAAGTTTATTTAACAAACGATTTTATGACCTATGAGATCTACCCTTCCAGGATCCAGCTGAGGCTCACACTGTTGTGCTCTGGTCGGGGAGCGGTGACCTTGCGTGAGCCCAGGGCCACCGTGGAATTACAGACAGCTGGGTAAAGGCCTGGCGGGGAGCCTTCAAAGGTAAGTCAAGCGAGTTGGTAAGTTTCCCCAAACAAAGAACACACACATGCACAAGTACTTGATAGAGAACAAATTTCTATAAACATTTCCTTCTGAGCAAAGTTTGAGGCGCAGGCCAGCTTTTTCCCATAAAAAGGAGAGCGATGAATGGCGGTGATTACACTCTCTGGTTTTCTTTGTGAGGTCATATTTTTTCATTATTTGCCGGAAGTAATCATGCACATGCACACGGAGACGGATAAGCCATCTAATGCAAATACCACCAAGCTTACAGCTCGGCCTCCTGTTAGAAGAGAAGTCTCTGAAGTTCCTCTGCTCTGAAGTAAGTCCTTCTTCCTGTGCCCTCGGACCAGGCTTTCCTGAGAGTAGCCAAGGGTGTTTTCCATCCTCTTCAGCTCAAGCTAGCATCTAAAGCGGAGATAAACAGGCTCAGCTTCGAGCACAGAAGCTGGAGAGCAGACTCCTTACTGGATCTCTAGCTGCCTTCTGCGTGTCCAGTGCCACGTGAAGCCCTGGGGAAACACAGAGGAACAATACCCAGCTCTTGCCCTTGAGAAGTTCGTGGTGTAGGGGGGGAGCCAGGGCTCCTCTCATGGTAGCTGCTCCTGAATGGGGGCCATGGTTGCTAGGCAGCAGGTCCAGAACAGTTATTCAAGTCGGGAAGTCAAGTCCTGCTTTTAGCTCTGCCCCTTGACATGTGAGATAAGCCGCTTGTCTCAGGATCCTCTGCCTACAGTGTAATACATATAATTAGGGAATTACTTAACATCTCCTGTAATGAGCTGCAGTTACATATGCCCAGATATATCTTAATGACTCAAATTAAAAGGGAATATAATTCTGTTCCCAGGTCATCTTGAGTAAAATCCAAACACCTTTCCCACCAGTCTTACAGATCATTATTATACTAGAGGCCCAGCGCACGAAATCGCGTGAGACCAAGACCCACCACTCTGGCGGGAACCCAGACTGACTCCCACCACGCCGAGAGACCGAGACCTGCCGTGCAGCAAGACCCATCAGTGCACCTCCTGGTGACTGGTCGTTTGGTTGTTACGGCGTTACGGCCACTGGCTTTTTATAATATAGATTTCTTTGGTGTTCTCCAAAATGCCATTCACAAATTCAGTAAGTACTTGCTGAGAAACCGAATGAGCAACTGACTCAAGAAGCATTTTGAATTCTCTGGATCATTCATTGGCTCCTCATGCTACAATGTTTAGTGCTGAGACAACTATGGTCCTTCACACTATCATGGTCATCTACCTGGTATCCATTCCACCTGTTTCTAGTAATAGCCCCTCCTTTGGCTTTGGGAACAATCCCTCCCTATTAGATACAGTCATGATGGTTCCACAAACCTAAGGTAGGCTAGAAAGAGAACACCAGAATTGCAATACTGAATGTTCTTGAGAACGATCCATGTTCTACTGAGACTGTGGTATCCTGAGGAGATTATTTCTTAGTTCCTGATGCCTCAATCCCAGGGCCTGCCCTGGCTCCTGTCCTCTCTGAGCCTGTATATTCTGCTTTCCCTTTAGTTCCTTGACCTGCCTTCATATTCCTACAGTAAATATCTTATGCGCTTAAATTAACTAGCGTTGGTTTCTGTTGCTTGCAAGGGAAGTGTTCTAACTCCAGCCACACCCCTTAGAAAAAGTCCAGGTAATTTAACTGGGGTAACAAAATAGAGAAAAAGGACTTCCCAACTAAAAGAAGTCTTCAAAATCTAGTCCAACTCTTTTGCTTTGCAGACAATCTGACCCAGAGAAGTGAAGTGACTTGATCAGAATCATAACATTGGTTGGTGAGAGTCCAGTTTAGAACCCAGGACACCGGGCTCCCTGTTTAGGAGCCTTTGCACTTTTTCACTCTGTTTCTTGTCCACGGGTCTCCTCTTCCATGGTTATTGCCTGTGGCTGCTTTCGTGCTCAGCAGCAGAGTTGAGTAGTTACAGCAGAAAACATAAATTAGTTCCCAAAGCCTAAATTATTTACTGTCTGGCCTTGACAGAAAAAGTTTGCCTATGCCTGCCATACACAATTCGAAAATGAATGAATGTGGCTATGTTCCAATAAAACTTTATTTATAGACACTGACATTTGAATTATATATCATTTTCAAGTTTCTCAAAATATTCTTTTTTTTTTTTTCAAACTTTTAAAATGTAAAAACCATTCTTAGTTCATGGACTGTACAAAAACATGCAGCAGGCTGAATTTGACCTACAGGCTGTAGTCTGTTGACCCCTAGTTTAAGCCCAGTTTCTGCTATTTGCAATGAAATACAACCTAACTGAGTCCATGCTCGTGCTAAGGCAGCACTGCCGTCTCCTTCTAGCCGCTGTCATGATCATCTACCGGGACCTCATCAACCATGATGAGATGTTCTCCAACATCTACAAGATTCGGAAGACGGCAGACCAGCTGTGCCTGGAGGTAGAGGGGAAGATGGTCAGTAAGACAGAGAGTAACATTGATGAATCACTTGTTGGTGGAAATGCCTCCTCTGAAGGCTTGGAGGGCAAAGGTACCGAAAGCACAGTAATCACTAGTGTAGAAGCATCAAAAGTTGGGAGACAGGAAGGAGCGTGACAGCACTAAGACATCTAATCAGCTGGCAGTTAGGCAATCAAAACAAACCACTCAACTTTGCATGGATTTTTGTCATCTATGATTTCCCCCCCCCCCTTCAACCTTGGCATGATTGTTTAGGAACTAATATATCTTGGCATTTAGGTTTTAATATTTGAAGTTCATCAGTTTCACCTGAGTGTCTTTCTTCTGTTAAGTTCAAGTAGAACTAAACATGTTTTACATTATTTTTAAAATCACGTATAATATGATGCTGTTACTATAAAATTATTTTTGTTCTTAATCTCTTTCCCTTTCTCTCCTTCAGATAGATAGATAGATAGATAGATAGATAGATAGATAGATAGATAGACAGACTAGTATTGGTAATTCTTGTTATGAACTACACCATGTGTCAAGCACTATATTAAGTGCTTTCCATGCATCTACATATTTAATCCTCATAAGATTCCTAAGGGGTAGATACTATGGTCACCCCCATTTTACAGGTGAGAAAAAGGTATGAGGATATTCCTATGGTGACAGACAGGAACTGGGAGAGCTGAGGGTCAAACCCAGGGCTGCAGACCCCGTGCTCTTAACCATCACCTCTATTGCTTCTCTGCAAGTGGGCAGGTAGGTCACTTGTTGCTCTCCTTGTACTTTGAATTTTTAATTGATGATTATGTTCATTAAAAAAAAAGGCAGCACCACCCTAGCTGGTTTGGCTCAGTGGATACAGCATCGGCTTGCGGACTGAAGGGTCCCAGGTTCGATTCCAGTCAAGGGCACATGCCCAGGTTGCAGGCTCGATCCCCAGTAGGGAGCATGCAGGAGGCAGCCAATCAATGATTCTCTCTCATCATTGATGCTTCTATCTCTCTCTCCCTCTCCCTTTCTCTCTGAAATCAATAAAAATATATTTAAAAAAAAAAAAAGGCAGCACCAAACTATAAAAGAGACTCAACTTGCAAACCAGAGTGAATACTCCCCGGTATTACATAGGCCCACTGAGCAGAACCTGAAACACCTCCTGCCCCCACAACCCCCCTCTCCCACCCCCCTCTCCCAACCACTAATCTAGGAGACTCCTTGGAGCAGAGGGGCGTGTTCAGAGGACCAGCTCCTGACAAACTAGCACGGGCTTTGGAACAATAAGTGGTCTGAAACTGTAATGATAATCATCGCAAAGGGGTGGATGGAAAGTCAAAACAGCATACCTGTGTTTTATTGGCTTTGGGCAGATTAGCTGGAGGAAATCAGCATTCTTAAGGGATCACCTCTGTGAGAGAAGAAAATGTGTAGTAAACAAAGGTGGAAGGCGGCCCGGGCGTATGCAGTCACGCCTGCCGTCACTGCGTCCTGAACAATTTGCTGGACGGACCCGGCTGCATTGGAAACGACATAAGGTAACGGGTGACGGTGACGGCGTGACGCCTTCCGCCGCCCAAGTGCTAGGCAATAAGGGTGGTAATGGGGAGCGGCTCCCGCGGGGGCAGAGGAGCAGCTGCTGGTGTCACCTGGGAATGGCGCCCACATATAATTCTCCTCTCCTGACAAGGATCCTCAAGTCCCCCTGTCGCTGTCACTCACCCGCAACATTAATGACTAAAGGGGAGAAGGCGAAGAAAGGCCTGGGCCCCTGAAAGAGAGAGGAAGACAGAGAGAGAGGGACAGAGCACGTTCATAAATAAAACAGGAGCCTGAAGGGAAGAGCTGCTTTGTCAGAATATAAATATTTCCCTTCTGCTTTTATCTTTAATGTAGTGTGAGAAGCTTATTAAAGGGAAAGGCATCTCTGTCCCCGGAGCCTCGCACAGCCTTGCGGGGAGGGAGCTGCCTGTGAAGGGCACACCTCAGCCCCCACTTGGGAAGTCTCCCCGCTGGAGTGAGCGCCTTGCCAGAGCCAGGAGGAAGGGCTGGGGGAAGAAAGGGAAGCCATTGTGGCCGGAGGATGCTTATCTCGATGGGCCTGGTGTCCTGTTCTGTGAATTGCGGGAGATGCTGAGAGACCGAGGCCGGGAGTGCCCGTCTGCTCAAAGGCTTGGCTGCCGAGGCCTGGCTGCTAGACTTTCACCGCTTCATTAGGGAGAACAATATCCAAATGCAGACAAAGGGGAATTTGTCTCCAAGAGTAAGACAGATGGAAAAGCTGGCGGGGGTGGGGACCTAGGGGCCTGTGAGTACTCCTCCTCTGAGGAGCCCTCCGTGCCTGCAGACCTCACATCTCTAAGAAGACAGCCAGGGTGGGCAGGCCAACGTCCAGCCTTCCTGAGCCCAGAGCCATCACTATTCCAACACCGCCTCCCTAAAACCCTAAAAATAGGGTAGGGCAGTCAGAGCCTGCATACCAGTTCAGGCTGGCACAGAGCCTGGCACCGGTGGGTGCCCAGTGAGGGTGCAGGGCATGATGCTGGGACTGTGCTGGTCTGTATGTGTAAGGCAAGCATGTCAAAGCGAGTTTGACATGCGTGGGTAGGGCCACGCCTGGGGCCTGGCACCCTGGTTTGGATGGGTGAGTGGACAAATGCATTTCTGCTGCCTCTACAAAGGACCTCTGGTCTGATCAGGATTTGGATCCCACCAAGCTCTGTGGCTATCTCATCTTTGCTGACCATTTTGAGATGGTCAGCCACATGGTTGCCCAAGGATAAGCCATCCATTCATCAGGTGTCAGAGTCTAGCCAAAGGTGGGGTGGGAGAGCCCCTAAAAATGAGTGCTGAATGTGCTTCTCATTCTTCCCTCTTGTCTGGGCTTTCCCAGTTGCTTCACTGCTCTACCCACCCGGAAACAAACACATGCATTTTTATTTCTACAATATAATGAGTGGAGAGGACATTTTAAAATATATATACTGTTTTATTGATTTCAGAGACAAAGGGAGAGGGAGAGACAGATAGAAACATCAATGATGAGAGAGAATAATTGATTGGCTGCCTCCTGTACGCCCCCCCACTGGGGATCGAGCCCGCAACCCGGGCATGTGCGCTTGACCAGAATCAAATCTGGGACCTTTCAGTCCGCAAGCCGACGCTCTATCCACTGGGCCAAACCAGCCAGGGCGAGAGGATATATATATCTATTTTTTTAATTGATTAAGGTATTACAAATGTGTCCTTATCCCCCCGTTGTCCCCCACCCCCGAGAGGACATTTTTTAATCAGCATCTCTGGCCCTCTTGCCAATGTATTCATGTGTCTCCCGGCACTTAGCGAGGGTTTGCTGCCCTTTCACACCCATCAGGCATAACTAACCATTCCCGCTGCAGAACCTACTTTGCATCCCCACTGAGGCCCCTCCCCATTATGATGTCTTTTTGGTCTCATCCTCACTCAGTTTGTGCTCCTGGTTCCTTTTCCCACTGAACCTCAGCTAGGTTGGAATAAAGACTCAGCTACAAATCAGAAGACTCAAGTTGTTGCTATCCCACTGCACTCACCACTTGCAGGACCAGTTACAGCTTATGGCAATGTCTGTGTTACAGAGAAGGGTGTAATTCGGGGATAGTGAGCCATGCTTAGCTGCTTCCTAGGGAATTCCTGGCCCACCAGTCTAAATACCGCCTCAGAGCTATTTACAGAACCTGATTTAACATTCAGCCTCCTGCATAAGCCTCAGCCAACCTCCCCTCCGCCTTGGTTGCTTTGGGGGCCAGGTGTCTTGAGAGGGCCTCTTTCCAGGATTCCCACAGACAGTCTGCAGGAGGAAGAGGCGTGGGGGAGGGTGGCACATACTTATCTGAGGGCCTTTGTATGGAAGAGAGATTACATTTGGACTACGAAGATCAATGGAAGCCTTGGAGCGGAGGTTTTCAGTTCAATAGCATGAAGGACTTTCTAACAATTAAATCTGAAAAATGGAATGGGAACCCCTTAAAGAGACCCCTCTCTCCCAGGACTGCAGGTGGAGGTGAGCTCTCTCTCCAGCCAGAGCTGCCCAATGGCCCGTGACACACACCTGAGGTTTGTCAGTGTGATCAGGCAAGGCCTCCAGTTCTTGAGTCCGACTCCCTACGCTCAAATCCCAGCCCTAACACCTACTAGCTCTATGATCTTAGGCATGTTATTTACCCTCTCTTAGAAATCCAGATGAAAACACATTAGATTTTCTTGACAATTGTGAGGGTTGGGTTTTTTGTTTGCTTGTTTGTAATGTTTGTCAAAATAATCTGTAGTTTTTAACAGTGAGATCGTGTTGTAAGCCTTTGGATGTGCTAAGCTCTTACTGGTTTATAGAAGTCATAAAAGAGAGGCCACCGTTTCTCACTAGCTACAACAGAAAACAGCATTTTGTAATTAATTGTTATTTTACATACATACATAAACACAAACGTTAGTGCTTAGGCTTTCAGAAATTGTGATGAGGAAAATTCTTTTAAACCAACTAATTGAACTGCACAGGGTTAAGAAAGGTGTGAAAACAACAACTCACTTATTCAACAAACATTTATTAAGCACTCACCTACTGCAAAGCCTCTTGGGAAATACCAATATGGCCTAGATCAGTGGTTCTCAACCTTCCTAGTGCCGCGACCCTTTAATACAGTTCCTCATGTTGTGGTGACCCCCAATTTCATTGTTACAAATTGAACATAATTAAAGCATAGTGATTAATCACAAAAACAATATGTAATTATACATGTGTTTTCCGATGGTCTTAGGCGAACCCTGTGAAAGGGTCGTTCGACCCCCCAGCTTCTCCATGTTGATAAACTCTGTGTGCATATTGAAATAACACTTTTTATTTCATTTGTACTTAGCACCATTCCTGTTCTGAAAGCCCAATGCCTAAAAAGGATGTAGGGAGAAATAAACATGGGATGCCCAAAATATCTTTTCTATGGGTTGCAGGGCATCCAGATTTGGAAAAGAAAGCTCTCTCTTCAGGAGCTCCTGTGGTCTGTAGCGACTTTCAGATATCCATCTCTTCAGCTTGTTAATTCATTGGAAACGTTTTCAGTGGTTCTCAACCTTCTGGCCCTTTAAATACAGTTCCTCATGTTGGGACCCAACCACAAAATTATTTTCGTTGCTACTTCATAACTGTAATGTTGCTACTGTTATGAATCGTAATGTAAATATCTGATATGCAGGATGGTCTTAGGCGACCCCTGTGAAAGGGTTGTTCGACCACCAAAGGGGTCGCGACCCACAGGTTGAGAACCGCTGGTTTAGAGGGAAACATGACGTTCCCCTGGCCTTGCCATTTCTGTGAGTATTTTGATTCTTAACTGAGCATAGGGGACGTTGGCAGCCGTCTGGGAAACCAGAAACTTTAGCCCCCATCTGTCTAGACTAACTTGTCTCTTTAAACCATTAAAGAACAATAATAATTATCCTTTATTGAGCACTTACAACATGCCAGGTACTAAGGTCACTGCATTTTCTCATTTGATCTTCACATCCTATGAGGCAGGTACTAGTAGGATCACCATTTTACAGATGGGGAAACTGAGGCCCAGAGAAGGTAAAGAGCTTATCCAGAGCCACATAACTAACAAGTCACTGAGCAAGGATTCAAATCCACAGAACCGATATTCTCAACTATTACTCTCAAACTGCATCTCCACAGAGAGGGGGGTTCCTGCTGTACCAAAAATAAGAGCTTTCAAAATAGTTCATGGAAAGCCTTGAACTATCCCACCATTCTTGCCCTGCCCGTTTCATTTATACTACAAACCAATGCAAAAGAGTTCATTCTTCCTAGCAGAGTGAGAAATGTGAGCTGGCTACTAGGAGAGGCCTAGCATCCTATTCACAGTAACCCAGCATCCCATGAATGTCCTGGTCTGTGATGTCCTCTTGGATAGCTGGCTACAGAGAAGGTGGATAGAAGGTGTCCACATAGAGGCTTCCACAGGAAACATGGGCTCACCTGTCTGCTCTCTGGGGGCTTTCTCCAGGCCAGACATACTTAGGTGCCTCATACTCAAAGGAGCAGGCTCAACTTCTTCCCTTTTCTTCTTTCCTTACCACAAGTTTTCTTCTTTTTTCTTAACTCTCAACCGAGGATATGTTTTATTTATTTTAGAGAGAGAGAGAGAGAAACATCAATGTGAGAGAGAAACATCAATCGGTTGCCTCTAGTATGCACCCTGAACAGGGATTGAATCCACAACCTAGGTATGTGCCCTGACCGGGAATGCAACCTACAACCTTTTGGTGTACGGGACATGCTCCAACCAACTGAGCCACTCGGCCAGGGCCACAAGTTGTTTGTTTTTGTTTTTTTCTTCAAAAGGAGAACTAGTTTCAAAGTTCTGTTCTTTACTCACTATCTGTGTGATTTTGGATCTCTCTATACTACCTTTGTTTTTCCATCTATAAAATGGGTTAAACAGACAGTAGCCACTTCAAATGGTTGTTTTGAAGCTAAAGATTCAAAGAGTGTGGGTTAAGGTCTTAGCACAATGCCTGGCTATAGTAAGCACTCAATAAATGTTAGCTGCTAATACAAATAGTAATGACATGACTAACCCCAGACATGGTAGTCCATCCTTGGCTTTCTCTTAACTGTTCAACTATAATTTAGGTCAGGATATCAGCAACCCTGAGTGCTAAGTCACAGCAAGACTAATCCGGGCGTCAGAACTAAGGCCTTGAAATAATGGGTCCTCTCTGGGAGCCCTGAGCCAGCTTTATAAATGTCAGGCTAGGGGAAGAGGAGGAGTGAAGTTTCACAGGTAAACCAAAGCCCCTTTTGGTAGAGTGAGAAGTCTGTCGCCTCTTTTGTTTATCTCTTCTTTAAATGTTTCCTCCAACACCCCCCCCCCCGCCCCCCTTTCTGGCTGTTTTCAAAACTCCTTCATTTTGTTAGCAGCTCTTCACAAGTCTGCTGGAGGCCACAGGAATAGGCCAGCAGCCCTGTCCCAGCTCAAATGGCCAGCAGGAGCAGCCCAAGTCCCTCCCCCTGCCTCTGGGGTCCAGCTGGCCCCCCAGCCCGCTTCCCTGTCCTTCCAGACAAAGCACAGCTGTGGGGGTCAGTTCAGGCTGTGGCCTAGAAGAAGAACAGCCACGCTCACCGCATTCCAGGGATCCCCCAAACACAAGCCAACCTGGAGCCCCTGCTTAGCCAGTCACACTGATCTCTCACTGTGGGCTCATAGATAGATAGATAGATAGATAGATAGATAGATAGATAGATGATAGATAGATAGATAATAGATGGAAGGAAGGAAGGAAGGAAGGAAGGAAGGAAGGAAGGAAGGAAGGAAGGAAGGAAGGAAGGAAGGGAAAGAGAGAGAGAGAGAGAGAGAGAGAGAGAGAGAGAGAGAGAGAGAAAGAAAGAAAGAGAGAAAGGAAGAAAGAAAGAAAGAAAGAAAGAAAGAAAGAAAGAAAGAAAGAAAGAAAGAAAGGAAGAAAGAAAGGAAGAGAGGGAAAGGAGGGCCATTTATGTGCAAAGCTCTTAGACAAAGCACAGGACCAGGAACGCAAAAATGTGGATTCCAGTTCCGGTTCTTTCTGTGAACCCTTGGATCATTCAATCCACCATCCTGGACCTTGGCTTTCTCCTGTAAAATGAAGGTAAAGAATTACTGACCTCTGATGTCTAAAAAAATAAATCCCCAAATCAGTCTCCAATGCAGCCCCTCTTCTTTAAATCACAGGGTGGGCTGGCTCCCAGCACAGAGCCAAACTCCCACGATAATTTGGAGACAAACTCAAGATCACCACAGAAAAGCAAATTCATTTGTTTATTGAGTGCAAGTTCCTTGATGGCAGGGACACATTATATCCCCAGCACCTCGTGCAGTGCCTGGCACAGGGTAATCTGTAAATACATTTTTTAAATAAATAAATCCCACATGGTTTTATTTCATCCTTTTCAACTTAAGACGCACCTTATTCATTCAGTCAGTCATTTACTGAGCACCCTCTATGCCACTGCCGTGTAACTGCCCAGGACTTGAACAAACTTCTGTGACTGCTTAAAAACAAAGTGACTGGTGACTGAGGAGGGGGGAAAGCAGGAGAGATTCCTCAACATATTAATGAGTTCGCTATGAAATAAAGGGCTTCTCTGTCCCCATCCCAGAGACTTCTGATAGCCAGCATTCTCATAAAAGTTGCTTTAACCGGCTCACACTTCCAAAGCCAAAATTAACACCAAACAGCGGAAGGCCCCAAATACATTCAGAAGGCTAGACCCGAGCCAGGCAGGGGGGACTCCGGTTTAGTAATGAAAAGGAAATCTCTAAGCCCTCTCTAGTCTCAACCCAGCTCCCTCCACCCTCTCCTAATCGCCTCTTCACTCCACCACCTCCCTCTAGGGACCAGGTAGCCGGCCCAGCCACGCCTCAGCTCCTCCCTCAGGTGAGGTGGTTCCCAAATTAAATCACAAAAGAGGGGCAGCCAGTCTGCAATGATCTGTGTTTATTTAGTAAATGGGTTGATTGCCCTCATTTGCGGAGATTAAGGGTTAATTCCCCAACGCAAAGAGGACAGATTTCTCCTAGGGCAGCCCTAGATAATTAAGGGGAAAAAATTAAATTCAAGTACTGCTCCCCCCAGCACCCTTCCCACCCAGTGATGGCCTTTCGGTGGCCTTTCCAGCCAGGTAGCCACAGGCCCCAGTTCCAGTGAGGTTCTGGCCACAGGGCGGGAGGGTTCGGTAAACAAAGGCTCAGGAATTCTGCAGGCCCCTTTAAACTGACATCTGGCAGATTCAGAGCACAGAACAGTTTCTCCCCCCCCCCCCCCCCCCACCTCTGGGTTTGAAAAGCAAATGTTTTGAGGTTTGTGTTCTCTCCCATTCAGGGTTTTTAATCAAGTGGAGTCAAACCACTTTGTCTGCACCTTAATTGAAGAGCCTGGCTCTAGGGCTTAAAGTGCTATTTTACAATCATAAGGAGGAGGCAGGGAGAGGGAAAGGGGACCAAGTGGAAATGTGAAAGGGAAGGAACGTGGTGGGCAAGTGGCCCTTAAGGGCACACTCGGGGTTCTGCGTGCCCAGCCTTCTGGGCACACGTGGGGCACAGGTGGTGAGCCTCAACTGACTGGCTGTCAGGAACTGGAAAGAGCCTTACTTGGCTTTGTGGGTAACTTCCACATCACACAGGAAAAAGCCCCGACTGTAGATGGTCCTGGCCCAGATGAGGAACCCCCAAATACAGCCATAGGCTCCCAGAGCCGGGCCAGATCGCAAAGCCCAGCTTCCTGGCTTCTCACACGAAGAAACAGGCTCAGGGAGGTTAACTGACTTGCCCGGGGCCCAGGGGTTAGTGACGGGAGGAGTCCCCCAGGATTCTCCTCATTCCCCTGGCTGAAATGGGAGCCTTCCCTCTGATCCTGGGGAGAGAGAAATGCGCCACATCCATCTCAAAATAAACTTGCATATACTCGGGAAGACGGTTACATGACTTCATATATTTTTCCAAGTGAAACAACCAAATATTTTCACCTTGTCTTCCCATTTTGGATCCTGGCTGCACATTAATGCACATGGGGAGATTGTGGGCAGATTCTCCACGAGTGGGGGCTAGGAAGTAGTTTTTTTAAAGTCAATTTTTCAAAAAAAATGAAATCCTTCTACCACCACCCACACCCACACTCCCGTTGAGAATCACCTGTTTTGCTTATTTGGGCTACTCTTCCTGCTGGTTCCTTCATGCCACTTAATTTACTTCATGCATCCCAAATTTACATGCCACTTAAAAGAGCAGTTACCGGGGCATGGCTGGCACATTTAGCTGTGATTCCCAGGCCTTGTGTTCCATGCTGTCTTGCACCATCCTGCATTTCTGCAATTCGTGGTTTCTTATTTCCACTGGACTTCATCTGACTGGTGAATTGCACCATTTGGTTGAACAAATCAAACGTCCACCTTGTGAAAGGCAAAGCAGAACAGCAAGGTACAGATTCTCCTCTCAAATGCCTTTAGTCAGATGAATAGGTTGGGGGTAAGGTAAGCACTAAAATACAAGAGAGCATACAAGTAATATCGCAAGAGCTGTGGAGCCTTCAAAGGAAGATGGTGAAGAAAACTGACATTTGATGAATGTCTACTATGCACCAGGCACTATGAGATAAGTTAGGATTAGGTGTGGCTGAGAGGCACACAAAAAAACTAAAATAATGTTGGCTTATTTTAAAAGAATGTTTATTTTGATCTCCTGTTTGAGAAATCCCAGGCTGGTCGGGTGCGCTACAGTGTTCGGGATCCATCTATCTTTCTCTCCTTTCCCCAAATTACCTCATGTCTACAACAGCCTCTGGAGTTCCAGCCATCAGGAGGAGGGAAGGACGGTACGCCTACTCCCTTTGTGTTGCTCAGAACACTGCAGCCGACATTCCACTGGCCAGACTTAGTAGATGGACACAGGGAGGTTTTTATATGGAGTCTTTATTTCCAGTGGTCGTATGTCTCGCTAAAGACTTGAAACTCTATTACTATGGGAGAAGGGAAGAACAGATATTGGGGAACAACTGGCAGCCTCACACCATGTTAAGGACCTTATATGCTTTAGAGCATTTATTTCTCCTAACGACTCATGAGAAAGAGGTCTCCTGGGTCTTTACCGATAAGTCCTACCCTGCAACACTTTTGCAATCACTTGGTATCAATTGCAATCCTAGGAGGTATCTTTTTCAATTCTATCTAAAACATGAGCAAGAGGAAGGTGGCTGCAAGGCTGAGCCTTGTTAGTCAACCCTGAATGGATGCCTCTCCCGGGCTGGCACTAATCCTTGGAGGTCAGCCTTCCACAGCTGTGGGCCCATCCACCAGGGGACAGTCAGAAGAGATGTGCATTTTCACCCAGTGGTGTGTGCTACAGCCAGCTCTTTGAGGCTTGTCAGAGCTGCTGATGTCCATCTTTTCCAAACTCCAAGTTCAGTTGTTTGGTAATCAGTGCTAGTAGCAGTATTTACACCATGGAAATTGGCAAGTGTATATAGATCAGGGCTTTCTTCCTATAAAATTGGTCATTAAACATTTACCAACATACCACTGTAAAAAGTTACAACTTCAGCAAAAAACCAAAACCACAAAATATGCACCTAACTTGGTCTTTTATTTTATCGCTATGATTTGCATCCATAAAGATAAAATAAACCAGGATTCTGCCCTCTTGATGTTTTTGCCCATAGACCACAAAAAATCTTATAAATATTATTTCATTCATTCTCACAGCACCCTGGGAGGTTTAGTGACTTGCCTGAGGCAGGGCAGAAAATCGATGCTGAAAAGCAGAACTAAACTGGTCTGTACTGCCTCTGACACCCTTCCTATCCATCAATACAATACCCTACAGACTAGGCATGGGTAGCAATCACCAAAGGTACTTTTACCTCACAACCCAAATACCCAAACTCTCTTTCTACATGCTATATTCTATCTAATGTTCTGTCCTTTGAGTATAGATTTCACAACCCAAATCGTCCCACCCTCTGCACTTGGAGGTTTTCCCCGGGGTTGTGTGTGGTCTTCAATTAATCAACTTCCTCTGCGTTCTTTCTCCCTCTAGTCCAATGGCATGTGTTGGAAAAAAACAGTTGGCCAGAGTTAGAGCTCTGTTCTGATTCTAACAGAGGCAAGTGGTGTCAGAACCAATCGACATATGGTTTTATTTGTGAACCTTTCTCCGGACTCCCAGAGGGCAGAGACCCAAGAGTTGTTTCTCTCTCTGGCCACACTTCCATAGTACTTTGGGAGTGAATGAATAATACTTACAATAAACAGTCTCTAAATTGGCTTCCAGTGATCCTCACCCTTCAATGGATTTCCATGCCCACGTGTAGCCCCTGCTGTCCCTTGAGTGTGGATAAACCTAGTGACTTGCTTCTAATGAATAGAATATGGCAAAAGTGACAGGATGTCACTTCCAAAATTAGGTTATAGAATGACTACGCCTTCCATTGCCTTTTTTTTTTTTTGAGAGAGCTCTCTGCCCCTCATTCATTCTCTCCTCTCTCTCTCTCTCTCTCTCTCTCTCTCTCAGCACTTGCTCTGGGGGAACAAGGTGCCATGTTTATTTTTTTTTCATATTTATGTAATTTATTTTCTTGAGGAAACTAATCCAGAATAGCCATGTTTTTTAAATATGTTTTTATTTTAGAGTGACGGAGAGAGAGAGAGAGATTGGCTGCCTACCAAACACACCCCGACCCGGAGATCGAGCCCAAAGCCTGTGCATGTGCCCCAACCACCAACCAGGAATTGAACTGGCGACCTTTCAGTGCTGGGGACAATGCTCGACCAAGTGAGCCACACTGGCCAGGGCACAAGGTACCATGTTTTAAGTGGCCTTATGAGATGCCCACATCGCAAGGAACTGATGTCTTTGGCTGACAGCTAGCAAGAACCTGAGGCCTGCCAACAGCCATGTGATGAGTTGGAAATGGATACCCTGAGGCCTGCCAGTAGCCACATGAGTGAGTTTGGAAGCAGATCCTCCTGAATCAAACCTTGAGGTAACTATAGTCCCAACCAACTCTCTGATTGTAGTCTCATGGGAGACCCCAAGCCAGAAGACCCACTAAGTACACCCAGATTTCTGACCCACAGAAACTGTGCAATAGCGTTTGTTTTGTTACATTTTGAGGTAATTTGTCATATGACAACAGATAACTAATGCAACCCTCAAGCCACAAAGGCAATAGTCAAACATTTTCATGATATAAATCACCTCCACTGGGTGGGGCCTCGCACTCCTAACAGGACTTTAGCATGGCCTCCTCTTATTCAATCTTTAATGTTCATAACACTTAAAAGCCTGCTTTCAGGGTAAGACCGTTCCCATTTTGAGATTGATCCAACACCCCAAACTACACGGAAAGGAAGTAAGTCAATGGCAACCTGGCAACTGGCAACTCAAAAGTCCTCTATGTTATGAAGTCACAAATTATCTGGTAAAAGAGAGGCCAGAAAGGGAAGTAGACACGATGCTACAAGCTGCCCTCTCTGGTCTTGCATGAGTAATTCTTGCAGCTGGAGTTTCGCTACAACCACAGGATTGTGGCACCACGAAGGTGGCCATTTTCAAATCTGGCCTGACATCAGAATGTAATTCAACTAGATGAACCCGGGACTTGGCCAAAATAAGTAGCACTTAAATACCTGGGGCCAAAGAGTAGCATCACTTTTCTGTGGGGCCATATGGCTGTGACGTGAAGAAATAAAAGCCTTTGTTGTTTTAAAGGGCAGGGACAATTGGAAGTTCTGCAGCAGACAGTTACAAAACGTTCCACCCTCAGCTCACCAAGGAAGATACCAGCTAGTGGCTTCGGGAATTGGGTGTGGAAGGTGTTGCTTGGAAAAGAACATAAATTGATCCTGGGCAGAATGTGAACCAATGTTACTACATTTCTCAAAGAGGCTAAAACAGACTCGTTAGCCCCTTAAATTGCGAATTCACTTTCCTGATCTAACTTATCTCCTGGAAATCCTAACATTCTATATCAGGAGAGGCATGGAAGGCTACCCCACCCTCTCACAAAGAGCAAATTCTTATTTTTCCAGAATAATTTTGGAGTGAGGTGTGGGTTTTTTTTGAATCATCTTAAAAACAAAACACTCTCCACTGAATTGGGTTTTGCTTCTCTGTTTTTTATACTTGTCTGCCTGGGACACAGCAAGAAGACACTCCTCTGTGATCTTTTCCACCTGGGATGGGTTTTCTGCATCTTATGTGTAGATTGGTTTTAAAATATTGGATTCATCTTTTGTACTTTTCTTTTTAAATAATTATCCCTATTACCTAACACCAGGGAGCTGTCTGGGTCTATAATCTGAATAGAAGCTCATCAACTAAACTGGTTTTAGTTGCATTTGAGACACAGTATTTTATCCTGTCGGTTTTCATGTTATTTGATGACGGTGCTTGCAATTTCTCCCACAATAAGCAAAGGTGACTTAGATCAGGGGCCTGATGAATAAGCAAGAAAATTTGATTTAGAAAAGGAGGATATCCTGAAGCTCGTGAAGAGAAAAAAGGATTTTCAACCGCCCCACCCCCCACCCCCCACCAGCACCACCACCACCACCACACACTTTAAATGACAAAGCAAAGCAGCAGCACTATCTTTAAGCAACATCTTTCAACACAGCATCAATGCTCCCCAAGGTTAGGTAATAAGAATATCAATTTAGGAAGAAAAAAGAGGAGCCCTTAAAAAAATACAAGGAAGAAATGAGACATTTTAGAAGCAAATGTCATTAATCCTTCATATTGCCTTGAGGCAGAAACGCCCAAGTAAATTAAAAATACCGTCGTGGATGTGAGGGGGAGACGGATGCTTTGGAAGAAAACGATGAGGATTCCTGTTGAGGGTCCGATGGAAAAATGCGAGCGTCTGGTGCCTTACGTTGGCCCAAGTGATTCAGCCCTCCAGTCGCATTAACAGGAGTGGGGAACGACAAAGAACTGTGGAAATAAAGAAAATAAAAGAAACACGGAGGAAGCCGAAGTCTCCCGTGAAAGGGAAGGAACCCAATTAATTGTCCTAGATTTCGGGATCATTTTTTTCCCTGCTAGAGAAGAGGCTCACCGGGGGCAGCAGAGGCAGCAACTTCTGCAAACACGAAACCCGATCAGAAACCCTCGGGGCTCCAGCGCCAGGAGGAAGGGCTCGGCCAGGAGGAACGTTTGTTAAAGTATAGGATTGCTCTGTGGCTGCGTGTGCGACAGAGAGCGGCAGATCTTTCCTTTCTCAACATGTCACTTTCCTGCGTGGGGATGCCTGATGTTCCCGGCTGCCCCGCGAGAGGGGAGAGGCGCCGGGACCCCCGCCCGCGCGCGGCAACTTCTGACCTCGCCTGGAGGAACCCGAGAGCGCGCGCTGGCGTCCAGTGCCTGGAGCGGGGCGAAGATGTGACGGAACAAAAGGACGCTTGCCAATCAGAAAACGCTACCCGAGAACTAAAATTACCTCTCTTTGTGTTTTTGAAAACTCTTTAATTAGCACATGCCCTGTTTTCTAACACGCATTAAAACTTTTCTTCCCAGATTCCAAACAGAGGATCAAAGTATTGCTCCTGCAACTAAGATGGGAAAACAGGGCCATTGAAACCTCGCTTTAACCCGTACAGTGTTCCTAGGCACTCGGGCTCGGGGTACTTGTATAACCATTCACCCCCAACGCTTCGTTTTCTTAAAACCTCACTAAAGCTACCCCCCAACCCTGTACTCCGGGCCGTGCGCGCGGGCGGGGTAGTCTGGGGCCAGGGTCCCCTGCTCCCGCCGCTCTCGGAGGAGGGGTCTGCCCTTCCTCCCGCCTTAGTCGTCTCCCTCCTCTCGACTCCCTTTTCTCCTCGCTGCGGCCCCTCCTCCTTTTTTACAACCCGGAGTAGGGGGGAGAGGAGATGTGGCCTCACGTGGTGTGTTGGGGTCTGGGGAGAGAAAAGCGATCTGCGAGGTGCACCCCCTTTCGCCCCTTACTGAACCCTACTAGTAGGACCCGGCTGCCTAAAAGTCCCGAGAAACCCAGCATTTTCAGACCTAGAAGGGCTACCGCGACTCTCTCTGCTCAGGCGCTGCGTTATTCTCAGTTTCTCCCCGAAAAAGTCTATCCCGATGCGCCATTCAGGGATGTGTGTTTTCGTGCACCCAGAAGAGGAACAACTCTCTCAAGCAAACTCCCTTTCTGGTGCGCGTACCCCCCCAACACCGAGCGAATTCAGGGGTAAAAGTTTTTAACTTTTCTCTCCCAGCCCCCCGCCCCTCCCCGCAGGAATCCGCCCAGAGCGCTGCAGACACCGCCTCTCAGGTTCCCTCTCCGGCCCCCTTCTGACTTCCACCCAATCCGAACGCTGCCGCACAGAAAACAAAGGCTGCCATTGGGCAGCCCTGGACTCGAGGGCTCGCCCCCGGAGTGGTTTGTGAATGGGGGGAGGGGAGGGAGAGGGGCTGCCTGGGACCCAGCGAGACCGACGCTTCTTCTGGCCAGCGGCCCAGCTGAAAGGCGTTACTCTTGCGCTACCTGGGGGACGGGTGGCGGCGGCACCGGAAGCCAGGGCGCCTGGACTCACTGTTCAGGGCTGCTCAGGGCTGGACACCCCTTGCCCAGGACGCGGGGACCGGGACCTAGCAGCTGCGGAATCGTGGTGATGGATTTCGAAAA
>NW_005871051.1:6865638-6925563 GCF_000147115.1 Myotis lucifugus
CGGGGGGGGGGGCCCCCCCCGGATCCCAACCTTCCTCTGGGGGCCCTGTTGGGGATCCCCAACCGGAAGAGGGGGGCTGGACCAACGCGGGGGATTCGGGGGGCCCGCGGGGCCCGCCGCGCTCTCCCGGGGGGTTTAATCGCCCTGGGGCTTTCGCTCCTAGGCGCCCTGTCCGCCGGCCCCGGGGCGCAGCCGTACCACGGCGAGAAGGGCATCTCGGTGCCAGACCACGGCTTCTGCCAGCTCATCTCCATCCCGCTGTGCACGGACATCGCTTACAACCAGACCATCCTGCCCAACCTGCTGGGCCACACCAACCAAGAGGATGCGGGCCTCGAGGTGCACCAGTTCTACCCGCTGGTGAAGGTGCAGTGCTCCCCGGAGCTGCGCTTCTTCCTGTGCTCCATGTACGCGCCCGTGTGCACCGTGCTGGATAAGGCCATCCCGCCGTGCCGCTCCCTGTGCGAGCGCGCCCGCCAGGGCTGCGAGGCGCTCATGAACAAGTTCGGCTTCCAGTGGCCAGAGCGGCTGCGCTGCGAGAACTTCCCGGTGCACGGCGCCGGCGAGATCTGCGTGGGCCAGAACACGTCCGACGGCTCCGGGGGTCCGGGCGGCGGCCCCACGGCCTACCCCACCGCGCCCTACTTGCCCGACCTGCCCTTCACCGCGCTGCCCCCGGGGGCGTCTGATACCAGGGGCAGGTCCTCCTTTCCCTTCTCATGCCCCCGGCAGCTCAAGGTCCCCCCCTACTTGGGTTACCGTTTCCTGGGCGAGCGCGACTGCGGCGCCCCGTGCGAGCCTGGCCGCGCCAACGGCCTCATGTACTTTAAGGAGGAGGAGCGGCGCTTCGCCCGCCTCTGGGTGGGCGTGTGGTCGGTGCTGTGCTGCGCCTCCACGCTCTTCACGGTCCTCACCTACCTGGTGGACATGAGGCGCTTCAGCTACCCCGAGCGGCCCATCATCTTCCTGTCGGGCTGCTACTTCATGGTGGCCGTGGCGCACGTGGCCGGCTTCCTGCTGGAGGACCGCGCCGTGTGCGTGGAGCGCTTCTCCGACGACGGCTACCGCACGGTGGCGCAGGGCACCAAGAAGGAGGGGTGCACCATCCTCTTCATGGTCCTCTACTTCTTCGGCATGGCCAGCTCCATCTGGTGGGTCATCCTGTCGCTCACCTGGTTCCTGGCGGCCGGCATGAAGTGGGGCCACGAGGCCATCGAGGCCAACTCGCAGTACTTCCACCTGGCGGCGTGGGCGGTGCCCGCGGTCAAGACCATCACCATCCTGGCCATGGGCCAGGTGGACGGGGACCTGCTCAGCGGGGTGTGCTACGTGGGCCTGTCCAGCGTGGACGCGCTGCGGGGCTTCGTGCTGGCGCCCCTGTTCGTCTACCTCTTCATCGGCACGTCCTTCCTGCTGGCCGGCTTCGTGTCGCTCTTCCGCATCCGCACCATCATGAAGCACGACGGCACCAAGACGGAGAAGCTGGAGAAGCTCATGGTGCGCATCGGCGTCTTCAGCGTGCTCTACACCGTGCCCGCCACCATCGTGCTGGCCTGCTACTTCTACGAGCAGGCCTTCCGCGAGCACTGGGAGCGCACCTGGCTGCTGCAGACCTGCAAGAGCTACGCGGTGCCCTGCCCGCCCGGCCACTTCCCGCCCATGAGCCCCGACTTCACCGTCTTCATGATCAAGTACCTGATGACCATGATCGTGGGCATCACCACCGGCTTCTGGATCTGGTCTGGCAAAACCCTACAGTCGTGGCGCCGCTTCTACCACAGACTCAGCCACAGCAGCAAGGGGGAGACTGCGGTATGAGCCCTCCCCTCTCTGCCCCCCACTCCTTAATAGAGGGAAAGGCGCGGGAGGGAAAGAACTTCTAAATGGGGGCTTGTTCCTGAACCTCCTCCCCCTCCAAGGAGAAGTGACCTGGAAGGGAAGAGGTTTCCGAGGGTGTGGGACGAGGTTTGGAAAGGAGGCCTGAGTGGGAAGACGGTTTGGATGAAAGGACTTCTGGCAAAGACTTGCAGGCTAATGATGATGATCCTAATAACGATGGTGTTTGTCATGGACGGTACGGACGGCCTGGGCCTGTGGAGAGGAGTGAGACCAGCAGAGAGTGCTGAGTGTCTCCCAGCTCCCGCCGCCCTGGGGCTGTGAGCGATTCCCCTGCTGCTAGACCAGCGGCCTGTCCTCACTCCCGTGAGGCCCGGGTGAAAGGTACAGCTCTGTCTGCGGCGGCCGCTTTGTTGAAAAAGGGTGGACTCCCTGCGGTGCCCTTGTCAAGCGGTGGTCAAACCATAATCTCTTTTCACTGGGGCCAAACTGGAGCCCAGATGGGTTAATTTCCAGGGTCAGACATTACAGTCCACAGTCTCTCCTCCCCTGCCCCCTCCCGCCTGTTGCCCCCGCCCCCGCCCTTACTCCTTTCAAGTCTTGAAAAATAAGCATTTGGAAGTCTTGAGAGGCCTGCCTCCTGGAATCCTAACGTGAGGATGCAAAAGAAATGAAGGTAGCCTTTGGAGATGATGCAAAGGAGTAGTAGGTATTTCTGCTTTTTTTTATTTTCTGGGGAAAGCCGGAGGAAGAGAGAAGGGTGTTTTATTTTGTTTGATACCCTGAAAAGAAGTGATGACTTGTTGCTTTTCAAAACAGGAATGCATTTTCCCCCTTGTCTTTGTTGTAAGAGACAAAAGAGGAAACAAAAGTGTCTCTGAGGAAAGGCATAACTGTGAAGACAGCAAATTTTACAGGCAAAGTAGCGCAAACCTGAGGTTTCTTCTCTCTGGATGTTAATTTGGTTGAGATAAACATTCCTTTTTAAGGAAAGGTGAAAGGCAAGTGTGTTTCCGTACCCCCATTGGGTCAGAGATTCTGACTTGGCCAAAGGAAATGCAAGGGGGTTTGTTGTTTGCTTTATATCAATTTTAATTCAGAACACATGATCCAATGAAATGGGCTCTGTTCAAATGTGAAGGGAAATCCCTTCATTTTTTTTTCTTCCTAGAAACCTGCCTGTAGGTTTTCTTTCTATATTTTTTCTCCAACTTGAATCCTCCTAGGTAAAAGGAAGAGCATAATGTTTTCAGCCTCCATTATACAGACAAGTTAAATTTTAGAACTAAGAAAAATTTTGGTTCTGTTTTCATAGTCCCATAAAACCATCTATAACACATCATGTGTATGCTAATCCCGTCTTTGTGTGGCTGGTTGGGGAGGTGACCTGCAGAAATGATAGTAAATGAAGAGGACTATTCAAATGAGGGGCCCCCTTCTTAAAGAAAGTCATTAAAAGAAGGTAAACTTCAAAGTAATGCTGGAGTCCTTTGAAATGTGCTGGATGACTTAAATTTATTAATCTTAAATCATGTACTTTTTTTTTTCTATAACAGAACTCTGATTCTTTTGCATAATGATCTAAAGCTGAGCAGAGGATCATGGGAACTAACCTTTACTCCACCTTTGACACCACCCTCCAATCTTGCAACACTGTCCTATTTCTCAAAACAGTTTTAAAATGCTGTTTTGAACAGTTTTTAAATCATAGAGGGTACGGTCAGGAATACAAGTTACTTTCTATAATGTTCAGTTGAGTGGAGCTGCTTTTTATATTAAAGTTATTGACCTTGGGTTTCTTACACCTCCAAAACTGTCTCATTTGTCAGATTTTTAAAACTCCCACCACGCAGTTCTTTGGCATCTTTTGTGTTGTATCTCTTGCATGTGAAATTTGTAAAATAGAGACAAGTGCGGTATGTATATTTTGTAAATCTCCCATTTTTGTAAGAAAATATATATTGTATTTATACATTTTTACTTTGGATTTCTGTTTTGTTTTGCCTTTAAAAGTCTACAAGGAAGCCCCACTTTATCACATGTACAGATCACAAAATAAATTTTTTTTAAAATACCAAGTGAATGTTTATTTAGTTTACAGTGCCCATATATATCAGTAAGCCAAAAAACTAAGCTTTAGGGGTATGGAAACAAGGTGTGGAGAAACACATTGGATGGGTCTCAAAGAGGAAGAGATGATCTATAGGGTATCCCCAAAAAATGTATACACACTTGGAATAATTATCAATTCCAAAATGGGTTAAATCTGAAAAAAAAAAAAAAGAAACATCAATTGAGCTATCATCAGCTATTAAAGTGTGCATACATTTTTTTATTGAGATCTCTTTTTCATTGCATTTTTTTAAAAGGTCATGAATGCCTTAACTGTCCCTTAATTTTTTTCCTGTTGTTGCTGCTTCCTGCCTGTCTCCACACCACCCACCACACACTCCGGTAAGCCTTTTCACATCCTGCTTTGGATAAATGACTGAAGGTCCAGAATAAGCATCGCTTTTAAAGAGCTGCTCTCTGATCCATGTTTTTACTTCCCTTCAGAGGTGAAGTACGTATTCCAGAGAGAACTAGAAGATATTGTTGGTCTGCTTTTCTTGGGAAGAATTCAGTAAGGTGTGTGTGTGTGTGTGTGTAAACTGATTCGTGTTTTGCATTATCCTGATGAACCTTATCTGAATTGTTAATACCTAAGTCCCTTGGGTTCAGGTGGCTGGGAAAGTCCTGGGACGATTCCAGATAATAGCAAGGGCCTTGCCTAAGGAGCATTCCTCAGCTGTAAGCTGCATTCTCCCTTCTAGGTCAACTGAACCAGAGGTCAAGTGACTCCCCGAGGTGGCAGTGAAGGTGGCAGTGACTCAGCAGCTCTGGCAGGAATAGACTCCAGGCCTCACCCCAGGGGAAGCCTCAGAAGCCACTGAAGCTATTCTTCCCTCTTGTCCCAGAAGCCGACTTTGGAATCAGATTAGACTGAGAAGCCTTCTCTATCCAGGCACTTTGATATTAAACAGTCCCTTGGGGAAATGATAAAGGCATTCTTAAATACTTCCAATTCCAAGCCTGCTAGCTTTGTTTTGTTTTGTTTTTCACCTGCCTCTCTTCTTTAATTCAGGTGCTGTTTCCTGGCTTTTCACAATGCAGTTGCCTCATTCTCAGGCGGCCCTGGAGACCCAGCAGTAGCCTGGATGCCGCTGTGTTTCTTCCCTTCCTCGGCTCTGAGGTTCTGCACTTCTAAAGCCCCACAGAAACAGTTCTGTTTTTGTTTTAATTAACAGGCTCACACACATGGCTGGTGTGCTTCACAAATACACAGAGTGCAAGCCAGCGACAGACGGTCCTCCCCAGGAGGAGGAAGTCAAGCGGCTGCACTCTGCAGAGAGCGGCTCTAAGATCCTCCTGGGTTTGAGCATCACAATGGGTGTGAGGTCACCCTCACCCGGGAAGATCTGGCCATCCAGGAAGGCAAAAAACAGCCGCTTCTAGTCTCTTAAGGTTTATCCAGTTTTTGTTCATAAAAGGACACCTTTTAGGTTAAAGCATGCTTTTTTTTTTTTTAACACCACACTAATATGGCCTATTAAGAAGAATGTTTGCTTTTAGGGTAGATGGAAGGCTCCCAACAGGGTTCTTTGCTCACAAATTAACTGCTACGGGCACTTAGACCCTTCTGCGGGGAGAGCTGCGTGACTGCTCCTGTAAATGTGTCCCTCTCCTCTTCCCAGCACCGCCTGGTCCTTCGGGGCTCTCAGAGATGGAAGAGCATCGGTCTTTAGTGAGGGAACAAAGACTGTGTGTGAATAAATTACTACCTGCTTTTTTGTAAGCAGAGATAAAAGTGCTCGCTTTAATTCCTTTCACGTTGTGGTTGTCCTTAACGTCGTTCTTTTTTTCTTCCTAAGTAATTTTTATTTTTGAAATAACTTTACTATTTCATTCTATTCGTATAGAAAAAATGTAAAGACAAACATATAAAGAAAATTAAAATTATCCAGTATACCCCCAAAATACAATAACAAATGATTATTTTTTTTCTAGTCTTTTTTTTTTGTGCATTTACAAACACATCAGCCATGTGTGTGAGCCTGCTAATTAGAATTTTGAAACAAAATTAGTACTGTAAAATGCTTACATACCCTTTTTTTCATTTTATAGTATAAAGCAACCAATTCTTTAGGACAGTAATTAATAGTATATAAAAACATGGTCTTCAGTTGGCTGCTTCACCATCTAATTAGAGCTAACCCATCATGTATCCCCAATTTTGGGATATTCAGTTGGTTTTGAATATTCGCTATTAAAGCTAACACTATATTAAACATCCTTCTTTATCTATAGTTCTTTGGATGCATTTTTAATTTTTTAAAGATAAGAGGAGTAAAGTAACCTGCATAACAAAGTGGAAGCATTTTTAAGCCTTTTGATACATTTTACCCAACTCTCCCCAGGAAGATGGTACCGATTTACAGTGACACCAATAGTTCGAGTTCCATTTTGTCTTCGTATTCCTTGGCAACATAGGAAATTGGATGTCGCCTCCCACCCTTTATTGTTATGAATTTAATGAGGGAAGAGGGATGGTGTGCTCTTGTCTTTTTTTCTAAGGTGTAGGGATTTTTCCACAGGTTTACTGGATGTTGGCTTTCCCTCTGTTTTTTGAAGCAGTCCATGTCTTTCAGAAGGCATCTTCCACACTGGCCTGGTATGGTCTGATCACCTGTTCTTCCTTAGCGGGCAGGGGCATGAAAGCTTTTCCACGTTTCTAATCGAGCAGGAATTTCCCTCTTCAGGTTAGGGAGGGTTTCTGACCATTCCATGGTCCCTATCTGAGGTATGGCAGTGAGGAGTAAATCTTATTGGCTTTTTTTTTTTTCAGGGCCTTTAAATCCTGGTCCCCTGAAACCACTTCTGATCTTTCCAGCAATGTTAATCTGTTGTCATGGCGATACTTGCTTCGCAAAGTCCAGCCTCTTTAGCAGGAAGCACCTCTGGAACTGTGGTCATGTGGATGACATCCGCCCCCCAGGTGTGACACATGGAGCTTTCTGTCCGTGAACTAAAACGAGTCCTACAATTGTGAGCATTGTCCCTTATGAGTGGCACCTGAGTCCTAGCTTCTTAGCCGTCTCTCTGGTTCAGGACCTCTCGTAGGGGGCAGAGTGGCTCAGTCTCTGGGGTAGGGCACATGCCTCTGGCACAGGAACGACTCCCATCACAGGAGGTCAGAGGCCTCATGGTGGTCCTGGGATGAACTGGCCAATAATACCGCCGGCTGACTCTCTTCCCTCAAGGAACCGCAAGCTGTGGTCACTGTGACATGAGAACAGCCTCCTCCTTCAGAGCCCAGATGTTCGCCTGGTGACTTTTGAAGGCATGGTGGTTCGCTGCCTCCCATGCCTGGCAAAGAGGATGCAATCAGCAGTCTCTATCTTCCCCAAAATTAAGGCATCAGAAGGCTCACCAAATGGACTGAGCACACATTCCTCAGTTCTTCCTTCTAAGATTTCTGGATCATCCAGGCCTGTTCCACCAATTATTCAAATCTTCACAGCATGGGGGAGGGGCATGTCTGCACCCAGAAGAGGCTGGGGGTGGACACATGGGCAGAGAAGCGGAGTGGATTTGCGCGTGCAGCCTGTAGTTGATTCTTACCTAAGACTTTTAGAAGCTCAGGGATTTTTTTAAGGAGGTGCATCTAAGCAGGAAATATGTGAGGGAGAGTGTTTGTGAAAGGGCACGTGTAAAGGTTAAGAGAAATATTGGCAGGAGTTTGGTGTTAATCCCTAGATAAGGGGCAGAAACTCTTGTGAAAATTTTCTGCAGTTTATAAAACAAAATTAGTCTCCACAATAACCGCACACAACACCCAATCTTTTAAAGCAGGTATGTCAGCAATCTTGGCAAGAATAAATGTCCTGTTGATAGCGTTTTACTGTTAGAGGAAAAGTAGGATTTTTTTTTTTAATGTGCTTGTAGAAAATAGTGATATTAGAGATTCTCTGAGTAGAACTATGAGTGTAACAGCTGTAGGTTTGAACCCTGTAATTATACCAGGAAATTCTCTTCCAACTCTCCCATCTTTAATTTCACTGAAAAGGCAGGTGGCTATTTATAGATGGTATATTTTTATATATGCATATGCGGATGGTGAATACCAGTCTCCAGGGCTCCAGGAAATCCTAGAAGAGACCAAAAGCACTCCAAAGTGGACTTAAACAATTTGTAGATCTGGCCTATTTTTCTCTTATTTCACCCTCATAAAACTTGATTCTTCAACTCTTCAATTTGTGACACTTCTTACGTCTGAATCTGTGTTCCTCACATTTCATACAAAAGTGAACTAGTTAAAAGGGTACCGTTAAAATGCCAGGACTTTGGGAAACACACATTGTGTCTCTTATTCTCTTAGATTGGGGCGGGGAAAATTCAGTCACTTGGAAATTTCTCAATTAGTGCCACAGGTGTAGAAAAAAAGGAAATTTGACCAAGACAATAATAACTTGTAAGTGACCCAGTTCGAGAAGTACTGACCAAGTGGCCACTACATAAAAGGCGTGATGACAGGGACCAGAGGGATTACAGATAAAAGCAAGAGGCACAGTCCACCTGGAAAACTTGCCACATAGCTCAGGTTAAGGAGGGCATCACCAAGGGGAAATAAGCAACTAATTATATTTCTAGACAGAGTTTGGCAATATTTGGAGCCCAAATGTTATTTAGAATAATATTACTTGACATTTGGTGGCATTTACTGTTTTCAAAAGCCACTTTCACATTCATTATTTGACTTTATCCTCACAGTTATTATAACAACCCTTTAATGTGGAATCATTCCTATTTGAAAGATGGAGGTGGTTGTCCCTAAACCTCTTTCAGGAGACTTTACACAAACAAAATAAAATGGAGGCTATTGTGAAGGATTCCAAAGTGCATTCGCTGGGGGCCTGCTTCACTTTGCAGGAACTCTTAGGGAGCTCAGGCCCACCTTTAATGCTGCACAGCTGCTTGGCCCTGGCCTCAGATTCCGTTTAGAGTTTGAGAAGTGGGCATATTAGGAGCAAAAAGGGGGCAATTGGGAGGCAGAGACAAATGTGTGGGGAGTTGGCAGTGGGGCAGTAAGTCCCATACAGTCGTGAAGGAAAACAAGCTACTCAGATGGTCAGCTTTTCACCCTCAGAAAATAGGATCCCCAGACTTCAGCTGGGCCTTGCAGATTCTAGAGGACAATTCGAAGGGAAAAGTATCTTGGGGGAGGTATGGCAGGACAGGGGATAGGAAATAGCAGCAATGAAAGCTTGTGTGACATAACTTAGCACCAGTTTTACTTTTTCATTTCCAAAGGAAAACAAATGGCACGTAGCATTGAGCTCCAGTTTCCAGGTCTGGGGAAGCTGGAGGGAGCCTGGGTGGCAGCTGGTCCCTGGCTTGCAGCAGACGAAGAGAACAAGTCCTTGAGCTAAAATCATACATTATCTTCAGCGCCAACAAATTGTTTGTTGAGGACCTAGGATGTGCCAGGGTGCTGGGCTGAGCCCTGGATACAGCACACTGGCTTCTGGAACGTGTTTCCGAAGCCTTAGCCAGAGCTAAGCACATGCTTCTCATCTCACTTAGTCTCTCCAGTGGGGAGTGCACTCAAGACGCCCTCCTTTGTGTTTGCAAACCACACAGGCAGACCGTGTTCGACTGAGCTCCGCTTTATTGAGCCTCGCAGATATCGCGTTTTTCACAAATTAAAGGTAACACCAGCAAAAAGATTATGACTCGCTGAAGCTCAGGTAATGGTTAGCATTTTTTAGCAATATCGTATTTTTAGACATAACGGTATTGCACACTTAATAGACTACATTACAGTGTGAATATAACTCTTATATGTACAAAAAGTTCATGTGACTCCCATTACTGGGATACTTGCTTTATTGCAATGGTCTGGAACAGAACCCGCAATATCTCCGAGGTATGCCTGTATCCTTCGCCCCATGATCCTACAGTACTAGCGACAAATAGGCAACTAGACCTTGATCATATTCTGAAGACGGGAAACCATGAGGTTAGCAGCAGCTTGTTCAAGGTCATGAGTAATCCCAGGCCAGGCCAGGCCACAATAAAGGATCACGCAGGTCTCCCACGGACTCTGAATCTAGCGGGCTTTCCTTCAGAACAGTGTGCTTTGGAGGTTCGGTGTGGCTAGAAGGAGAGGAACCCAAGAGGGCCAGGGGAGAGATAGGCGCTGGGAGGAGCTTTGTGAAAGGGAACGTGATTGTACAGACATACTGTCAAGGGCAGGGAAAATTGGCTGTTCACACTTTGGCGATAATGATCATGATCTTTATAACTGCTCACATTTTTTTGAACATTGACTATACGCTAAGCCCTGGGTACAATATGGCCTAGTAGTTAAGACACAAAGCCCTAACCACTGGCACTTGGCATCTAATAAGTGATAAATATCAGCATCAGTATTAATATATAATTATCTCATTTATTCTTCACAACCACCTTATGAGGTGGGTACCATTGTTCCCTCTTTTAAGCTCTGAAAGGTGAGCTCAGAGCAGCAAAATTGGCGGTAGCCTGTGCCTCTAATCACCACGCTACAAATATTTACTAAGGTCTTAATGTCTTCCATTCTGTTATTATTAATTTAGCCCAGGATTGAAGTGACAATAAGTCAGGAAAAGAATTTACATCAGAACAGAATTAAATTGAGGAGGCAACCTCAGCGCCAGTCCCTGGGAAGTATGTTCATGTTTCAGTGAGAGTAGAAAGCTCTCGGCCATAGGAATTCGCCATCAGTACCCCCAGCTTCCAGCATCGCAGGCATTTGCCAGTGCTTCTGCGACATTCTTCAGAAGCCAAATGGCTTGATAAAGTCAGAAGAGCCCCGGAAAACAAGAGCAAATGTTTCAAACCAGACCAACCTCTCAAGTCACAAAGAAGTTTTATTTTACTACTACTGTTGGCACAAGTGGCTGACAAAAAGAAGGCTAAAAATTAAACTTTCAAGTTCTTCATGCAGGGTCTACTTTAGGGGAGCTCCCCCTACAAAAGGGGGCTCATATTTCACAGCAAGAGTTAAATGAAACAGCAAGGAAATTCAGTTAGTTCATCTTGGACGAGAAGAAGGCGATATACAATTCCTCCATTCACCTAGTGCAGTGGTCGGCAAACTGCGGCTCGCGAGCTACATGCGGCTCTTTGGCCCCTTAAGTGTGGCTCTTCCTAAGCCTTAGGAGTACCCTAATTAATAACAATGTACCTACTATATAGTTTAAGTTTAAAAAATTTGGCTCTCAAAAGAAATTTCAAACGTTGTACTGTTGATATTTGGCTGTGTTGACTAATGAGTTTGCCGACCACTGACCTAGTGGTTGGGGTCCACAAGTTGTACAAAATGTTTACTTCAGATATCTAGGTCCCCATTCAGAGCTCACCACCACTCTTATATTTATAACTGAGCAGTTGAAGTGGCCACTGAAAAAAATCTAAATGCCATCTCTGCTGTCCAATCAGAAGGCTACCTAACTTGCCTTTTCTGGTTGTTAAATGATAAAGCACAATCTTCTACTAGTCAGAACACCAGGTTTGGACTCTGCTGATGAATAGAAATACTCAACAGGTTACTGCGTGTGTAGGAGTAGACATTACTGTGTCTCTGAATCCTGGCTATTTGATTAAGAAAATAAAAGAATTCAACCCAGTGTTAGCCTTTTGCATAGGATCAGCCTTCAAGAAAAATCAGAATGGAGCCAGCTTCATTTTCCTCAGGGACACTTCTTTTAACCTAGAGATCTTTCTTACCTGTCACTCTACACCAAGAAAAAGGAAACACAAAGATGAAATGTGTTTAAAAAAAAAAAAAGATCAAAGGGAAAAGCCAGGAGGGGGAGATAGCAAGAAAAAATTCTGAACACAGCCCTGCTTCTGAGCCACTGACACCTTGATTCGTCATTCCTTTGACAACTTTTAGGTGAATTTCCATCATTACTCTCATTCCCTTTATCCCAGAGTCATAATAAGCAGGAACATTAATTGAGGGTTTTGATGTACCAGACACACACATGGAGTGTGGTACCCACTCTACACACCTTACCTTATTTGATTCCCTCAACAGCTCTCTGAGATAGAAACTATTATCCCATTTTAAAGACGGAGAAAGCTGAGACACCAAGAGATTAAGAAACTTGTCCAAGAGCCCTTCACTCCCACACTGTAGTGCATCCCTCTTCCTACTTTGTCTTCCAACCATGACTACTAAATTGTTGGTATCTATAGAATCGATTCTGCTTCTTTGGAATATCACTAAAACTGTGATGAGTTTGGGGGGTGGGTGGGAGTGTGAAATGCATTTATTCTAAGACATGTGTATCTTGTTAGCAGGGAATCAGACCCTGCTTTTCCATGATCTCTCTCCATCCCACTTAACAGAGGATCACAGGAGGACCATGGCCACCAGTGGTAAGCTCATAGATGTGTGGAGCCAAAGTGGGTTTGGATTTAGTTCATTGTGTTTTACATAAAAGGGGTCCAGGGGAGCTTGATAAGACATCCCCCTCAGGACAAAGTGACTCCAGAATATCAACATCCAAGTCCACATGACTCAGTGAATGTGCTTGTAAGGGTTCACCATATCTAATCTCCAAGATTTCCCAAAGATGGGGGATTTGACAGGTAATAACAGAGTCCCTAAGGAGGTTGGGAGTTGTTTGGGAAAGATGAGTTAATGACTCCCTCCAAGCATGAAAAAAAGTCACCACTGGTATTCCAGTTTGGGGAAATAACTTCAGCTCCCTCGTTGAGTGCATGGTGCTAAGATGGTCAAGGGACACAAGAATGTCTCCCAGCCAACATGGGCTCTGTCGCCGTCAGCCTGAACGATCCCTCTCCCATACCTGGGCATCCAGGATAAGCCCACATGGATGTTTAGAAGCCCATCCATTCGCATGGTTGGAAGAAGAAATCAAAGCAGACAATTTTTATCAGAGCCGGTTATTGCAGCTCCCTCTATAGGACTTGTCTCAGGGGAGAGGGAGTACTTACAAGGCATATCATGCTCCCTCTGCCATTGCCAGGGACTGGCTTGCTTTATGGTAAGCTCTCAGTGTTTAAGAGGCATGCAGCCCTGTAGGCTCTCAGTGTTTAAGAGGCATGCAGCCCTGTAGGCTCTCGGTGTTTAAGAGGCATCCTGAACTGCTGGGACAAGGGCAATGGTTTGAGATCCAACAGCTGGTGCCATATATTTTATTCTGCCAGCAGCTTCAACTTGTCCTTGGCTCTGTCCTCTCTCTTAACCCCCACAATCGGCCAACCAACTTGAATTCTAGTTCCTCCACATGGTCACCATCTCTTGCTTACATCACCATAAAGGCTCCCTAACTGGTCTTGCTGCCTCCATTTTGGTCCCTCCTCTAGTTCGCCTCCACCCTGTGCCAGAGGAATCATGGTAAATGCAACTGTGACTATGTCTCTTCCTTGTTTAAAATCCTAAGCACGGCATACAAGGCCTTCCATAATCTCCACCAAGCTCTCCAGCCTCATCTCCCACCATTTCTGCACTGATCCGTTTACAGTTGCCTACATACTCATGTATCACAGGAATTCATTTTTTGATGAAAGGAAGACTCTGTAGCTATTTCAACTGCTGAAAGCTAATCGAGCCCCATATTGGATACGCTCCAGCTCTCTTGCTCTCTGCCAAAATGGACAGGAATGTGAATCCAGAAGGAAATCAGAATAAAGACATAGATATCTACTTCATCACCCTGGGACACTCCTACATCATCTTGGGACAACGAAAGGAATCCCAAGAAGAAGGGATATTACTGGCTAAAAAAAAAAAAAAAAATCAAACAAGATCATTAAGTATTATTAGTGCCTAGGCAGTGATTTGTCTTATAATACTTAATTTCTAGTGCTCAGCAGAACATCCAGTACAAAGTGATGCTCAGTATATTGGGTTGGTTAGTGTTCCCCGAAATTCATGTCCTTCCCAGAACATCAGAACCTGACCTTATTTGGAAATAGGGTTAGATGTAGTTAATATAGTTAAGATGAGGTCATACTGGAGTAAGGTAAGCCTTTGATCAAACATGACTGTTGTCCTAATTTTTTTAAAAAGGAAGAAAGACACACAGGGAGAATGCCATGTGATGACAGAGGCGGAGAATGGAGTTATGTGTCTAAAAGGCAAAAACACCAAGGGTTGCTGGCAACCACTGGAAGCTAGACGAGGCAAGAAAGTGCCCTCCCTAGAGCCTTCAGAGAGAGCATGGTCTTGTTGACGTCTATTTCTGACTTAGAGCCTCCAGAACTGTGAGAGAATAAATATCTGTTGATTTAAGCCACCTAGTGTATGGTAATCTGATAAAGAAGCCGTAGGAAAGTAGTACCCTCAAGTGATTGTCTGTTGGATAAATAAATAAAATGAATGAATGGAACACATGTGGAAATTTATTTGGAGCCAACTAAAGTATTAGAAACCTTAGAAATATGATTTATAGGTTATCAGCCAAAATCCACTTCTCCTGTCCCATGACCCCATAACTAGATTAGAGCTGAACATAGAGTTGGAATATCTAAATACTAGCTTTGCTTTAGACTGGCTATAATACCTCACTACAGCTGGAGAACAAAACTAAGAACCCAGAGGTTCTTTTCAAGAAATCATAAGTCCTTTTGGAAATTTGATAGAACTGTGGGTTCAGTCCCCAGAAATTACGCAAGTCTGGTCATATACACTCAAGATTGCAGACAACTTCCTCCTACCTCCCCAAAACCATTGAACCAAGATTAAGAGCTCCTTAATTAGAAGATACAGGTAGAATATTTAGGGTTTTTCACCAATTCTTTGGACACAACTAGAGAAAAGGGTAACAGAATTGTTTCTCCTCTTTAAATGAGGCCATGTCAAGCCATGGGGCCCCCATCATTTGGAATGGGCTTCAATCGCTCATCTCAGAATGACGATGGACTACAGGACAGCAACCTGGCCTGGCAATGTAGAGACCTGAATTCCAAATCCAGCTTTGCCATTTAATTCATTTGTTCTTTTTCTCTTCTATTCAACCTCAGCCCCAGTAAAAATGTGGATGCTTTTAGGGTCAGAGGACAGGTTAATGAGATAATGCTGGCAAAGCACTTTGCCCCTAGGAAAAGGTTCCTATGTAAACATGAGATATTATTAGACATTATCAAACTTCAGCCCAGCCAGCAGTGGCCCGGCCAGAGGTGAGTTCTCTTCCTTATCTACTGTTTGGCCAAATTGGGCTTTTTCTCAAAGGCAAAGAGTGTGGGAGGTCTCCTGTTGACTGGTGTTGGGGACTCTCTGATAAGTGGGCCCTATCATCTCCCTTTGAGCAGTGCAAACAGATCATTTGACCACATGTGATTAAAAGCTCCCTTCTTTACTAGCAGTGAACCCAAATCTCCTTGTGCATACATGTTAAAGCAATAATCTTTAGGGAATTCTTCCTTTCCCATGTGCATAACGTCAATGTGAGTTATTCAGATTTATTGATAGAAAAATAAATCTTATTTCATGTTTGGTGGTTGTGATTTTTTTTATTATCTCTTAGGAATGATTACATAGAATTTTCCCCTTTGCTTCTGCTGTTCTTGGCCAATTTGAAAAAAAAAAAAGGAGAAAATACATTGGTTTCAGGAACATTGGTTTTGGAACTTACTAAAAGTAGCAAAAGATCAATAAAGAAATTAAATAAATAAATAAAATAAAAAAGTAGCAAAAAGAAAAGAGTAATTTCTACAATTACTAAGTTGTAATCAAACTTAAATGCTTCAAACTAACATTCTCTGTTCTCTTAACCACCACAAAAAGGGGGGAAAAAGGGGGAAAAAAAGCCAAAAAAGGGTGAGGGAAGGAGCTTCTTGAGTTCTATGGGAATTTGTGTGGTATGTTGTATTGTTGTTTTTTTTTATTTCAAGGGAGCTTTTTTCATCATCAGAATTGACAAGGGCAACGAACTGAGAGAAACCTAAAATGACAGCAGTAATTTTCATCAACATGAGGATAACATAGAATCTTAACTCAGAGCCCTCAGAAATTTCACTACAAAGGAAAAAGAGTTCACCCACAATTACCCACTCCTCATGCGCACATACTAAGGGTACCAGACATACATTAGCCAGTACTCTCAGCATCTGGTCAAACTAAGTTTCAACAAATTTCATCAGTTGTACTTTTCAACTAGCAGGATGATTTTTTTTTAAAAGAGATTGTTAAATCCTAACCATGCAGAGTATAAAAAAATCTTCACTCCTTCCATCCTTTCCCCCTTCCTCCTTCTGTTCTTCCTTCCTCCCTCCTTCCTATTATGTACCAGACACTGCTAAGTAAATGTGAAGGACACATTCTATTACCTATAAGGTCAGTATTTAAACCACTGGGATTGCAGATCTCACAACTTTGGGATGGACAGAGATGTGCCTTGGGAAGATAAAAGTGTATTTACTGTAAGAGAGAGAGACAGGGAAAGTGAAGGAGAAGGAGACAGATAATTGTTAAAAATGAGTGCCCTTGGAGGGTCTATTTCAGACAAGTTTGAAAGGTGTAGTTATGATCAACTGCTGCTATTCTCACCACTTTACTTCCTCCCCTTTTCCTCCAGTGGATCAAACATTTAACAGTTATTCAGAACCACCTTAGGTGACCCCCACCCCAACCTATGATGTCTGATCTATGTGTTTGTACCTGAGGTACATGTATTCACCTCACAGGCTAAATTTTGAAGGTGTGGCATTCTCCTAGCTCTTTTCCTCTCTGAATGTGTCCTAGGAACATTCATGCCTCATTAAAAAGCAGGAAGGATAAATGAAAGAGAATCCCAGTAGGTTTTAGGAAAAGAAAACGCATTAAAGTTATTTAAATACATATTTAACGTTTACTAAAAATAACTTGGGTTGCAGGAGAAAATTAATTAGACAAAAAGCTTCTAATCAGAATTATGCTATCTGATTGCGTAATTAGACCTGGCGTTTAGGCCATCCTAACGAGTTTAGTTGAAAAGGAAGAGAGATCATTGTTTATTGGAATGGCAATAATTTGGGTTTCTTTAATTGACTCCCGGTGTGAATATGTTGATGCCTGCTGTTCTCTAAGAGGCAGCCTGGAAAGTTTCCAGGAAAAGTTCACATTCCAGGGACAGTGCTGGAATCTACTCCACTGCAACCCAAGTCTGCCACTGGGCCTTGAGTCTGTTCCAGCACAGTGCCAGCTTCCAAAGGCAGCCTCAACTGGCAGCAGACACCACAGCTGCACCAGGGGCAAGATGAGGAGCCCAGCTTTGAGCTTGGCCATCAAGATAATGGAGGGCACTTCCAAAATCTTACCTTCACCGTGTCCTAAAGCATTAAGTTCACCAAAGGCTCTGGCTTCAGAAGCCAACAGGGTGGACTTGGAAACAGCATTAACCTTCTGACATGAAGTCACCCCAAAAAGAGCTGCAATGAAGGGGAAGTGGGGAGTGCTGGAGCTTTCTCTTCCCAGTGCTTCCAAATGTCCAAAAGCAGTGTTGCCAATTGCTTGCTAAAAATTAGTACATTCCATGGGAATTTATAAGGGGCAAAATGAAAATAACCCATAACCCACTTGAAAGCAGAGACACGTTTTGCAGGCCCTCACTACTCTAAGCTCTAAATTAAAAATATCTCATTTTCTTTATAGGGAGTTTAGGTAAGAAGGAAGATTCCTGGAAGAGGAATTGGGGATTTCAAAGCATGGTTTGATCCTGAAGGCCTAACAGATGGCCAACTCTTTACACATAATCATTACAGCAACCCTCCTTCCTGCCTCTGGGAACATCCAGCATGCACACAGTAGCCATGGACTCTACCATGTTGGTAGAACATGGACTAGTCCCCCTGAACACAACTGATTGTGAGGGTGGATATCTGACCCAAGCTGGGCCAAGTTGAGCTTTCCGCCGGGAATTGGAACTGGAATCTGGGTGCCTGAGTCGCAGGATGTAAGTCCAGGAGCCATTGGTGGCTTGCTGATGGGCCTCAGAAATGAGAGGCAGCAAAAGCATCCTAATGCCTTTAAGTCTCTGATTATGCTTGTTCCTTAGATGCAGCTCAATAACATCATCATAGTTAACCATTTTTTAAAAAATACACAAATAAACTCTGTTTAAAGAAATAATTAGAATAATAAGGAAAAACTAGAACATCTTTCTAATCATCCTCTAGGTCTGCTTTCTTTTCCCCTCTGGACTTACCTATAGGCACTTCTTACTGCCTGAAATATCTCTTCTCCAGAGAATAACCTAGAGTGCCAACTTCTAGAGCATAGTGGTAGCTGGGGAAAGAATGGGAAATAACAAAGCAAATGAAACAGTAGATTGGGAATATGTTGAGGACACTTACCTGGCACCTCCACAGCACTGGATGTCCATATGGGTCCTCCAAGAAGCGGACACCAAAACAGGAGCGCTTTCTTAGGAAAAACACATTTTCCTGTGAGGGGAAGTGAGGAGGGAGCCAGAACTGTCCGACGAGGGACAGGTCTGACCATGTGAAGGAGAGGGGGGAGGAAAAAAGTTTAGATGGAATTATCTTAGACTATTTGCAGTTCTAAAAATGTTTGGCAAGAATGCTAGGGAGTCCTTGAGCAAGTCACCCACCAGAGGAGTCCTATATCTGCAGTGTCTCTCAAGAACAAGCCTGCCCTGCCCTAGCTGGTTTGGCTCAGTGGATAGAGCATTGGCCTGGGGACTGATTTGATTCTGTCAAATCGGTCCCAGGTTTGATTCTGGTCAAGGGCACACACCTAGGTTGCGGTCTCGATCCCCAGTAGGGGGCATGCAGGAGGCAGCCGCTCAATGATTCTCTCTCATCATTGATGTTTCTATCCCTCTCCCTCTCCCTTCCTGAAATCAATAAAAATATATTTTAAAAAGACCAAGCCTGTGGGAAGCTCAGCCTCAGGGCAAACGCAGGGATGGATTTCAGAATGTGCCACTGGGACCCTCAGTCAACGATGCTCCTCGCAGCTGGACATCTGAGAGGTGCTTTTTCATGGCCACCACGGCACCTATTTCTTCAACGTCCGCTTGACTGCCACCTGCTCCTCTGCCCTCATTTATACGAGCGGAACTACTCTGTCCCTCTGAATTCCCAGAGCATTTCTCCATCCCTCTCTTAACACAACTTCATGCTTTTTATCCTGTAGCACTTTCTTGTGATACCTCCTACTTTGTATTGTGTGTGTTACATGCAGCACCCCCAGATACTGCTGAGCCTGGTGAGACACTATTTTGCAAGGGGCCTGAGGGGGGTGGGGGCGGGGCGGAGGCTGTTGGTCTTACTTGCTCACTCTGGGCACTGGAATCTTGACTTGGATACTCAGTTTATCTCGTTTCGATATCTGCCGTACTCCCTTTCTTCCCAGGCTCTTATATGTTCAGCCATTTATAACTTATGTCACAAGAAATCTGCCCCTGCTGGCAGGAGAGTAAGTTGAGACAGAGCTGTTATCGGCTGCCCATGGGAGAACTTAGCGAGGCACATTTACAAGAAGTGAAGCAAATATTTATTGCTGAAGGCAGGACTACGATTTCATGTTTTCTAGAAAAACAACCACCAAGCACTTCAGAGAACACAGGAGGATTGCCAGACTACACGATGGGCACCGTAATTACATACAATAAAAATTGACAGATATCTCGGGAGAAATAGCAGCATATTTAAAGTTAAGGGAGGTTTTAAAGTTAAAGGAGGTTGGTGTGATCAGCTCATTCTTTGCAAAGTCACCCTCGGGTGCCAAATATCTTTCAGAACCTCCTGGATGACTTTCAAGAGAAGCTGTTTACCTCCTAGAGAGGGGTAATTTAATTAAGGGTAGGATAAAAATGTGACTTTAACCAAACAGGAAACACAAATGACGAACAATTAGATGCCTCAGCCTACATTTGCTAAAAAGGTCAAAATCACCAGGCCAGGTGATAAAAAGCAGAGAATCCCCATAATGCCATATACCACTGCCAATGGTCACAAATGACTCAGAAGCACCCACAGGCTGAATTTGAAAGAGGTTTATTCTCAAACATTGAATAAAGTACTGGAAAAAGAATATGTGGGTAAATCTTATTTTTGTGTTCCTATTAATAATGTTTTCCCCTCAAAAGCTGTTATTAAATAATCAGTGTATCGTAAAGTATATGGCATCTTAGATTTGAGGAACTAGGGTTTCTATAATAATTAGTGGTTAATAAAATATAATGAAATGATGTTATGTTGACACCAAAGAGAAGGATTAAATCCACACCCTATAATGAGAATTCTGTACAGTTTATAACGTGGCATTGGCAAGGCTCACAATACGTATCACAATTCACTCTCCCTCACCTATGGATGGCATAACCAATCAGCCATGAAACTCCTTTTTAGTAGGCCAGGACTTTGCAGAAGTATTCTCAATAGAGTGTTCTCAGCAGCCTCTACCAACTGGATTGGATGTAGTACATAATAGGAGACCTATTTGCAATCACTATGTTATGTTTCATATGGAATTATTTCCAAGGCGTATGCAAGGGATTCTAATACCAGCCTCCTCTTTCTCCACCCTAAAGAACTGATGAAAACTCATAACAGTGTAGCCAAAGGAACCACTTGAGGGTGGATTTGGAATCATCCTGCAGGTTCTCCAGACCTGGTGTCCCATATTGCTTTGGGTCACCCACCTTGTTACCAACCACAAAAAGTTCTGTTTTTGTTTACATATTTATTTACTCCCTATACAGCCGTTGAGTACCAAGCATCTTTCAATTGATGTATTAAAAGATTTTCTTCCTTAAAATATGCCCTAAAAATGCTTGCTGTCTGTTCTGTAACTAATAGAAATGGCGGTGTGGTTGCCCGGCTGCTGTGGCTCAGTGGTTGAGCATCGACCTATAAACCAGGGGGTCACAGTTCCATTCCCAGTCAGGGCACATGCCCGGGTTGTGGGCTCGATCCCCAGTGTGGGGCCTGCAGGAGGCAGCTGATCAATGATTCTCTCTCATCATTGATGTTTCTCTCTCTCTCTCTCCTTCTCCCTTCCTCTCTGAAATCAATAAAGATATATTTTTTAATGGTGGTGTGGTATTTTGTAAATTTTAATACCAAGGGCTCTGTGGTTTTATTCGCTTGGTCTTTAATCAGAGGGTGTTACCCTTTGTTGGGAAGGTTAAAAAATCGTCTCCTGCTTAGAATCCAAGCTGGAAATGTGTCCCCCACTTCAGAGTATCTCGAAGCTTCCTGTGTCACATCATCAAGGCTCCCCCAGGAAATGCCACTCAGGGGGTTACTATTTAATCGTGCCAAGCCCAGCATCATATGGCTCCCTTATTTGCCCTTGCTAGGCTGTGAGCTTCCTGAGCATTATACCATTTATCTATTTCTCCCTATTACACTATCTCTTATCAAACCATCCATATAGAAGGTGCTCAGTAATTTTTTTCTTTTTTTTGAATGAAAACACACACACACACACACACACACACACACACACACAACTGTTTGATTGAGACCCATCTTGCAAGGGCTTAAGGGAGAGACAATGCTTCCACCACACTGGGCTACAGTCTATTGTAACTCCCAGATCTGAGGAAGAAGTAAGAGAATTTTGTTTTCATAAATGTTACCTCCTCCTCGTCACCATTCCCAAGAACCCCTGACTTTCAAGGAATTCCTCAGCCTAAAAAATAATCAGAGAGAGCCTCCATCTGCTGGATCTGTGGTTCTCCAATGCCAGGGCCCTACTTCGAATATATTCATCAGAATCTGTGGGGGTGGGGTCCAGGCACATCATTTCTCACGGCCCTTGAGACAATCCCGTGTGAGAGGCATTTACTAGTATATATGAGAGAGGAAGGGAGAGGGAGAGAGAGACATAGAAACATCAGTGATGAGAGGGAATCATTGATCAGCTGCCCCCTGCATGCCCCGTACTAGGGATCGAGCCCACAACCCACGCATACGCCTTTGACTAGACTTGAACCCGGGACCCTTGAGTCCGCAGGCTGATGTTCTATGCACTGAGCCAAACCGGCTAGGGCGAGAGGCACTATCCCCATTTTTCAGATGAGGAAACTGAGGCTCAGAGGATAAGAATTTTCTCATTACACATCTCATGAGAAATAGAACAAGCCTGGTCCCCAGATGGCTCTCAAATGTATGTTGTTTTTGTTAAGTGCCCTCCATAACATGTTTTAACATGATGTGAGGTAGTACCACCAAGAACCCTGACGGTGCTAAACTGCGGACAGGCTGGTAGGTCACACACAGAGCGCTACTCATACACGCGCCCCACACAGGAGAGGCCCTTCGCTTGCCCCAGCAGAGCAGCCACAAACCCTCGCTGAATTGTCAACTGTCCCGCTACATTTCAATACTCTGACCAGGATGGTTGTGTGTGTGTGTGTGTGTGTGTGTGTGTGTGTGTGTTGTTGCTGTTGTTGTTGTTGTTGTTTCTGTTTTTGAGGAACCAGAAGGTTACGGCAGCACAAATATTAGGGTGGATGGCCAGGACACAAGTCAACATCTTTTCTAAATATTACTGTGAATTCTGAATACTTTTAGTTCCTGCATGATGCTCGCTATCTGTTTAGATTTCGGTGAGTAGAAATGCATGAGACGAAATTTGACTTGAAAAAAGATAAAATGGAGGAAATAGATTGAGAGAGTGAACCAGAAGTGAGAACCGCTTGCCTCCCTCCTCGCCTCTATTCTGTTGCTTTCACGTTATTGATTCCCTAGACAAAACAAGAAAACGCAAAGGGATTCTCAGTAAAACTAAAGAATTCTCCTACAAATGCCCATTTTTGTTCGAGAATCTCATTTCCCCCAAAAGCTGTGTGAAGAACTACTGTTCGCTGCTCTTCTGAGCAGATCTGGCGCTGCCGGGACCCCTTGGGGCAGGTGCAGCAGCTGCCCGCCTCCCAGGTCCTGGTGGAGGCGGCCGTCTCTCCCCAGCTTGCGGCTGACCCGGGACAAGCCTCCCACCATATGGATTTCCTTGTCGGAACCCCCTCCGCTCAGCGACGCCCTTGTCAGAGCACAGATCCCGCACTTCTCGCACAGACCGGCCCAGGAAATAGCTGGTTGTGAATCACAGAGGCTCATGGATTTCTGCCGAACAAAGAACTCCGGCTCCGGGAAACGTCTTGGCCCAGCCTTTGTCTCTGCCCCCGAGGAAAAGCAGGTCATTTCCAAGTGGACCCGTGGAACTCCAGGGCGAGGACGGCGGCAAGGCAGGTGTGTCCAGCCCAGTCCGTTGCTGCACCTTCTCACAGCCACAGATGCTACTTTGCCTACCAGCTGCATCCTAAACCCCGAGTTAAGATGGTGATTAGCGGTGGTGGTGGGTGTCTCGGTAGGAGCTTTCTGAAGAAGAAAGGGCTTTGATTGAGCCCATGAAAGCTGTTGCCAGGGAACCAGATGCCACGAACAGGCCACTCCAGCAGCGTCAGAATACAAGCTGGGAGTGCTGGGCTGAGCATTAAGTGTACTTGGCAGCCGAGGCCTGCAAGGCCCGTTAACCCTTTGTGCGCCTAAGTATGTCTAGACAGTGAGTCAAGAGAAGGATTATCGTGAAATCTGCAAAGCTGCCCTGCTATCAGCATCTCCCTTTGGGATGTACCGTTTGAGGGACAACTCCCCCGGACCACTTGCTGTCGAGTGAGAGGGCTGGCCGGGAGCAGGAGGTTCTTCAGAGGGCACTGCTCATATCTGACCACGCTTGTGGTAACACTATGGATGCCTCTCAACTTGTGGTAGAGTTTTAGCTGGCCTTTTGGCCTCTGGGAAAGGGACTTTGCTGCCCCCAAGGTGGGTTGCTCTGTGAGATAAGAAGAAACGATTTCCATCCCTCCTTCAATGTATACCGCAGGGCCTCCTGGGCCAGCCAGAGGTCAGCAGCCTCTGTTTCACTTTAGGGCTGTTGCCTGGAGGAGTGTGGGCACGGGCTGGCTCTCTGAGAAAAGGGGGAACGGGGAAAGGTGCTGGGGTGTGCCTCCCGACCTGCCTCCCAAGGGATACGGTCCTCCCTCTTGCCTTACACCCCTCTCTCCATCATTTCTCCCCCATCAATCCCAAACCCAGGCTTCCTCTCTGGGCCCCCTTCCTGCACAGTGGGGTTGGATAACAGGCAGGGAGGTAACCTGTGAGTTAGGGGCTCCTGGGTTCACAAGGTGGACGCTAGCAATTCATTTTACAGAAGAAACCAGAATGTGTGATTTTTCCGCTCTTACTGTCTTCCCACCATGAATTTAAAAGCTTGCAATTACTATGAGCACTTCTAATAAAATGAAGCCTGGAGCAAAAGCATAATAAATAGTTTAGACTCCCAAAGCAAACGCTTCAGAAAGATCTAAAGTAAATAGATCTCCAGTCCCCTCCCTCCTGACCGAGGCAGGCCATTTGGTCATAATTTATTCTTGGGGAGAGGAAGGAAGCAGAGAGCCGTCAGGCCACTTTCTCCCTTGCTATGATTCCAGAGTATTCTTTATTGCCGTTCGCCTTTTCTTTCAAACTTGACCTGGCCTCATGAGAAATGAGCCCTCGTCTCTGAACAAGCCAAGGAACTCGTCCTCCGAGAGTCTGGAAGCATCCAGCGAGTTCAGAAGGCTGCATCTTTCACGCTAATTCTCTTGGTGCCCTTCCGGTCTTTGAAAATCGAGTTTTCATTAATCAGAGTCTTTAACCTGTGGCTCTAAGCTTTGTACTATCAGCAAACTACCAGCTGCTAAAACAGGCTTTGACATAATTCTCTTCTTTCATGTATCTTGCATACTGGCTCCAAGATCAGTACACATTTCTCTGGGCATGTGAAAAAGAAAGCAACAAGTCTGTATGCAGCTGTAATGCGATGCAAGGTGCCAAGACTTACAGGATCTAGTCCTTACCTTCCAGAGACTTACAGTCCAGTTGGGAGTATAGAACACAAGCAAATGGGAAGCGTCTTAATCATGGGAGGGGATGCTGATTGTCACATACACGCCCATATTTTTAAAAATTCTTTGTTTTGACTTTCTCAAACAACTTGTCCGTCTTTGGTGCTTATGGTAGATAACCATGGATGGCTCTATCGACCTTCATTCCACCTTCCCTCCTGTGCAGGAGGTTAGGAAGCTGAACATGTGCTTTCCTAAACCGCCTTGCAGCTAGATTTGCAAGGTGAGGTGAGGAGAAGAAGGGTGAGGAGACTGTTTTGAGCCGACCAGTAGCCAGACCCAGGCCCAGTGTCCAGTCACCAGCTTCGTGGCTGAAGAGGGCACTGTGGTGGCTTCGGTCACACAGCTTGTTCACGGCTGGGTATTAACCACGACGTAGCGTCGTATGAATGGATGCTACTACTCTGTTGCAGAAGTGGGATGAACAGCAGGCTGGACCAAATTTGGACAAGGTCCCGTTTCACCTCTGGTTCGCTCGGGGGCTTGTGCAAACCATTATGCCTCTCTGTGCACTGACCGTTCCTCTTGGGTAACAAGGACGGTACCAACGACTCTTCTTGTAGACTTCCCTGCAGGTGGACACAATTCCTAGAAGACACGTTCACACTGCTCTTTACAAGTGGCTGAGAGCCCTAGCCGGTTTGGCTCAGTGGATAGAGCATCGGCCTGGGACCAAAGGGTCCTGGGTTCGATTCTGGTCAAGGGCACGTACCTTGGTTGCAGGCTCCTTCCTGGCCCGGGCCCTGGTCGGGGCTCGTGCAGGTGGCAACCGATCGATGTGTTTCTCTCACCTTGATGTTTCTGCCTTTCCCTCTCTCTTCTACTCTCCTAAAAATCAATGGAAGAAACACCAATTAGAAATGATATATGCACCCCTGTGTTCATAGCAGCACAATTCACCATAGCTAAGATTTGGAAACAGCCTAAGTGTCCATCAGCAGATGAGTGGATTAAAAAACTGTGGTACATCTACACAATGGAATACTACGCTGTGGTAAAAAAAAGGAGTTCTTACCATTTGCAACAGCATGGATGAAACTGGAGAGCATTATGCTAAGTGAAATAAGCCAGTCAGAGAAAGATAAATATCACATGATCTCACTCATTTGTGGGATATAATGAACAACATAAACTGATGAACAAAAACAGATCCAGAGACAGAGAAACATCGATCAGATATATCAAACCTCAGAGGGAAGGTAGGGGAGGGTGTGGGCCAGGGGGAGAGATCAACCAAAGGACTTATATGCATGCATATAGGCCTAACCAATGGACACAGACACCAGGGGGGTGAGGGCATGAGTGGGGGGGATGGAGGGGTAATGTTGGGATAAGGACACACATGTAATAACTTAATCAATAAAGAAATTTTTTAAAAAAGAAAAAATATCCTCGGGTGAGGATTAAATAAATAAATAAATAAATAAATAATAAAAGGGGCTGAGAATCCTGATACTATCCCATCAGCCACTTCCCCAGAGGAGCATCCATTGACCCCAAGCACTTTGGAGCAAGGGACGAATTCCTGGATGCAGTGCGGACATGGCTGTTGACTATGCAGTGGGGACATGGCCAAAGGAACATCTCTTTCCTTTGTTCCATGTGGTTCCTATTTATTTAGAGCTCCATGGTTATTCATGATGCTTTACAAGGGATAACAACACAGTCTCCACCCTATAGGATTTACAGCGCAATTTAAACAGACAGGCTGCATGGGCTGACAGTCAGGCACGCCAGGAGGTGGGTGTGGAGGATTTCTTCTTGAGTTATAAATACTTTCCAGTTACAGGGGCCTTTCATCTGGGGTCCCCAAGCACTTTAGAATAGCAATAATCTCGATTGCTTTCTAAATGCACTTTCCATAAACTGCTGTGGGGACTGAGTAAATGCTTTTAACTGTCTATTAATTGATCTGTACATCTGTTCATTGTCCATATTAACCAGTGTGGATGTAAACACGACAGTTTAGGAGAGGCCCGAGATGGGCTATGGTCTGGCTGCTCATATATTACCCTAGAGGCCTGGTAGCCTTGCCACAGTGTTTGGGGGTGGGGGGGGGGTTGGGGGGAAAGGAGGGAGAGATGAGCACCTGAGTATTGTCCCAGGTGAGATGTTCACTCAGCTTAGACTCAGAAAGGTCACTTCCTGGATGACCTTTTTATGGGTGAATTCACATTTCCAAATCAGGTGGTCTCAGAGAATGAATTTCCCCTGGAGAGAATGGGAGAAATTCTTTTCCAGACTAAATAATATCCCATTAGCCCTAGCCAGTTTGGCTCAGTGGATAGAGCATTGGCCTGCACACTGAAGGGTCCCAGGTTCAATTCTGGTCAAAGGCATATGCCCAGGTTGCAGGCTCGATCCTCAGTGTGGGGCATGCAGGAGGCACTTGATCAATAATTCTCTCTCATCATTGGTGTTTCTATCTCCCTCTCCCTCCCTCTCTGAAATTAATAAAAAATATAAAATAATAATAATATTCCATTGTATGTGTACATTGATTTTGTTCATGCATTCATCTGTCGTTGGACACCCGAATTGTTTTCATGTTTGGGCTATTGTGAAGAATGCTGCTCTAAACTTGGGTGTTCGAGTATCTGTTTGAATCCCTGATTTCACTGCTTTGGGGTTATATACCCAGAAGTGGAATTGTGAAGTGAAATTGCTGGATCATATCATACCTCTATGTTTAATTTTTTTAAATGTATTTTTATTGATTTTTCAGGGAGAGAGAGAGAGAGAGAAACACTGATGTGAGAAGTGTTGATCAGTTGCCTCCCATCCAGAGACCAAACCCCAAACCTGACTGGGAATGGAACCGGCAACCTTTGAGTGCACAGGATGATGCTCAACCAACTGAGCCACACCAGCCTTTTAACTTTTTTGAGGAACTGCCAAACTATTTGCTTTTCACAGCGGTTACACCATTTTACATTCCCACCAACAGTGCACAAGGGTCCCAATTTCTCCCTGTCCTCCCCAACACTTGTTCTTTTCTGTAGTTGTTTTTTTTGGGTATTTTCTTTTTTTGGGGGGGGGGGTGTTGTTGTTTTCCATAATAGCCATCCTAATGGATGTTGAAATTGTATTTATTGTGGTTTTGACTAAATTCCACAATAAAGTTTTGAGCCTCTATGTTCACTGTCTTGATTCCTGATGATGAACCCAACCTGATTATACAGCATGACCTCCATTTCTTCCTCAGGAGGCTTGAGCCTGCTTCCTGGGAAAGGCCGAGCCACAGAGGGAGATCTAAAAGGTAACTGGGCCCGCGGCCTCTTAGACTTCTTCGTGCAGGTCAGCGGGGGACACTCCCACAGGCTGCCATGGAGGTTCAGCTGACAGATGACAGGCCAAAGCAGGGCCACAGATCACAGCAAAGGCATCTTTTTGTTCCCTGACACTCCCACCCCCCACCCCCGCCTCCTGTCCTCACAGTGTCAGCATCCAGGAGAGCCAAGCAGCCTAGGCCATAGCAGTGCTTCTCACAACGGATGCTACTGGCATTCAGAGTCGGACGATTCTTCATTACGTGGAGCAGTCTCACACACCACAGAGCCTCCAGCATCCCAGGCCCCTGCTTGCTCAGTGCCAGTATTGGCCTCCAGCCATTGTGGCAACCCAATGCCCCCCAATTGTCCCTCCCAAGTAGCTCCTCTTTGGAGATGGCATTCACCTGGGTGGTAAGCAGGTATGCAAAGCCCTCTGGAGAGTCCCGGGATCTCACACTCACTCGTGCAAAGCAGCAACGACCATAAAGGGCCTCATGTCCAGGGGAAGAGGTGCTGGAGCTCAGCCAAGGAAAGCTTCACAGGTCGCTTTAGGTGACCGTGGTGACTCCTCTGACTTTACTCACGGTGGGTGGACAGTGAGAGGCTCTGGCATCAGGAGAAGGAAGAAGACACTCTAAAAACAAGCTGAGTGCTGTGATAACAGAAAAAATATCTCAGCATGCCCTCATCCCTCCCCCTGTCAGGACTTGAAATCTGAGCCTGGCCCCTTCAATGCCCGTTTGACCCTCCCTCTCCCAGTGTGTGAACACTGCCCTGGCAGTCTCCGCCTTGCCTGGGCTGGTTTACGGGACTGCATTTCCCTGCGCTGCCATAGCAACCAGGAAACAACCTCCACTGCAGTGAGAAGGATGGTGTGGTGGCCGGATCTGTAGGTGCGCTGGTAACAGAGCAACCGGACCAGGGACAACAAGGCCACAGGCAAAGGGGAGAGAGAGGTTGCCCAGAAAGTAGACAATCGGGGGCTTGAGGAGTTTGGGTTTGCGATTTATTTTTTCTCCCGACAAAGACACACACTGTCTAAACTGTGTGGCCGGCTGTTACTAAGAAGCTGCTGTATGAGGGGGAAATGCATTTCATAAAAGGCCCAGTGTTTGTGGTCTCCTCAGGCTCCCTGCTGCGCTCAGGAAATCTTGAGGTGTGACCAGTTTTCAGCCTTCAAACCCAAGATGAACTGCCCTTGAGAAGGGTGGTCAGAGGGAAAACATGTTCCCGCTCTCTCCCCTGAGCCGGGGACATGGCAAGTGGGTCCAGAACAAACAGAAGGTAGAAGTCTATTTTGAACCAGAGGTGAGTTTTACAGCGGAATCAGGGCATATTGGGAGTGGGGGTGGGGGTGGGGGGCAGTGCGGGAGGAATGCTCTCTTTTTCCATCTGGAGCTGAGCCATGCGTGTTTGGGTTTGTTTGATTGGTGAGGTGGTGGGGGTCAGTGGCAGATCTTCCCTGCTTGGTGAAACTCAAGAAAATAAGGTGGTTTGCCTGACACCCCAAGGTTGCCCCGGGGACCCCCTTGCTTCCTCCTGCACGCCGACCTACAGCCTCGTTTGCTTTAGGCTGATGGAGTTTCCAGATTGTCTAGAATTCGGATGGTTTGGTTCAAGACCAGAATCTCCACCTGGGTTCTAGGCAAGCTGATGTCTCTCTGGTTTTTAGAGTTGTGCTCTGTGGTCGGAAGGCTGTGTGTGTTCTTGTCATTTCAATGGCTTCCTTGAACTTGCTGGAATTCAACCCACAGGACTCAGATTTAATACAGGCCAAAAAAAAATTTTTTTTTTTCATTTTAAAGTAGTGGCAAAATTCCCTTGTTGTACTGCAATTTTACTTCGTTGAATTCTGCCAAGAATAAAAATTCCATTGGGGGTATTTTGAAAAATTTGGCTCATACCGAGATTTCCATTGTCATGGTAGTTTGTCATGATATCTGACCTTTGCTATATTAAAAGACATATATAGAGTTTCAAAGAACCTCTGTGGACAATGGCATTTACTCTTTTACAAGATATGTAACTATTTTATAGGCTCCAAAATAGCCAAATTAGATAAAGTTACAATGCATCTGGAATGCATAGAAATTCTCCCTGTGTCCAGCGGGAGTGATGGGTTGGAATGGCGTTCTCCTCTTTAAACTGCCAGCTAGTCCAGGTCTAATTTCAAAGTTATCTGCTGCCCTTGATAATTCTGACGACTTACTTGCATACCAAGAAACTAACTGGCCTGTAACCTAACTCTACCCTATTTAAGCCTCTAGGCACGAGTAGTTCCCCTGAAAGTCATATGGAGTAAAACAGGACCGTGCCCTGGGTCCTACTAATTCTGAGATGTGAAATCAGTTGCTCAGAAGAGTGACTGTGTTTTGTGCACCATGTGAGCAGCTCGGAGAAAACCAATCACTTAAAAAAATGTCCAACACCTTGCACAAGCAGTATGTGCTATAAAAGTGCTGTCCAGCCCAACCGGTGTGGCTCAGTGGTTGAACGTCCACCTACGAGCCAGGAGGTCATGGTTCGATTCTCGATCTGGGCACGTGCCCGGGTTGCAGGCTCCATCCCGAGCAGGGGGCGTGCAGGAGGCAGCCGATCAATGATTCTCTGTCATTATTGCTGTTTCTAACTCCCTCTCCCTCTCCCTTCCTCTCTAGAAGCAATAAAAATATAATTTAAAAGAAAAATTTTTCATGTGCTGTCCACAGTGAATCGATCAAGGTGGTTGCTTTCCGTTGCAGGATTACTTGAACTGGAAGTCTCCAGAAGATTATGTCCTGGTCTGCAAACCGCAGCATAAGGGCGACCCCACCCAGCACACATGGAGCCTCGTACTCCCTAAAACTTTCAGCACCAGAAAGGGAGTCCTGATCCTCTACTCAGAAGGTTTAGCCCTATCAGCATGGACGCCCGGAGAGAGGAGAAAAGGCCCCTGGCGCCCCAAAGGCCACGGGAAAAGGCCGGGTCCGAAGCTGCTCACGCTGCGGGACCTCGGAGAAGCCATCCTGGCTCACGGAAGGAGACAGGTAGGCAGAGCACTGTCGGGGGTCGGGGAAGGCGCTGGGCCTGCGTGGCTAGAAATCCACCTGTACCTTTAGGTCTAAGTCCTTCTCAGATCCCAGGGAAGGCAGGCAACCCTCAGCCTCCATTCCTTCACCTCTAAACCCGACCGTATCTCGGCACTCTCTGCCACACACAACTGTCACGAGGCCTGAATGAGGCGATGTAAGTGATCCCACGCTGCAGAGCCAGGTGGGATCAGGGAGGGAAATGGACTAGAACCACTGTAAACTGAGCCCACCAGTGCCCACTACATATAATTCTACAGACAGCTGGGTCCACTGGCTTTTCACTGAATTTGCCAATGGAATACATTGGAAGGAGATCAGAGAAGGAGAAGAGAAAAGCCAGGGTATGTCTTTCTCCCCTCCCGTTCTACCTGTGGTGGTGAGAAGCACCTGCATCACCTCTGTGGTCCAGCTCCCAACAGACAGGCCCACTGTGGCTCCAGGTTCCTCCAGGTGACCCCACCTGCTCTCCCTCTGTCCTCAGTTTAAGGGTGGTGCTGGCTTCCTAATGTTATGAATCTCAGTGTTACCTCATCATCGTTTTGGCTTTTAACCACCTGGGTAACCAATTCCCAGAATTACATTTCTTCTATGTTTACAGATTTGGAGGGTTCTGTTTTCCTAGTTGGACACTGATATGTAGGTCAACTTACGGCCAGAGAAGAATCCCTTCCACAGCCGTCAGACGCTTGTCTATATGGCTTAAATATTTGGGGCAACAAGTATCTTATTGCTATCAAGGAGATGAGTCTTTTATGGAACTGCTTCATTTTTTGTTAGATTGGGCTCAATGAAAAAAAGCAAGTTCCTGTCTTCCGATAGTATTTATCTACTAGATTTATAACATACCTGACCCAAACACAACACTATAGTCTAACTCCCAACAGGTAGAAGAGAAATGGTGTGAAGAAATCAGAAAGGAAAGGTTAGGAATAGTAACAGGGCAGGAGTTTCTGATAGAGACTTCATAGATTAAAATTACAGAAAAGTAACTCAAAAGGGGCTTGAGATTTTTAAAAAATGAAAATCTCAGAAGAGGAGAGCTTTGGAAACTACAGTGCACACCATCTGACTATGAAAACTACAGACTGGCAAGAAAGTTTTGAAACCATAATGTCCGGTGCTGGAAAGGCTGTGGGGAAATGAGCCGTCTCATGCTTTGGGAGCACAAATTCACATGACATATCTGCAAGGCATTTAGGCAAAAGCCTGAAAAAGGGCTGATACTCGTTGATTCATCATTCTACTTTTAGTAATTTGCCTTAGGAAATAATCAGAGATGTGCCCAGAAATTTATGCACAAGAATGTTTACTACAGGGTTACTAATTATTACACAAAATATTGAAAATAATAAATGTCTGACAATAGAACATTGATTAAATAAATTATGATATAGTCAGAGAATGGCAATAAAGTCATGTATTAGTCATGAATAGCATGAGAAAATATTCACCGCATATTTTTTAAAAGCAGGTTACAAAATAACATTCACAAATAAAAATACCAATGATCATTAACATATTTGAGTATTTACTATGTTCCTGCCACTGTTCTAAGTGCTTTCCATGTATGATTCATGTATGCTTTCTATGAATACCGGGGGTACATACTATTATTATCCCATTTTAGAGATGAGGAAATTGAAGCACAGAAAGTTTGAGTAATTCACTCGAGATTATGCAACTAGGTAGGTAATCACACCAGAACTCGAGAGTAGGTAAGTCAGGGAATTTTTAAAAGAAAATAAAAATCTGTGACCTTGAAGGAGGCAGACAGTGAAAGAGAGAGCAAGGTTGACGCTGCAGAGCCAGGTGGGATCAGGAAGGGAAATGGACTGGAACCACTGTAAACTGAGCCCACCAGTGCCCACACCATCTGTTCTGCAGGGTCAGTATTTCTTTGTCCAAGTAGCATAGTTCAAGAGTTAAAAACACCATGCTCGGAGTAAAAGAGCCAAAATGGGGAGGGGAGAGTGGGGAGATGGCAAGTGGATAAAGTAGTGCTGCTTACAGAAGAATCTATACTGCTGAACTGTGAATCAGGAAACCTACAAAATGTAGGCTTCATTCAGACCTGTGAGAATCGAGGCTATCACAGGAGGCGCAATTAAATTTTTAAAGCATCTTACATCACCTCCAGTTCTATATATGAATCTAATGAGATGCATGTGGCAATACATCTGGGTTTTATAGCTCAACATACACCTACTCTTCAACTCTCTTGATGACCTAACTTCCTAATGAGCGAAGATAAATGCTAAGTCAAGAGATTAGATGTCAGAGTTCTCACACTTCTAAATACACACAGATATGTTGCTTGGTTTTTTGTTGTTTTGTTTTCTTTTTTAACAGAAGGACATTGTTCAAACATTCCCAAAGTTAAAACCACTCTTCTTCTTCTTTTTTTTAATATAATTTTTATTGATGTCAGAGAGGAAGGGAGAGGGAGAGAGAGATAGAAACATCAATGATGAGAGAGAATCATTGATCGGCTGCCTCCTGCACACCCCACACTGGGGATTGAGCCCCCAACCAGGGCATGTGCCCTGATGGGAATTGAACTATGACCTCCTGGTTCATAGGTCAACACACAATCACTGGGCCACACCTGCCGGGCTAGACTATAATTTATTAATATGCTGGCGAAGTATAAAGAAGGTCGAGATTGTGATTGATAGCGTGGTGTCTTGGAGGAGATAGAATTTGAGCTGAATCTTGTGGTAAAAATAGGTGGGAAGGGACCTTGTAGGCATGGGTGAGTAAAAGCTTAGAGGGGAAAACAGGCAGGGAAAGCAGGGTGATTAGAGAGGTGTAGTCTTAGCTAGAATTGTACCAGAAGTGGGTGGGCTCAAAGTGTGGAGGGCTTTGCCTGCCAGCCCTGGGGTTTCTGGGGTTCTCTCTTCACCCCTCTGTCAACTGGTGCACACAAAGGCTGGCCACCCTCTGGGGTAAGATGGCAGCTGGCTGTCTGGGCCTTTCTTGGCTTCCTGGGGACTCTGGCACCTGCCACCCCGTAGCTGCTGGGTGGGAGCACAGCCTGCACCAGGTGCTTCCATCCTCTGAAAACCCTTGCCTGCCAGCACCAGGGTGGGTGACATGACAACCAGTTCAGGGATGGGGACAGGTGCAGGGGGTCCTCTCTACCCCTCTGCCTACAGACGCCTGGTGGGCACCAGGAAAGTGACCAGCAGGAGCAAGTCCCTCATCAAAGGAAGCACTCCCCGTAGAGCAGGGATAAGAGGCCACACCATGCCCACTAATTATTCAGTTTAGAAGAAACCAGAAGCTGGGGTTGGTTGGCAAAGCCAAGGCAGGCCTGAGCGGTCTGAAGCCGTCACAGCCAGCCTCCTGCTGTTGTTTATTTCTGCGTCATCCCAGAATCTCCCCTCCCGGCTCCCTTCTGTCTCCTTTTATGTTTAGAGTAACTTTTGGATGGTGGTTTGTGGTCCAAGCTGATGTTGGGGAAGGAATAGAAAAATATGTATGAGAAGATGGTGGGTGTAATAGAATAATTTTTAACATATTTTTCATTTACAAATATAATCTAACCATATTACTGAGATGTTTTATGTTATACAAAAAAGAAGAAAAAAAACTATCTGTAATCTATGCCCAACATCCTGATACCACTGTTCTTAGAATTTTAATGTATTCCCTTCCAATCTTTCCACCACCATTACTCATCTATAAAATAAACTTTTATGAGATTGAAATTGTACTATACATTCTCTCTTCTATCTTGCTTTTTCTACTTGACATATTATTCTACACGTTGGAAATGAGTGAATAGATTTAACCCTGACTGGTCTTCTTGGTAGCCCTAAGCAGGCCTTGGGCTTCTCTCAGTGCTGTAGGTGCCCAATGAGATTTGAAATTTATCAACCAACCTCACCGGTGTAATTTGAAAAACTACTAAGAGAAACCAGAAAAATAGAAAAAAAATGTAAAGAATCTGTGGTGGGCCGAATAATGCCCCTTGAAGGTGTCTATGTCCTAATCCCTGGAACCTATGGCTAAGATTAGGTTAAATGGCAAAGGGGAAATAAGGTTGCTAATCAGATGCCTAAAACAGGGAGACTTTCCTGGATTGTCTGGGAAGGCACAGTGTAATCACAAGGCTCCTTATAAATAGAAGAAGGACTCAAAAGGGAGAGCCAGAGAAAGGGCAGCATAAGGAGGACTCTGCCCAGCGTTGCTGACTGGAGGTGGAGGAAGGGGTCGCAGCCAAGGAATGCAGGCAGCCTCTGGAAACTGGAAAAAGCAAAGGGACAGATTCTTCCCGGGAGCCTCCAGAAATGACACAGCCCTGATTTTAGCTCAGTGAGACCCGTTTCAAACTGACCTCCAGAACTACACGATAACAACTGTGCATTGCATTGTGTGGTGGTTTGTTTTAGCAGCAACAGGAAACTAATACAGAAGCCACCATTCGCTTTCAAAGTCTAAGCAAAAATGACACCCCAGAGTCCAGGACAAAGGATTCTCTAATTCTTTGGGGCAGCTCCCAGCACCACTGAGCACACTACCCAGGAAAGCTCCAGAACCAAGCTGGTGCTTCAGAAATACCCACTAATGAGGAAAACAAGGCACTCTTCTCCAGATGGAACAGTGCATCGTGCCCTCTGCACAGGGGCCAGAGCATCGTAGAGGAGACTTGGTCTTGCTGCATTCACAGAAAAGTCATTGGAAGCAAAGATTTAGAGGGAGGAAAGGAAGTTCCAGTTCACCCAGAAATGGCCTGGGGTCTAATGGTGCCATGATTCCAGGGCTTAGCACAGCGCCGGCCACACAGGAGGTGCTCAACAAACAGTCACCGCATGACCAAAGGAAAAAATGGAGTGAGTGAAAGAACTTAAGTCATTTTGCTTGCACTGCTCTCCCTACAATCCTTTCTTTCTTATCCTCTGGAAAACGCCTCAAAATTTATGTGGGGCTGAATTTTTTCAGGCTCTTATTGCACTTGAAGTACCTGCCACATAAACTGTCCAGACATCAAGGGCCAGTTGATGCTCTGTGTTTGGATTCCAAGAATTCATTTAATTTAAAAATTCCTAGAGTATAAAGCCAATTGAATGCGCCATGCTTTCTTTCATGTGTTACTTAATTTATTTATGAATCATCAATCTGTCTTATTCATCCTTTTTTTTCCTCCAGTGCTTGGCACAGTGTTTGGTGCATTGTAGATCTTTGAGGAATGAATGAATGAACGAACGAACAAATGAACGAACGAATGTTCTGGATACCTGCTTCTCTCTCCTCAGCAGAGGTATCCCCTCATCTATGGACTTGGCTTCCCAGCCTTCTCTTGATCTGAAGAGTCTCTCTGGTGGTCCTGAATCCGCAGCTACAGATGTAGGCTGACCTTCTGTGGCATTTCCATGTCCTAAACACTTCAAAATGGGAGCAAACCACAGCTTTGCTCAGCAGAACAAAGTCCCAAACCTCCTCTCCCCCATCAAGCAGGTTTATATTTTCATCATATTTTTCTTTCTTTTTTTTTAAACCATAAACCTTCCTTGGTGAATTCTGGCAGGATATGGCAAGGAAATTCAGGCCAGTGGCTTCTTGACCTGAGTAATGATGGTCTGGTGGGTGGGGCGACACTGACCAGAACATGGCATGAGAGAACTTTCTGGGATGATGAAAATGTTCCATATTTTGTTTTGTGTGGTGGTGACAAAGGTGTATACGATTGTCAGATTTTATTACACGGAGCATTTAAACTCTGTGCATGTTACTATATATAAATTATGCCTCCACTTTTGAAAAAATGTTTAAAGAGAAGGATTCTGAGATCACAATCAGTTCATCAGTCAAGAATGCCATAATTAATCGGTGATGTCTGCCATGGACCAGGGGGTGGGGGGAGATGTCAACATAGCTATCACAAGTTTGCTATTCCTGTGCTTAACTGATCACCCTTAGAGAGTTCCTGCATCATTTAAGTGGTTATAATATTAACTCATCCACCTTAAAGGATTATAATGAGGTAAAAGTTCTTGTATCATAAAAATCCCTGGCCAAGTGTAAGATGTTACTATTCGCATTTGTTCCCCGTGATGTCTTGCACAGGGGGACTGAATCTGCCAGTAAGTTCTCCCTGGCTGAAACGAAAGTCAGCAGAGCCAGGTATTTTTAAAATGCCAGGCTCCCCGTGAACACGGGCGTAGTTTGTCTCTCCCGTTATTCATGTTACAAAACATTAAATGACAACGCCGATTTGTCAAGCTGGCTTTCCCACTGCCGCGCAGGGCCACTAAAATGATTTCCACAGGCTGACCTAAGTCATGTGTTTTCTTTTGAGGCTCTTTGTCCTTTTCTGATGCTCAAGCTCAAGATGGGGTCTGGCAATTCTCATGTTTCCTTCTCCTTCCAACTGCAAGCCCGCAGGGGCCTTTTAGAGCTTTCTTCCATGGGCTCTCGGTTTATGTCTGTTGGCGGAGGCATCTGTTTCTGGTGTCGCCGCCCCTTCAGGAGTCCCTGGATTACTGATGAGGATTGTGCTAACCAGCCTGTGTCAGTAGGAGGCTTGGGGCTCAGCAGCCATGCCGTTTCCTGACTGGTGTCCCCACAGAGGGAGTAGGTCAGACCCTGGCACACTGTACCTCTGCTTTCGAAGCCAACCAGAGAGCCACACCCTCAAGGTCTCTTGCAAACATGGCCCCCTGGCACCATGTGCAGGTCAGTGGGTAAATGGGAGGAGGTGTACCCTGAGCTGCCCCGCCTCACACTCTGGTGTGAGAGAGAACTTTCCATCAAGGCTTAAAACACCAGCATGTCAGGCCCATTTTGTGTTAAAGCGAAGGTGCGCAAGCTCAGTAGCATGCAAGGCTCTCTCATACCAGTCGCCCTTTATTCTGCCCCACATTTGCAGAGCGACAAGAGGGTGGGGAAGAAGGGAAGTCCTGCCTTCACTCTGGCTCCTCTCAGCAGCCCCATTCTCCACGTCCCCAGTGGAACTTTCTTCCCAGCCTTCCCCACTCAGAGACTTCAGATCCCTCCGTTCAATCCCTCTCTTTTACAAGGTAAAGAAAAAGAGGCCCCAGGGGCAAAGTAATTTGTCCAAGATTATTTAGCCAAAAGCAGAGCTGGGACCAGAAGCCAGATCTTCCCCACACCCCTGGCTCCACATTCTTCCCAACATTCCTTAGTTCCCCTTCCAAGGTGATCCTAGATCTTCCAGAAGGGGGAACTGTTAGGCCTCTTCCTCTGAAAGATGGCGGCTCTCCAGCACAATCCACTCAGAAGTGAGACCGACACCCTTCTGCTGAACAGAGATCCCCAAAGCACTCTGTAAATAAAGGCTTAAAAGTGAAAACAGGAAATGGCTGGGGTTTAGAGAGAGTTGTCAGATTTATTGCGGGGGGGAGGGGGGGGAGGTTAGGGGGGAGGATTAAACTTGCAATATTTGGTACATATTTCTACTAAAAAGTATTCATTGTTCATCAGAAATTCAATTTTAACTGGACAGCTCATGTTTTATTTGGCAAATCTATTGGGATAAGGGGGATGAGCTGCAGGATTTGCCAGTGCCCACTTGGCGGTTTGCCATTTCTTCTGCACCAACAAATAGACAGGACTAGAGGAAAACTGAACATTCTTCATGCTTGATTGTCATAGTCTTTTCTCACAAACTCTGGCACTAGCCAAGGCCCTATTCTTTGTGCATCAGTGCTACCCAGTTATCTTTTCCCATCCCCCTTAGTAAAGGCGACTTCTGGATCAGGTATATGGCATCAGTTAGGGAAGCCACTTGATCTCTTAGGTGTACAATGGTGATCCACCCCCAAAATGGAAATATTGCAGTCCATTGTTCAGTGTTTTTACATCCTAGGCCATCAAAGTCTAAGAATATTAACTGAAGATAGTAGAGTTTTTGAAGAAAGAGGGCTTAATGCAGTGGCAAAGTGGGCTGCCATCTGGGGAAGGGAAGAAGGTCCAACACAGGAGCATTATCTGGGTGAGTTCACCATTCCCAAGACATGGATGGCCCAGAAACTCAATCTCTTCAGTTGTGCCCCTGAATCAACTGGTCTCAGAGAAGTCGGTGCATATTAACAAAGTGCATAGAGACTGACGTATAGGCTAGAGTATTAGTTTACAAAGAGAAGTACAATTGCCTGACCAGCATATTTCCTGTAGATGAAATACATGGGGATCAGGTTATGAACAAATTCCCTGGTGCTGGAATCAAAACTCAAGGGAGATGTATAGCGGGGATAGTTAATGGCACGAGGCTCTGAGAACCTGCCATTTTCTTCTCCACTCATTTGCTAAACTAGATTCTCAGCTTATCCAGAGCAGATCCTTTTCCAAGGACAGGGATTGGTTAGGCATTACCATTGTTTGTGGACATGTTCTTTTTAATTTCAGAAACATTAACTTTGTGGTAGGCTTTTCTTCTTGCCTTGTCTTTTCTCACAAACTCTAGTACTAGCCAAGGCCCTATTCTTTGTCCATTAGTGCTATCCAGTTATCTTTCCCATCTCCCTTAGCAAAGGCAACTTCTGGCTCTTTTAATACTTCAAGTTCTCAAGAATAATATTGACAAGTAAAATCCCTATAGTACTGAACAGATTAGGGACAGCTCACAGTAATTTCCAGTCCAGTCATGAGGTAAGTCTTATTATGTTCATTACAGAGATGAGCAAACAGAAACTCAAAGAGGTTAAGTGACTTGCTCAAGATATACACCTAGCAAGAAAAAGAACAGTCATTGCAATAGAGAATTCTGCCTCCAAAGCCTGTACTCTTTCTTAGGATATTGCCACAAAACCACCAGATTAAGGAATGTTAGATGGAACAGACTTAAGAAATCATCTAAAATCTAGAGTCTAGACCTGCACTGTCCAATACAGTAGCCATTAGCTACCTGTGGCCATTTAGATGTAAATTAGTTAAACTAAAATTTTAAAACTCAGTTTCACAGTTGCACTACTGACATTTCAAGGGCTCAGTAGCCACATGCAACCAATGGTTACTATATTGGACAACACATATAGAATATTCTATCGTTGCAGAAAGTACAGACAGTGCTGATCTAGACTAACTAACACCCTCATTTTACAGATGAGGACAATGAAACCCAGAACCCCTAGACCTTATTTTGGGAAACCCCATTTTAAGGTGTTAAAATCCAAATATTTGAGACCATATAATCAACATGTACCTTGTAGAATCCAAAATGGAGGGAAGACAGGCAGGAGATGGTGTTTGGAGGTACACCTGCAAGGTGTGGCCTCACATTCTTTGGTACATTAAGGTGACTGTTTTTGGAGCAGCACAGGATGCTTGGTGTATCCTGATGAGTAGTTATTGGTAGAAATAATGGTCACTCAATTAGAGGTCTTAGAGATAACAACACTAGTCTTGGGTTTGAACATTGTCCATTAAGGAAGATACAATCAGGCAGAAAACAATGAGACAACATAAGATAAGTGATTAAATATGTTGGCTATTGGAGCCAGATTCCAAGCCATCTGACCTCTCTGGGCCTCAGTTTTCCTCATGTATAAAATGGAGATGACCATTCCTACCTTTACCTCACAGGATTAGGTGTGGGAGTTAAAGGGGATAATGCAGTATCTGGCACATAGTAAGTGCTCAAGAAATGTTATAGACCTCCCCAGCTTGTATTTTTAAAACATAGTTACTAATTAACTGCAATGCCCAATTGCCCAATTGCCCATGATCACAGGACCAAAAGTCAATTTGTTAAGAAATAAGAACAATTCGGCCTGTAACTTGAACTTTGACTGACGGTTTTATTGGTTTTAACGTCATTTCCCCCTTGGCCTCCCTCTCTTTGCCAGATACTCTATTTGGAAAAGTAGCAAAAGTCCTGGCTACAAATCTCAGATCCCCCAACAATGTGATGTTGACTAAGTCATTTATGCTCCCTGCATCCTTAGTTTGCTCATCTGCAAAATGCGAGCAACGGTATATGCATTCCACCCTCTCTGGGTTGTTGTGAAAAAATCACAGGAGAGAAGGTAAAAAAAAAAGCTTTCTAAGAGCTCTAAATTGCTACCACAATTCACATTATTCAGGTAATCTGAATCCATATTTGAAATATAGAGAGACCAAGTTTTGTGCTCTCCTCTCAAAACTGAACCTTCTTATATTTTCCTTACAAACCTGTTTCTACTAAGCATAAACAAATGAGCCAGCGCTGATGTTTACTGAGAAGAATCTTGGTTTCCCTCACATAGATTGAGTCATATAATCAAAATCACCGGGGAGACAGCCAAAGGGAAGAATGCCTCTTTATATTCACTGACCCACAATATCCCCTCCCCCAACTTAGAGTCCGACATAGGGGTGTAGCCATTTGCCCCAAGTTTTACTTCCTTTACCCTCAGAAATGTGGTTCTAGGTTAACATGATCAGGAAGGATGGACTTGAAAAAATAAGTCCTTTGGGCTTAACCCCAAAGGATCATTGTCGAACACACAAAACGGTCTTTAGTGCCACACTGTAAGGAGTTGAGGTCTTCTTGGGGGCAGGCCTAATGTGGCCTTGGGCCTCCTCAGATTGAGGTGGCCTTGGGCCTCCTCAGGCTTCGCTGGGCCACAAAAACCTGAGTAGACCCCTCTGAACCTGAGCCTGAGTCTGTATCTGTTCCACCAACACTCTCAGCATCAGCGCAGCCCCAAAGTAGCCTAGGAGCCCATGGCCAGAGGCCGGAGAGCTGTAGGGAGGGAGTAGCCCCACAAGTGGGCATGGGCTCTGGACCCAACAGCAGCAAGGATGGGCATGACGAAGGTTGGAGAGGATAGAGGGAAGGTGAAGCTGGCTGGGAGCCTCCAGAAGTCCGGCGCCCCAACACACACAGAGATTCTGAAGGCTTCCAGAGCCCCTGGTTGAAAGACAACCCCACATTGTTCCACCCAGCTGCATGCGGAGAGTGGAGGTGTTACGAAAGCAGCTCCATACAAAGGTTTGCCAGACTGTTTCAGCAATAAATCTACTTTGAGTAAGTGGTGAAAATAGCTGCAGGACCCTTTAAACCATCGATGAAAGATTCGTTAACCATGCCAGAGTCATCTGTTGACTCAGATTCTTCCTGAGGGTTGTGCAGACAGGGTAAGTTTGGAGAGCTAAACAGCCAACCCACCACAGTGCTCTTGGCAGAGGTTTTTCCACAAGTAAACAACCAGCAGACAGCCAGGAAATCAAGGGCTTCAGACCCAGTGTCTCAACGACAACAGAGCAGGGCTGCAGGTCCCTCTACCATAATCACACCCCTGTCATTCACTAGTCCCTCGCAGTTTACAGAGGGCTTGGTCACATTCATGATCTGATTTGAGCTCCCTACAACTCTGCAAAGAAGTGAGGGCAAGAAGTCAGTATCCCCATTATACAGAGGAGGAAACTGAGTCCAAGAAAGGAAGACTCAACCCTTGAGGAAGGGCAGTTCTGTTCCTCAAACCTGGCTGGCACTAGCAGAAATGAGGCAGGAGCAACAAGGGCCTTGATCAACACTTTTGCTCAGAAAAGCAAGAAGACAGGCAGCGAACAAGACTGTGTCAATCCCCAGTGTTACAAAACTGACCTACAGTTCACCTTTGTGGGTCGGTAGGGCTCGATGAATGGGAAGCTGGGACTGGTGGACCCAGGGACCACGGCTCAGTTGCCAAGAACCACAGCCATCAGGGGACTCACTTGCCGCCACTCAGGAAGCAGCTCTGGTAGGAAGATGAAACCCAGGCAGAGGTACCATTTCTAATGGACTCCCCTCTGTCATTGCTCTTCTTGACTTCAGAGGAATGCACCCTCCCTTCGCCATTTCTTGGGGTCCTCCAGAGAAGAGTCCTTTGAACCTATTGACCGCTGTTTCCCAAAGTGTCACCTGTAGAGCCCTACCACTGCCAGATACTCCATGAAAAATTAAAAGGGTTTCATGGCCAAATATATTTGGGAAATGCTGCATACCATCTTCTCCTCGTGGAGAGGCACAGTGCACACTTAACTATGGACCATTTTTGAGAAATTCTGTAGGTAAAGTAGCCAGTTTAACTTTAACTCATGGGTTTCCAAACTTATTTAATCACAGATCTTTCCTAGACTGTTCACCTCATCTAGCTGTAGTCTCTAGAAGAAGAAAAAAAAAGCTCTTGGCCGCAGAATTGGAAAAGTCTTGATTCAAGTCCTATATCTTCCTAGTTGTGGTGAGCCTGTCCAGGAAATTTAATTAATTTTGAGCCTGAATGACCTATTCTGGGAAATGGAGCTGTCATCATACATATCTCACAAGGTTACTGAGAATTAAATGGGTTAAAATGTAAAAATGCTTTCTGAAGTCTAAGGCGTGTGTGTGTGTGTGTGTGTGTGTGTGTGTGTATACAAAATGACTGGTTCAGAGCAACATAGACAACACATGCAACTATCTTAAATAAATGTGTTTGAGTTGAATAAATGTGTCAGATGCCAATGAGAACAGGCAAGGGGGAGAATGCCACATAATGGAAGTGGAGAGGAAAGAGGAATTTCATGGTGGATAAAGTCAATGATACTACTATTTCATTTTTATTTTTATTTATTTATTTTTGCACTGTTGGCATGCCCCACTTGTTCCCCCAAACATGGAGTCTTGTAGCCCAGGTAGGTAAAGGTGGGGCTCTTGGCCATTCCCCTGCTGTGTCCTATCCACACATCCTGCCCACTCCAAGCTTTCCCCTGGTCTCACTCATGGAAGTCGTCAGGCAAATTTTTTACCTACAAGGGACTGTGCATCTTCTATCAAGACCCTGTGGGTATAGATGGAAATCCGAAGGTAGTGGTGCTTTTACATGGCTTTCCAACAGACTGTCACCCATTCTCACACGACTGATGAACTTCTTTGTATTTTCTCAAGGTCTCACCCCAGTCTTTGGGCCTTACACCAACCCTCGGAGAGTGAGCTAGCTATGGGACATGTGGGCAAGGATACGCAACAATGATGGGAACTTAGTTATCAATAGTCTCTTACAGTATATCAACCAGCGGAAGAAATTTAGAAGATGCTGGGTGGGAGCTCTTGCCTCTAGAACTGTTTCCATTCATTTTATCTGGAGCCTTTGGATCTGGTGAATCCCTATCCGAAGTTTTTGGGGCTGTAACAGGAAAACGCTGCCGTGGTCCAGTGTTTATTCTGGATGACCACATTAGCTGCTACCCACAGCTAGAGGATAACATGGGCTTCTTGAATGCATACATGGGCTTCCTTCTGAGCTGCAAAGAGTAGCTTCTCTGTATTACCTCCCCTACTCCCTTATCTGTTGTGTATTTCATTCAAGAAGAAATGCTCTAACGAGGTTCTAGCCACCAAATACTATCCTCTCACAAAAGTCCACCTGCCTCATATTGGTCAACAGCATACAGCAAAAAGCCAGCAGAAGCTACAACTAAGGGTCACCTAATAGTCCACCTCCCATTCCTTTGACATCTGATCAAATATATAGACTTGCCTTTGTCTTTATGTTATTAGGAAATTCTGATGAGCACCACTACCCAGTGATGCAGAAAGACAGACATTATTTTGCATAGAAAAGAAGAAGGAGGAGGAGAAGGAGAAGAATGCTATAGGTCAAATGTCAAGCATGGTTAAATGTCATTCTTTCTCTCATCCATAATAAAATGTCTTATTGTAACAAACAGCATTAGAGATCTTGCTTTTATAACCATGTTTTTCTTCCCCAGCTACAGGGGAGATTTCTTCCTTGGAACCACAAGTCTAGCCACAAGTTCTGACTGTTACAGGAGCCTGCTCTGCTCCTTTACAAAGCCTGTTGACAGAAATGTGTGTCTGTCTCTCCCTAGGACACGTCGATAGAGAACCACCATCGTATGCAGGTTTCAAAAGAAAACCACAATGAAAAAACACAGCAAACCTCCAGGAGGGCCTTTGAGCATGCCCACATTGATCACCCTTGGCTCATGAGTGACAAACCCCACATTACATTCTATGGCAACTCCTTCCCCAATTGGGAGGCAGATCTCAGCGGTAAGAAGCCAAATGTCTTGCTTCTAAATCTGAGTGAACCTAATCATGCAAAGTTCACTTGAGAACACTGAGGCCAGCTGAGTGTCACTTCCTCATGCCACTCACCTTAGAAAATAACAGTCAAGGGGCAGGGCAAAAGGGGTCAGTGGGGGGAAAGGGGATATATGTAATACTTTCAATAATAAATAATTAAAAAAAAGAAATAACAGTCAAGCCCGGTCGATGTGGCTCAGTGGTTGAGCGTCGACCTATGCACCAGGAGGTCACCAGTTCAATTCCCGGTCAGGGTACATGCCTGGGTTGCAGGCTCGATCCCCAGTGGGGACATGCAGGAGGCAGCCAATCAATGCTGATGATTATCTCATTGATGTTTCTATCTCTCTCCTTCTCCCTTCCTCTCTCTCTAAAATCAATAAAAACATATTTAATAATAATAATAACAGCCAAAGTTCAATGGGAGGTAGGAATGAGACTGACAGGCTCTTTGTCTAGAACTCAATGGCAAACATTCTGCAATCAGACTGCCTGGGTTCAAATTACCCCCCCCTTCCTTTTCTAGCTATGATCTTGGGCATGTTATTTAATCCTTCTGAGGCTCAGTTTCCTCATCTGAAGATTGGGGATAATGATAATACCTCCATAAGTCTACTGTGGGGATTGAGTTAATGTATGTAAAATACTTTGAGCAATTCTTGTTCCATATTTAGCACTCAATATATATCAACAATTATTATTATTATTACCATTCTATCACCTCACTCAGCCAGCAAGACCCCAACCAGATTACGAGATGAGGGCTCCCTGAACCCACCTCATCCAAAGCCATGGCTGTCTCAGTGCGCCAGCATTCTCTTTGCCTCTTCCCATTAACCCCAAAATGATAGCAGTTGAAAGCCAACTTGTCCCTCCCCATACCTGCAACTAATAAATTCTCATTCCCATCCTGTTTCTACAGACAAACAAGGGAACATGAAACTCCACATGGGCGGCAGCAGCCACTTGTCACAGGAGCCTCCTGCTGAAAGATGTGTTTTCCCTCCTGTGGCCTCTGCCACTGACTCAGAAAAACACACACCTGGGGAGCTGAAGAAGAAAAAGGTTGTGTGTCTGTGTGTGTGTGTGTGTGTGTGTGTGTTTGTGTGTGTGTGTGTACCCGTGCAAGCATGCACTTAAAAGATTCATCTCCATTTAGGAACAAGGTGACTCAGAGGGATGTCTCAAACAGAGAACTGACCCTACCCACTCTGACCTCACCATGTGGAGCTGGAAAAAAGCTGTAGTGATAAATGTTGAAAATAGTGAAGTCCAAGGAATTTTAGCTGCCCCTAATTGTACCTTAAAGCATTTGATGTTACTGCACTCTCTAGTGGCAACAGAATCCTTTGTTCTACTAAGGGGCTGGGGATTATCTGTAAATGAGTAAGGACAGAATTTGAGCCCAGCCAGCATGGCTCAGTGGTTGAGCATCGACCTATGAACCAAGAGGTCATGGTTCGATTCCCGATCAGGGCACATACCCGGGTTGCAAGCTCAATCCCCAGTGTGGGGCATGCAGGAGGCAGCTGACCAATGATTCTCTCTCATCATTGATGTTCAATCTCTCTCTCCCTCTCCCTTCCTTTCTGAAATCAATAAAAATATTTTTTTAAAAAGGACAGAATTTGAATTTGTAAGCAATAGATCCACTTGAAACAGAAAATGCTAGAGATCTAGAATCGAGCAATGGTTTTGCATAGTGGAGGGTCTGTCACCTTTGAAAATGTAGAGTGAATTTACAGATTTATCAGTCCCTTCAGGAGTCAAGGACACCTTCTTCCTTAGCGATGTCCTTCGCTGTCTCTGGCCTGGTCCTGCCTTGCAATTCTATCTGGGTTTGGGGTAGTTTGGAGGCACCTATGCTGAGTGGGAACCCACAGGGGACCCAGAATGCTCTACCCCAAAGCAGCTGTGTGAACTTAGCAGGTCGCCCCCCCCCTCTGAGTTTCAGTGACCTTGTCTGCATGATGGATCATATCGCCAACCTCATATGCCAAATGCAAGGAAGAAAAGACGTGATGTGTTTTGGTGAAAGTATCTTGTGTCCGACTGGGAAGGGCAGTTAATTGTGGAGACTCGTGTCATCTGAAGTGGCCCTTGAGGAGCCACGGGCACTCCAGGTGGTTCTGGTGCCAATGAGGGAGGCTGTTTTCAGTCTATACAGGATTTTCTCTGAGTTCCTGTGTCCTGACCTTAACCTTTCCAACCACCCGAGCAGGGCTTCTGTCTTCCCAGGAGGAAGCAGCAGGCATGACCTGCAAGAGTCCCCGCAGGCCTGAGGCACGTCCCCAATCTCATACCAGGTCATCCCAGAACTGAACCAGCCCAGCAGACAGGAGTCCCTTCCCTCAACCCACGCGCATGGTTTACAGAGGAGAGCAATATTTTCCACTACATTGAAACTGTAAATTTTTAATTAGAATAAAGAAATTAAGGCTTGGCTTGTCAGCCCTACCTCACACAAATCATTTGAGTTTCCACGTAGATTTCTCAATGCAAACCTTGTCACACAGAACGCACAAGGTCAGTATTCAGAAAGGGGCAGTTGGTGGGCAGCTGGGACCGGGGCAGTGAAGGTCTCCAGGAACATAAGGATCCTATGTGTGTGCGTGCATTTGATCAATCATTTTCTTACTGTCTCCAAATTATAAATATTAACTCTGCATATATTGGGTTGAATTTCCTTCCTTATTCAACTCTAAACATGTAGGATGCCTGCGTGTGTTTCTGATTCTTTTTCTCTTTTTGAGCATTAAAAAAGTGAGGAACGTTTTTATTTTTCCTCCTGTGAAACTAAACTCCCCAATACTCAGCACACATATACATTTCATAGAGCCAAGTTCTCCTGTTAAAAGCTGCAACTAAAAGAAATTTTCGGCAACTTCTGAATAATTGGAAACAGGAGACTCTAAGTACCACTCCTGGAGTTTCTGACTCTGTACACACACACACACACACACCATTTGGGGCCCATTTGGGGGTTGGGTTTTTTTTTGGCCACAAAAACTGGGCTAAAGTTGTGGCTGATTCTGACAGACAGTGATTCTTTTTAGCTAAGCTCATATTACAGAAGAATAGAGATACATAGATTTTCTGCTAGTGGCGAGATAGAGTATTAAAGTCTAATGAGAGACAAGTCTACTCTCAAAGAAATATAGAAATGAACCCAATTCCAAACACTATTGTAACTACACATCACTAGCTCATTTAATCCTCATGGCAATTTTTTGAGGTCGATAGTATGATTACTCCCATTTTACAGAGGAAGAAATTGAGGCTTAGAGAGGTTGTGTAAGGTAAGCAACCACAAATGTGTATTCCTCTTTTCTGCTCTTTCTTACCTAAATGGTTGCATAACTAATGTTCTGCTCCTTGATTTTCTCCCATCTTTGAGATTTCTCCCTCTCCATACTTAGAAATCTCAGCTATATCGTTTCAATCTGGCTCAGTTCCCCCAGTTGCAAGAAAAAGAAAGACTATCTTTCCTCTCAAAGGCTCTTGAATTGATCACGTTGACACTTCTGAGAAGAGTCAGAGGCTGGATTAACAAGGGCAGAGCTGAGTTCCCACTCTAGTCAGATTCCCGGGTCCCTGGTTGGTTAGCTTTACTTCTCAGCCATGGGGGCCCACCAGCAGCTCTTGGTGCTAGAGATCCGGTGAGATCAATGCCATTTGTCCCCTGCAGGCAGCCGGGTTTGAATGCCTGCCATGTTGGTCTTTGTTTTGTTTTTTAATTTTCTCCAGGCTTCAAAGACCTTGAAATTACCTCCTATCTCCCAAGAACCACCCGGAGTCCTGGACCCCCTGAAGAGTCGACTTAAAGCCAGAGAGCCCCCAGCAGAGCTCCTCGTCTTCCCAGTGGAGATTCATTTCCACACCCAGCACCCCTCAAAGGAGAAAGTGCACAGAAGAGGTAGGTCCCCTGTGGGTGGGTGCTCCTGAGGAAGCGCAGGCCGGCCAGGAACACGTTTCAGAAACCTAACTCAAACTGTCTTAAGCAAAAAAGAAATGCATTTGCTCACGGAGTTGGGGGTTGTGCCAGGATGAACAAACTCCAGGCTCAGGTGGATCCAGGCCTCAGAAATTGTCATCTGGGCGCTATTTGTCTGACTCTCTCACCTCTGTTAGCCTTCCCTCGCAAGCAGGCTGTCCCCATGTGGAGGTAAAGATGGCCGCCTACCTGTTAACCCCAGTCAAAAGGAAGCTGATGTAGGACCATAGGTAGATCCAGACTGTATGATGTTGTTTTAGGGGATAAAGAGGAGAAACTGAAACTGTTTTACTCTTTTTCTAGTGTTGAGGCCTTTCTAATGTAGCTATTTTTCTTGTATCTTTTCTACTTCGGTACACTTGGTGTGCTGGGTCAATGGCTGTATTGGCTCTGTGAAAACACTTTTAAATCCCAATTCTGTCCTGATGTTACCAAATGCTACTATACTTGAATGGTTACTAAAACTGCACAGTGCTGTTTTAAAAAGTTTTAAAAATAAAGGCTATGCCTCTACACGCTCTTGCAAAAGTACTAGAATGGCCTCTGATTGAGTTACGTGTCCTGGACCCAGTCACTATGGCTAAGGCTATGAGGTGCTCTCCTTAGCCAGGCTTCAGCCCCATGCCCATCCATGGATGGAGGGAATGGACACAGCTCCACCCAAACCACATGGTGCAAGCAGGGAAGAGATGGGTCCCTCCAAAAAGAGGCAGCTGGCAAAAACCACAGGCGTTCACCACAACTTGGCTTCCTCCTCGTCTCCCAGGTGCTGCGCATGCTGAGTCAGGACCAGAAACAGAAGAGCCCAGTCCTCCCCGGCGGCCTCCCCTGAAGCACGCGTCCTCAGAAAGGCTGGCGGAGTTCACAGTGCATCTCCCAGGGGACATGGGCAGGGCCACACTCTCACCTCAAGGTAGCTACTCCCACTCTCCAGCATCCCCAGGCATCTCAGCCAGAGGGAAGCCAGGCGAGGCCCACAAGGGTCCTCAGCCATGGAGAAGGAGGCTGGGAGGGAGGTGGCCACTGGATGATGGCTTTTGTTCGGCCAGCAGCTGCCTTAACCAACACGCAGCGGTAAAACCAGCCTGGTGCCTAGCTCATCAGTTGCTCATTAGATCATCCCCCTACTAATACTTAATAATCTCTGGCCGCAGATATAAAACAGCACCAAACTGATTAAAACTTTGCTGTATGCTCTATGGTTTATCCTATGCTTTTAACCAATACAATTTCATTTCTAATCAGTTTAGGAATATGTAGTTACTCATTTAAAAGTCCATAATCTATAATAATAAAAGCATAATATGCTAATTAGACTGGACAGCCGAAGTATCTTCAGGACGTCCTTCCAGACAAAGCCACGGCCGAGGGGGCTGAGGCAGAGGCGGTTAGGGGCCATCAAGCAGGAAGGCAAGTGGTTAGGGGCGATCAGGCAGGCAGGCAGAGTGGTTAGGGGCAATCAGGCAGGCAGGCAGGCAAGCGGTTAAGAGCCAGTGGTCCCAGATTGCGAAAGGGTGCAGGCCGGGCTGAGGGACCCCTCTCCTCCCGTGCACAAATTTCATGCACCGGGTCTCTAGTATCAATAATAAAAGCCTTACTCTGATATTTCAATACATCCTATGAACATTTGGAATTACACACATGGGTGTGTACTTGCATGTGTTGGATAGGTGGGAAGTAACGGGCCGTATTTAGAATGCTCCCCCTTCTCAGAAAACTGAGCCTCCTTTCCAGAGAGCAAGTGCCTGATGGCAGCATCACAAGCACCAGGTGATCTCCGACTAGTGGCCATCAGGAGTAGAGGGTGGGCATTAATATTTCAGGCGTTCTGAATTCCTCTGTGCCGGGCGCTGTCCTTCATTTTTAACACATCGTATCTCATTTCCTCCTTACAGCAACCCTCCCCTCCTTTCACAGATTAGAACACGGGAGGCCTGAGAGATAAGCCATTTGTTTGGGGCCACACAACTCGCAGTGGCCCAGCTGGGATTGGAGCCTGGCCTTCTGGTGCCAGGACCTCCGTCCCTCTTACTCGTTACACTGCACTCGCTGCTTTTTAGAATAAACAGAACGACGGACCCAGGCCAGGACCTTCTTGAGACATTTTGGTTTTGAGAATTTCCTTTAATTATTGGGGCAGGGGCTTATTTATTCTATCTGTTAAGTGAGAGTCAATCATCCTAAAGACTATAAAGTTTTCTTTAAAAAAAAAATCAAATATGGGCAAGGGTTGCTGTCTGCAAACAGGTGAGAAAGGAGCTTTCCAGCGGCGGGCCACGCCTTCAGGTGCACAGCCCGAGCCACGGCAACGCCGGTGACATGTGTCTTGGGCATGGCTCACCTCGCACCGCCCTCCCCTTGTTTTGAGCTGCTGTGTCCAGCAGGACCGAGTGTCTGGAGCTTGTCCCTCCTCTGCCACCCTGCCAGGGGGAAGCCAGCCTAAGACGTCCCTCATACCTTGTTGCATTTTCACGCAGAGCTTGGGGTTGTCTTCCAAGCCCATCGACATGGACATTTTTGAAGAGAATAGGCTGGTTGCTTTACAGAATGGTCCTCGATTTAGATGTGTCTGCCTCCTTGTGATTAGATTCTGGTCAAACGTTTTTGGCAAGAATAGCAGGTGACGTGTCCTCCTCAGGGTATCACACCAAGGGACACAAAATATCCCTTTGCACTTACTTCCTTTGTTATAGCTTGTCCCATTACAGGTGATGTTAAATTTTATCATTTGGTCGAAGGAGGCTAGATTTCTCCAACGTAAAGATGCCCTTTTGCCCTTTGTATTGATCAAGTAGCTTTTGATACTTGGAGACTGTGTGGGAAGCCAGCTTTACACACACAGCAGCAGAGTGTTGAACATGAAATAAAGACCACGCTCACGGAATGAGATTAGGACAAGGTCTCCATAACTTGGATTACCTGGGCCCTGACCGGTGTGGCTCAGTTGATTGAGCATTGCCCCATGCACTGGGAGGTTGCCGGTTTGATTCCTGGTCAGGGCACAAGCCCAGGTTGCAGGCTAGGGGACATGCAGAAGGCAGCCGATCGATGTTTCTCTCCCCCTCTCCCTTCCTCTCTCTAAAATCAGTAAAAATATTTTTTAAAGACTTAGAGCAGTCCCTTCTAGTTTTAAGAGAGAGTTAGAGAAAGAACAGAGATGGGCCATTGTCATCAACCCCATTGCCCTCTTCCTACCCTCGGGAGGTGCTACTTTGTACCCTACGACCTTGAGGAGCCATGTGAGCGTTGGTTTGGCTTAGGGAAATTGCTCTGTGGTTGGACCTCATAGCCAATGACCCCATGAGTTCTAAAACGGGGCTTCCTCCAGTAAGAACCGGCAGACTCGGGGCTGGGAGGACCCTGCAGGCTCTCTGGTCTTTCCTGGGTATCAGGAGGCCATCAGTAGAGCGAGAATAACAAGCACCACAGCTCAGATCCTCCCTGTTCCCGAAGAAAGGCCACTCTTCGAGCCAAGAGGAACTTCACCTTGGCCAGGGGAGTTACCTGGCCTCTGCCCCTTAGCAGGGCTGGAAGAGGGACAAACTCGAGAACAAGGGGAATAAACCAACCTGCACCCTAGGGGCCATCAACCAGGTTAGAAAAGAGGTTGCCTCTCTTTCTTGCTGACTCAAAAGTTCTCTCACTCATGCTTGTTCTCCTTGTGCTTTTGAAGATGGAGACACCGCAGCAGAGAAGGTGACCCCACCACTGTCCCTGAACGAGGGAAGAAAAAGTCCAGAGGGCCAGGGGGGCCCGGACGGCCTGAGGACGTCAGGCCACAGCAGCCCCGCAGGCCGCCCGAATGTGAGCCGTTCCAGGGGCGCACTCCCAGCAGAAGGACAAGGTAATCACCCCGGTGGGGCCTGGATGCCCCCAGCTTGGCTTGTCTGTGGCTTTGGGCTCATTTTAACCATCTTGCAGGGCCACCAGGCAACTGTGATGTAAGCCGTCTGAACACCACCCCATGGAAAGGGGGAATCGGCCGTGTTTCCAAAATGTCAGTGAGATTCATGTTCACCCTGTTTTCCTAGAGTCAGTACATGTTTAGGGGTTTGCTGCACCAGCACGTACTGCCAAGCTGCCCTACACTCTCCTCACGCCTGGCGGCAGCGTGCAATGACACAGCTCCCTGCACTCCTCAGGGAGACACGCTACTGGGTCTACCAGACGGACTCAGCCCCAAGCCATAACCCCCCGGGGGGCCAGGGAGCCTGGTGATGCTAGGGGGGTGGGTAGACCCCGGGAGAAGGCAGCCTCCGCCCAGGGCAGAGCCAAGGCCTGTGCACAGAGAGAGAAGGACTCCAATTTCTATTGAAGGGTGAGGTAGGGCCAGGCCACACCCTCTGTGACTTAGTTCTCACTCTTAAGAGCTGACAGTCTCAGAGACTAAGATGCTTCTACAAGAGCAACAATGCAAAGACAGTACAGTACCCGCTTCCACAGGGCTTTGATCTAAAAGCAGCTCATAAAGCTAAAATTGCTTCGAGTCCAAATTGCCCCTGAAAATCCCAGTGGGAGGTGCCAGGCTGGAGACAGACAAGCCATTTTCTAGAAATTGCAGCCCAGCCAGCTCTCCCTCCCTCTTCGCAGCCTTGGGCTGCTCTCCCCGGTTGAGCGCCAGATGAAGGAGGTGGTGTGTGCTTGGGCGGCAGACAATGTGAAAAAAGCATCTGTTAACGGCGGAATCACACTCAGGGATGCGGGAGACACTCTGAGGCACGTGGGGACTGAGAGCCACCAAGGCAACAACAGCTCCCACGTCTTTCATCCTCACCATTGTCAGCTCATGCTCGCCCAGAGACAGATGCCTCTATTTAACTCTCTCTCTCTCTCTCTCTCTCTCTCTCTCTCTCTCTCTCTCTCTTTCTCTCCCTTTCTCTCTCTCCCTCCTCCTCTCCCTCTGCCTCGCCCTTGTCCTCGCCCCCCCTCCACACCCCTCCGAGCATATATACTTGACATCTTATAAGCATAAATTAAACACATAGGTCCACAATTAAACACATAACTCCATTGTGTTTACAGCTTCCCTGCTTAAGGCTGAAATGGGCAGAATTAAGTTCCATTCCTCCCTCCAACGCTCTCTCTCTTTTCCCCCAAGACATGGTTGTCACTTACAAACCATTTCAGAGACAGAGCCCTTCTGTTGCAATCCCCTCCCTTTACACTCGCAGGGCAGTGGTGCTTTCTCAGTTTTGATACAAATGAGCCAAACACTGGCTACCACATGACAGCAGCAAGGGCACCCCTGGGAGGCTGTATAGTCCAGGACAAATCACACACCCCCCCACACACACACACACAGGCGCACACACTCAGGCACACACACACTCAGGCACACACACACACAGGCACACACAGCACACACTCTCTCTTACCCAGCCATCCTTATAAAGGGCGAATCTCTAGAATGAATGCCAGAGCCATGACTATGACAAGAGTGCAGCCTGAAAGCTCAAGTGTGTAGGTTGGGTGTATATAAGTGAAGGTGTGGATGAGGGCACATGTATGAAGGCACATGCTAACATGCTTATGTGGGTGCATTGTGTGTTTCTGTGCATTCATGCATACCTGTGTATGCATGTGTATAGTTATGCAGGTATGCATGCATGTCTGCAAACAAGGTGTATGCATTGATGTGTATGTCCTTGTTCATGTGTGGCACACATATGTACATGCATGCATGCCTGCATGTGGGGTGCATGCTTGCCTTGTGGGTATGCCTATATACGTGTGTGTGAGCATGTGTGCACATCTCTGTATAAATATGTGAGTGTTTGTGTCTTCGTTCATGCACGCCATGCCTCTGTGTATATGTGTGTGTGCTTGTGTACTTGTAAACGTCTACTTCGCTGGTGGCCAACTCTACCCCTGACCCTTTGCCTTGGAGAATGGGGAAGGTGAGGGTAAACAAGCACCTTCCATCTTTCTAAGCAACTGAGGGAATCCAGCTTCCTCTCCCCTTGGCCTGAGCCCCTGGAGTCACTGAGCAGCCCCAGCATTGGTCTGAAGGCCTGGAGGAGAGGGAGCAGAGGCTGGAATCACCAACCCTGTGCCCAGGGCTGAGCTACACACGCAAGGTGCCCCTCGCCGTCTCGCCTGGCCCCTATGGGCTGCTTTCCAGACTCACAAAATCATGGTATAAGCTAGTGGCAGCCCCGCTCTGTTCATCCCTCCTTCACCCCCAGAGGACAGGCACCAAACAAGGGTCCTGCTCTCGAATCCCAGGCACAGGGCTGACCTTGGACTCCGGCGGGCTCTGAGCACAGCCGCCTTTTCCCACCAGATCCAGGCAGCACAGGCCAGGCTCAGCCGCCCTCCCTGCCCTGGGGCGAACACTGCTCATGCGTGGGCTTATTTTCAAGAGGAGTCCAGAGACCCCTCTCTGGGACCCTTGTTGCTGGGTCCACGGAGGAGACGTCTGCCTGTCCCTCCCAGGGCCGACCCAAGGAGAGACGCTCCTGTCGGGCGAAGGTAAGATGGTAAATCCCAGGTCAGCCTCCTTTTCACAGGGAAACGCTTTCCCTGCAGCTTCCAAAACTTCCCGGCAGCAGAGACATCATTAAACACAGACGCGAGTCAGCCAGTTTCTCCCTCTCGCTGACACAGAGGCGCTTCTGTAGCTCAGACATAATAACCCAATGTTTGCACAACAAGTTTCCTCTTGCTGAGCATCTGGAGAGAGAAGTCCCGTGGAATGGCTCGGAGGAGGGCTAATGGGCCGTGCTGATGCCTTGATGAGAAAGATAAAGCCCTTTTGGTATTTGCCCAAACTAAACACCACCTTTTCTCCTCCTTCCGAGCACCTTCCAGAGGTGGAGGTGGCTAATTGGTAATCCGATCAGGCATCCCTGTGATGTGTGTTGGTTCATTGCTGTGAATCATCTGGCTCCTGACAGATATCAAGGCCGTTTCCAGAATCCCTTCTGGCACGTTCCGTTTTTGGGAAAGAGATGTTGGCTCTGGGCAGCAGCCATTCGGCAAAGGGGGGAGGAAAATGAAGTCAGAGGGTGATGAGTGTCGACCACCAGGAACCATGAGGGTGTGTATGCAGGAGCCGCGCAGCCAGCAGGCCTCTGGCTGAGGGAGAGAGCAGTCTGCACTGGTTTGGAGGGTTATGTCATGGCTGGCTTCGTAAGGAGAGCGTGGGTTCAGAGCCAAGAGATTTGAGCAGCCCTGGCTTGTCCCCTATGTCGTCAGATGACTTTGGGTCGGTCCCTCGCTGTGTCCAAGTTCCTCATCCCCTCTGGAGTGAGAGACCTGCCTCCTCCTCCACGGACAGCAGCTGGGACGTCCCCTGACAATGGCTGCCTTTTTCATGTTGTGTCCGTTGTTGCTGAACTAGCCACCTCGGACATGGTTTCCAGAAACTGGACTGCATTTGGTTCCAAATTCAGTGCTCAAGAACTTCCTCCACCATGACAGGAGTCTAAAAATAACTTGGTTCCGACATGGGGGGGGGTGGGGGGGCGGGAGTCAGACAGGTGGGGGCCGCTGTCATTGTGACACAGCTGGTGCAACAGCTGGAAAGCACATAGGAGTCGGCTCACCTGCTGCACATTTGTACTCTCCGTTCCAGGAGAAATCGCTCCCCCTTTGGCAAAGCAGAAGTCAGAAGCGGGAGAGGAACTATTTAAGTTTGTTGTCACATTGTCCATAGGATGTTTCAGTCATTTCAGTATCCCGGGCCCCTACCTAGCACAGTGCCTGACGCATACATAGCAGGATCACAATACGTGCTGGTGGAAAGTCTTTCAATAACTTTTCCTACACAGAGAAAGAGAGAGAGAAATGACACTTATGCTGAATAAATGGAGCCTTGCCTGCCATCTTGTCCCACCCCATGAACATTAATCCAACTTGCCTTTCCAACCCAAAGGCGTTCACTGTGAGCTTGTTGAATGAATCAATCAGTCAGTCAGTGAGTCAGTCACCGGCCTCTCTCTGGCCTTTCCTCCATATACAGTTGGTGGGTCTTTAGTCTTTTTTTAATGTTTATTTTTTAAATATGTTTTTATTGATTTCAGAGAGAGGAAGGGAGAGGGAGAGAGAGAGATAGAAACATCAATGATGAGAGGCAATCATTGATCGGCTGCCTCCTGCACACCCCACCCTGGGGATCGAGCCTGTAACCCAGGCATGTGCCCTGATGGGAATTGAACCGTGACCTCTTGGTTCATAGGTTGACACTCAACCACTGAGCCACACAGGCCGGGCTTTTATTTTTTATTTGGGGGTGGGGGGACTTTTAGTCTTAATGGTGCTTGGACGGTGCCCTGGAAGGTGAGGTAGGACCTTAGACCCACATCTCCCTACAAGGTCCATAGAACAGATCTAGCTTTCTAAGAGTCTATTAATAGGAAAAAGTTGTTGTTTTGTCTTGTTTTGAGAAGCAGTTTACTGGAAAAAAATTTATTTCTTGCAAAGGATTTGCTCCAACCACACCAAACTCTTTGCAGCTCAGTTTGTTCAAATCCATCTTACTCACTATCCCCTCCCTACCCGTCCAATCTCATCCCCAACTATACTCAGGCCTACCCCGGGCGATCGAGCCCCAGACAGTCAGTCTTTCTTCTCTTATCTCCCAGCCTTTGCCCAATTCCCCCCAAAGAGAATATAATTTAAGTTCCAGGGGAAGGCTTATCTTTTCTAGGACATTTTCCTTCATAAATCCATCTCATCGCATGGAACTGCCTGGATGTAGCCTCAGATCATTCCTCTCCCTCAATCCCACTTTTGTGATTATTGTATTTATCCTCATCTGTTTTCTGTTTAGCTCCCAAATGTATGAGTCCTAGAGAACCTCTTATTTTTATCGTATGTTCAAGACATGCTTGTTGATTGACCGGATACCCCAGGTGCCACAAAGGAAAGTTCTTTGGGGATCATAGTTTGTTGTTTCATGGTTGTTTTTTAATTTTAAAAAAAACTTCAATAAAAGGAATGAATATGATCTGTCTTGTCTTTCTGAGACTTTCAGACTTTGTCAACATCTATTTGGAAATAAATTCTTAGGCAATTAGGTCATGATATCTTGCTTTCAGACAGAATAGAGATGAATATAAACCTTCAGAAAAAGAAAAAAAAAAGATGTGAAGACTGGAGATGGAATTTGACCCACTTGGTCACGTTGGGGCATTGCAACACTCAGAAAATTCAGAGGCTTAAAAAAAGAAAAGTTAACTTGGAAGGATACAAGTTAAAACATTGGATATGACCTCTAAATTGCTTATTCTTGATTCAAATATATTTGAATCTATTCTCCTAATTGCAGCAGCAGCAATAGAAGTTTTCTTTCAAAAGTTCTTTTGTTCAGAAGTTTTTTACTGCAGGAAGTTCAAGAATGGCTATGTTAATGATTTAGGACTTCAGGTCCCATGTAAATTTAAATTCCTGATCTCTTTCAGAATTTCCAATTAACACTTGTTCTTTCCTAAGTGGATTTTCACCTCCAAAACATGTCCTGTTTTCAATAATTTAATTAGCATCCTTGAATCTTGCAACTCTTGTTGGTGTGGTGGTTTTAAAATACAGGGGGTGGGCAAAGGTAGCTATATAGTTGTGAGTACGCTAAACAGTCTATTCTCTGTATTATTAAGTATTTATTCATTACTGTGCTATTTGTTATTATTCTTAACCTACTTTTGCCCATCTCTGTATGTCTACAAATCCTCTGACACTTGTTCCTTTAAAAGGGAGAGCCTAGCCCAGCTGATGTGGCTCAATGGTTGAGGGTCGATCTATAAACCAAGAGGTCACAGTTCAATTCCCAGTCAGGACACGTGCCCAGTGTGGGGCGTGCAGGAGGCAGCCAATCAATGATTCTGGTAGGAGGGGCGGAGGCGCGAAAGGGCTGGCGGGGCCCCACAGGCCGCAGCTGAAGTTCCCGAGAGCTATCTCAGCTGTGGGGGTTGCCACTGAGCACTCTGGGGTCTAAGCCCCAAGCTGGGCTCCCCAGCAGAAAGCTCCAGATCTGAGGCAGGTGCCCAGGTAACATCTGGCTGTGAAAAGCAGGGGGTGCTATCTGCCAGGGAGAGACAGCTGGCACCCTCTTAAAGGGCCAACACATAAAATTTCACATGCAGCCCTAACCGGATTGGCTCAGTGGATAGAGCATCAGCCTGCAGACTGAAGGGTTCCAGGTTCGATTCCGGTCAAGGGCATGTACCTTGGTTGCGGGCACATCCGGGGGTGTGCAGGAGGCAGCTGATCGATGTTTCTCTCTCATCGATGTTTCTAACTCTCTATCCTTCTCCCTTCCTCTCTGTAAAAAATCAATAAAATGTACTTTAAAAGAAAATTTTCACATGCAGCCACTCAGCTTGGGCTCAGGCAGAAGGAGGGCAGAGTGGACTGGAGCTGTGTGAGCAGAAGCCAGGGTTGGGGGCTCAGGGTTTAGAGCTCAGAAGGCAGACACCCCGGTTTCCTGTGCTGAGTCATTCCCTCACGCAGTCAGTGGAGGACATCTTTTTCCTGCAGATCTTTACCATTGAGGCAGCTTCTGCCTGGGGGGAAGCAATTGCCCCACCCTGAGGGAGAACATATTTGGCAATGATACATCTGATAAAGGGTTAATATCCAAAATATATAAGGAGCCCTAGCTGGTTTGGCTTAGTGGATAGAGTGTCAGCTTGCTGACTGAAGGTTCCCAGGTCCAATTCCGATCAAGGGCACATGCCCAGGTCGCGGGCTTGATTCCCAGTAGGGGGCGTGCAGGAGGCATCCAATCCATGATTCTCTCTCATCATTGATGTTTCTATCTCTCTCTCTTTCTCCCTTCCTCTCT
>NW_005871051.1:6925663-7011299 GCF_000147115.1 Myotis lucifugus
GCAGCATAAAAAAGAAGGCTTCTCTTACCCTTTGAGACAGCATGGACGGGACCTGGAGAGTATTATACTATGTGAAATAAGCCAGTCAGAGGAAGACAAGTATCAGATGATCTCACTCATATGTGGAATCTTATGAACAAAATAAACAAAATAGATCCAGAGACATAAAAGCATGCAACAGACTATCAAATCTCATAGGGAAGGCGGGGGTGGGTGGGTGGGAGGGAAGAGATCAACCAAAGAACTTGTATGCATACATGCATAACCCATGGACATTGACAATAGGGTGGTGAAGGCCTGGGGTGGGGGATAGGGATGGGCTAGAAGGGGTCAATGAGGGAAAAAGGGGGACATGTGTAATACTTTCAATGATAAAGATTTTAAAACATATAAAAAATAAAAGGCACTTCCTCCTTGTTTCCCTTGTGGAGTACTCATTCTGGGGAAAGCCAACCACCATGTCTGTCATGAGGCAGTGAAAGGGAGAGGTCCACATGGCAACAGCCAGAACGAGCTCTCCAGGCGTGTGCGTGAGCCACTGTAGCGGGGATGCTCCGGCACCAGAGACCTCCAGACAACTGCATCCCGAGCTGACAGTGGGACTGCAGCCTCCCGCGAGACTTTATCCCAGAATCACACACCTTGTCCACTCCCAGGCTCCCACAGGAACTGTGTGAGAGACAATAAAAGTTTGTTGTTTTAAATCACTAGATTTAGGTAATATGTTTTCAGTCATAGATAATATACGTGGTGTCATTTCCTGATGGTCTGCAATTTGGTAAACAAAAAAGATAAAGGATCCAAGAATATCCCCGCTGGTCTCAAAACACTGATAATTTGGGGGCAAACAGATGCTCATTGGTTGACTTTTCCCTTTGTTCTCCCCATTTGTCATGTGTGATAATGTTGGTTGTGGGGACCCACGGGTAAAAGGATCCTTCGGTGTTGGTGGGACAGTTGACAAAGTATGATTTTCCTGGGGTAGCTTTTCTCTTAGCAGCGATTGGCTTTGTGAAGATGCTTGACATTTAAAGGACAAGTCCTGTAGATGAGGCAGCATGAGGAAGAAGAAAGAACTCCAGACTAAAGTTTCAAATTCTTGACTCTACCACCATGATTTCTGTGATCATGGGTAAACCATTTCACTGCTTTGGAACTCAGCTGCCCTCAAGGACCGCACAGTCGGTCTGAGGACAGATTCTCAAGCAACTAACTACCACGAGGCGGAATGAGATGCGTGCTGTAATAGACGCCTAAATAACGCCAGTCGGGGGTGTTCAAGGAAGGAGCGGTTCATTCTAATCTCGGAGATGAGGACGGGTTTTTCCAGAGAATCTCCATTTGCACTGATTTTTGAGAAACAGTCGAAGTGGATAAAGAGAAGATGGAAAGACATAACCAGCGGAGGGAACAGCATGAACAAAGGCAAAGAGACAGGAAAGTAGGGTATCCGTATGGGATGATGTGGGAGAAGGACGATGTGCGGAATGGACTGTGGAGGGGCTTCATGGTGGGGTCGGAGCTGAAAGACAGGCCAGGGCCAGCCCAAGCAACGCCTCCTATGCGAGGACAGAGCTGAAATGCTGCTTCTTAGGCAACGAGGAATCACAGATGTTTGAGGAGGGTTGTCCTACAAGCCAACGTGTGTTCCAGCATGAAGAACAGGCAAGAGAAAAGGTGGCGAGCTTGGGCTACTGCAGAATCATCCAGACAGTAGCAGATGAGGACCGTGGACAGACACAGAAGGAAGGTGCTCAGGCCACCCACGGGATGTGGGACCTCCACCAGCACCCTGCATCGGAGCAGCCGTGACAAGCCTGTTTGTAGAGCATCTTGACAAAATCGGCTGCAATTCTCATCTCTTATTTTCTGCTCAAATCACCTTTTTTTCTGTTTTCACTTTCAGTTAAGAGGATTAGTTTGCGGAGAGGGTGTGTGTGTGTGTGTGTGTGTGTGTGTGTGTGTGGTGTATTTTAATCAAGATAAAGCAACAATTAAGTCCCTGGAGCCTGAGTCATTCCCACGGGCACAACCCTCTCCTGAGTGGCACTCAGCTCCAGCCGCCTCCCTCATTTTAAGTCAAACTCCCAGCAGCACATAAAGAGCAAATCCCAGTGTCACGCGCCTCTAAGCCTGTCAGCAGTGCTCTGTGGCTGTGTTCTGGCTGGTGTGCTTCCAGGGAAGAGGCTGAGCTTCCTAGCAGAACACTGTGGTGAGTAATGAGTCCTAAGGAAAACCCTGAGAGCAGATTTCTTGGGAGCTGTGAGTGAGGCGAAGGGCAAGGCGGAAGTAGTGATGGAAAGTGTTTGTATAACCCGCCTGTCCCCTCTCACCCCGACACACACCGAGGTTTCTCTTTCATGATTGTTTTAGCCTCTTTCTCCCTCCCAACCACCGAGCACTCAATTCTTGGAGGGAAAATTAACATTCATTATGCAATTTATCTCTCTCCTTTTAATCCAGAGTGTCTGTCTCCAAGGTCCCTTCCTCAATAATTAATGTTTGTTCTCATTTCCCATTCTCCAGAGCATCTATTCTGGAACTGGAGGGTCAACAATTAACACTAATTATGGCTTTTCCCTCTCTCCAGTGTTGGTTCTCAGAATCCCAAGCCGCCACACTGAGCCTAAGTGTGTGTGTGCGTGTGGCTGTGTGTGTGTGTGTGTGTGTGTGCACACCAAGGTGGGAAAGCAACAAAGAGCAGCTTTTCCAAGCCCCACCTCACTGTAGCAAACCAATAACCCAGACATTCATTTCCGGCAGCCTCTCTAGTATGGTTATTACCAGTAATGAGACAACAAAGCATAAATACATACGTACATGTGTTTGGAAATTAGTTTTAGTAGGTATTAGATGGATGATCTAGAAATCTTTTGCAGAAATCTATGATTTCCTGGACCTTTTCCTCCCTATTGCTATCTCCTTAATATCTCACACCTCTCTCTCTCTTTTTCTCTCTCTTTCACACACACACACACACACACACACACACACACAATTTCCTACTGAAAACCATTCTTTCATTTCCCATCCACTCATCTGACCCCTTTGCTATCTATCCCCCCTCCCCAACTTAACTGTCTTTCTCTGGTCTGACATCCCAATCCACCTGGGCCATTAAAACGGCATTGTTTTAATTAATTTTCATGTGACTGACAAGGACAGCTAGGAGAATAATTCTCACCCCTGGTGACTCTAAGAGATCACACACAAAAATTCATCAGGCCTGTGCAACAGCCTGTCTGTCTCTTTGGCTATAATCAGATGGGCTAGAATCCCTCACATCTCCCCGGCCCAACCCTTGTATTCACACTACAGCTGGAGGCTGGGCGCCTCACATGCGCCTGCGTCTGTCATCCCACCATTGCTGTGTGCACAGGGCTCTGCGACACATCTGCTGTGCACATCTGGGCACCTCCGCACAGCCTGTGTCAAGCGGTAACTGTTTCATGCTCTTGCTCTGTCAAGAGTTCCCCTCTCAGAAATTTGGCATCATGGTCCTGGCAGGGTTTCTCCCTTAAACATCTTAAATTAAAATATTACTTCCTTCAATGCTTTTAAGCCCTAAGTCAACCTTCTCTCCATGATAGCATCTAGGAATTTTCAAAGCCATCCCATTCATTACGAGGCTTAAGCATCAGGGCATCCATTTTGTGTTTTCCCCTGTCTTGGGGTAAGGAAAATAGCTTTTTTCAAGACTTTTTCACTCTTTAGGTAAAACTCTTCTTGTTTTTCAGCCTATGAATCTGTCAGTTCAAATTTCAGCCATGAAAATGAGGGGTCTCGTATTCAACATCTCCTATAAGTTTAGATTTTCCTCAAAAAGTCACCTGTACTTCTCGTCTATGTCATTTGACTCACGTACATAATATTTCATACCTAGACCTCCAGAAATACACAGCTTCTCCCCCAATATAGCAATACGTGGGAAAGAGGGTTCACTTCATGAGTTACTCAGGGGCAGCCCTGGGTGTGCTGGTCTGAGTGTAAATAGTGGGGGAGAAGAGAAGTCGGGTTGAACCAGTGCTTGTGCTTAGCTGGCCCAGGAAGGAGAATTTTCAGGGATGTCCTGAGGGTTCTGCAGGTCATATGCTGCACAATTATAACAAGATGATATTGTCTCCTAGAATTGTGCACAGCTCAGCTTGCACAACCACAAACTGGGAAACTGAGAGAAAGACTCTCAGGCTTGGACTTTAAATGGAGGACTGAGCCCTGGCTGGTTTTGCTCAGTGGATAGAGCGTTGGCCTGTGGATTGAAGGGTCCCGGTTCCATTCTGGTCAAGTGCACATGCCTGGGTTGTGGGCTCGATCCCCAGTGGGGGGCGTGCAAGAGGCAGCCGATCAATGATTCTCAATCATCATTGATGTTTCTATCTCTCTCTCCCTCTCTCCCTTCCTCTCTGAAGTCAATTTAAAAAAAAATGGAGGATGGAGGCCAGTCCTGCCTCTTCCAAGCTTCCTTTCATATTGTGTTTCCCCCATAGAGAACTAAGCAAACACTAAGAGTACAGGTTCACTTTGTAGCTCAACCTCCACCCACAGCCATTGCTGCTTCTGCTGCAGACCAGCAGGAAAGGATGATTATGTAGAGACTTTCTCTCCTAAAAATAGTTTTTGATTAATAGCAAAATGTGTGTGGTCTTCCTTACTGCTTATTTTTGGGACGGGCAGCAATGAATCCTGAGTGAGGGACCTGCTAAAGGAACAGGAAGCCAGGCCATAGATGGAGGGCCGGAGCCAGGCTGAGTGAAGGGAACTGTTTCTGCCAGAGACTGCAAAACTAGAAGGGAAAAAAAGGCACAGTCATATGCTTGCCAATCTCAAAATCTGTCAGCAGAGAAATGCTCGGATGCCTGGTATTCCATATTACCCTTCCGGCCGTTCTCCTTGGGTGGAGAGGCTGACCATCGTGGGAAGAGCTTCCGTGTCAGTTCTGCTCACTCTCGCCCATTGGGTCAAAGCAGCTCTTAAATAGAAGCCTTCAGTAAAGGAGGGGTCGGAGGAGGAAGAGAAGGAGGCGATCATGATGATAGCTACCATTGTTGTCTATCTTTGATAGGCCAATCATTGTACTGAGTGCTTTACACTTATTATTTCTCTTCATCCTCACAGCAATGATGTAAGATAAATTCTATTATCTTTATTTTTTATCTAGGACCATGCAGCTCAGAGAGGTTACATGACTTGCCCAAAATCACACAGCTAAGTGGTGAAGCTGAGATTTGAATCTTAGGAAGCTGGGTTTTTTTTTAACCACTGCTCAGGGTTAGTGGTGATGTCAGCTACACAGGCACATTCCCACCTGACAACATGTGAGACGTTAGGAAGTTCCTGACTTAAAAATGACCCGTACAAACAAACGGCTTCTGTTGTTCTTTACTCCAGCCAATTCCCCTTACCAGCATCAGACCCCCTTGTGTGGATGACACTGAAAATGATTTGCAACTTTTAAAGATGTGGGGGAAGGAGATAAGCTGAAAAAAATAAATTGTTCAGGAGAACCAAACTCTTGAAACAGATTTTCCAGCAAGATAGGCCTGTTTACAGAGTAGCTCTCCAGACCAAAAATATTCTTCCTAATATGACCAAAATGTTATAACTTCACTTCTACTGTTCTACGATTTAAATCTCACTAGTAATAGACTTATTTTGGATTCAGAAGTATTCTCTTAAAGTACTGATACTGAAAAGCTAATAGTCATTCACACTTTAGTAAAATTTTATTTACTTGCAACCTAGATGAGAACTGCTGTGCTGAGGGACTACAATTTCTGATAGGGGTGGAAACAGAGGTGGGTAATTTTAGGGTAAGTAGGGTTTTAAGGGTTGAAACGTGCCTGATTGGTACAGTGCCCCAGAGGGCTTGGATTAATAGGGAATATTAGCTGTACAGGGAAGGAGGCAGAAGAAGGAGAAAAGTATAGAAAGGGAAATGGTAGAGTGCCAAAGACAAACTATTTCAGAATTGCCCCATAACAAGCTCTATGTCCAGGGAAAGGAAAGAAAACTTACTCCTTCTCTTCTCTATTCCTAGTCACTAAAAGACCTTAATTAGGCTAATTCAAATCTTGTTCTCATTTCCAATTGTTTGAAAATACTGTTCCCTCTGCCTGAAGCACAATTTCTCATATCCTCCTAACACCCGACATATTTTTAAATTGTGGTAACATAGACATAACATAAAATTTGCCAACTTAACCATTTTTTAAGGGTAAAGTAGTGCTAAGTACATTCACACTGTTATGCAACCAATCTCTAGAACTCTTTTCATCTTGCAAAACTGAAACTGTATACCCATGAAATAACTCCCCATTCTCCCCCAGCCCCCAGCCCCCAACAACCACCATTCTACTTTTCGCTATCCCCCAACTGTTACCCCTTTCCCTGGTTAACTCTTACTCACCATTCAGTTCCCAATTTCGTTCTCAAGTCGACCTCCCTCCAGGCAGTTTTCCTGTGCCTCCCACCCAATCCTCTCCACCGACTGAGTGGCAGGCCTCTTCCACCCGCTCTCACTGCACCCTGTGCGTGGCCCATCACAGCATCTCTCTTACAGAATGGTCTACTTTCTAGGCTTTTCTCTCCATTAGACTGCAAGCTTTTTAAGGACAGGGACCCACCAGTACCACGGGAACCTGGCAGAATGCTGCTGGCACACACAAACTATAGGTGTTTTAGAGTTCAGCTATAATACGGGTTAAACTGGTTTTTTGTTTTTTAAGAATGAGCTGGGAGACTCACCACCAAGCAGAACATAGTCTTTGCAGGAAAATGCATTCCAGTAGGCTGCCCTTATAAGCACAGAGTACTTCTTTCAGGGCTTAGAATGTAGAAAACGTATTTGTCCCCTTGATTTGCTCAACGACCTTAAAGAAAAACTCTTATATCTCTTTGTGTTTAACATCCCCCATTTGTTTTTTAGGAAAATGGATATAACACTACTCTGAAAATAATATCCCCTGGAATTGAGTTCAAAGAGCAATTTAACAAAAAGTTGTGAAAACTCTATAGGTGATTCCAGTGACTGGAATCACCTATAGAGTTTTCACAACTTTTGTTTCCTTATTGGTCATTTTGTTTTAATAAACAGTTTCAGATAAAAAAAGATAGGATTCTAAAAAATTATATAAATGGTGGACATTGATTATTTGTTGACTTGAAGATCGGTTTCAAATAATTGTAAAAGACTTCAGAAGTCAGGGACACATGAAATTTGTCATTTTGCAGAAGCAAGAAGTCAAATCCTAGATATCATGAAGGTGGGAGACAGAAGACCATCACTAAACTAGGGAGTGTACCCACCCAACCGCCCAGCACCCACATCTCAGTGTTGTGGTCTATATTCATTGTAACATCTGCAATAGCTCATGTTACATTATTTTTTTTAAAAGAAGAACACTGATTTATATATTTTTTATCATTTTTTCTTTTTTTATATATTTTTATTGATTTCAGAGAGAGGGAGAGATAGAAACATCAATGATGAGAGAGAATCATTGATCAGCTACCTCCTGAACGCCCCCTACTGGGATTGAGCCTGCAACCGAGGTATGTGCCCTTGACCAGAATCGAACCCGTGATCCTTCAGTCCACAGGCCTCGCTCTATCCACTGAGCAAAACTGGCTAGGGCTATTGTTTTTGCTTAGTGGCCCTTAAAAGAAGGCCAATTGCTGGGGCTGGTGATGGAAGTAAGAGAAAGTGAAGTGGGTTTAACAATTTGATGAGTCTCTGACCCCCAAAAATGGTTTTATAAATTACTCTAATCCTTTGTTTATAGATTCATTTATTTATAGACTCATCAAGAGTCTAAAGAGGTCCCCTTCTTTTTTCATTTCTACTTTAGTTTTATTGGGAATATGATATACAAAGGCTATTCACAAATCTAAGGATTCCTGAAATTCTCGGAATGTGTCCCTCCCAAAGCAGTCAAGATCTGCGGCTCACTTAATGTATGAGATGCACGTGGCATCAGGGCCTTCCTCAAGCAATGAAGTAGGACTTGGCACAACACATTTTAAGGCTGATATGTGTGTATGTGTATCATTTATATTTCTCAACCCATAGAAAGGTTTGGTATATTAATTTTTGTTCTGTCAAGTGATCAAAAAATTATGCTTTTCATTAATAATCTATAAATACTGTTTTCTATTTTATCACCCTTCAGATGTTTATCTTCTCATCAAAGAACAAAAAAACATAGAGAAGCATGAGGCTTTTCCTCAGGATTTTTTCTCCTCCTGGTTTCTCTCTTGCTGCTTTCATCCATCTCCCTGTGGCCTAAGCCTTTTCACTTGCTATTGTCTTAGTTCTCTACGATTTGTCATTTGAAAATTAATGAAGACACCAGTATCAGAACATGTCCAATAGAAAGAATTAGCGAGTCTATTTTACAGAGTACCTAAAGATTATTTATTCATTCATTCAATATATACTAATTGACCACCTACTAATGCCAAATACAGTGCTAGGCACAAGAATACAGTTGAGAGACAAAGTCTATGCCTTAAAGTAGTGGAGTGTGCTTAGAGCTTTGAACGAGCACAGGCTACCTCCACCGGGAGGTTGAGAAGTATTTTGGAAGCAGAGGACACTTAGGCTGAGTTTCTAAGGATATCTGTAGGGAGCGGCCAAGTGGAAAGAAGAAAGGAGGCTCCAGGGAAAGAGGCCATATGAAGGCTAGAAAAAATGACACCATGGGAGAAGTGAGAGCAGCTTGTAATGCCTGGACCCCAGGGCACACGTAGGGGAGGAAGTGGTGAGAAACTCAGCTAAAGGGGTAAGCAAGAGCTAAATTATAAAGGGCCATAGCCAGCAACTAAGGAATTTATCCCAATTTACACAGAAATTGACATAACCAAATTTTTATTTCAGAGAAATGATTCTCCCAGCTATGTAAAGAATGGATTGAAGGGGGAAAGACTAGAGGCTGGGAGACCGGATGTCTATACTTGTTTGAGAGCACGTGAGCAAGAATATTTTCTGCACCATTAAGGCCACCACATGAATTAAATGGATTAGCCACTTTGTATGTAGTGCTACCTTCAACCTCTTTTTTAATTCCCTTCTTCCATACATTCTTCCACCAGAAGTATCCTTATTAATCTTATGATATATCTTGATTGGAGGATTTCTCATGTAGCTGATTTTTTTTTGTTATTGCTACACAAGTCAAATTTAAATTCCATCATCTAGCTTGCGTTCCATTTGGGGCTTGGTAAACTGCCATGTACCACTGGACCTCTCCATAAAAAATAATTTATGAACTTTTGAGAGAAGTTGGTGTTCCCAAAGCTAAAGCCAGACCCTTGACACTGAGCTAGCCTTGGTCTGCAAAGACATAAGTAAGTAAAAGAACTGTTATTCCAAATTGGAAGAAAAATATTGCTCTTGCATTTATTGCATTTCCATATTTAAATTCAGAATGACTCATATCTTCTAGATCCGTCTAGTTGGCTCCTTTAATAGAGCTCCCTGGGGTATGTCTTTGGCCTGGAGACTTTCTCAGGTCTTGAGCAACTATTTGATATGCCCATCTCACCCTCCTCATCATCCAGGAAGATTTAAAGAGAAAATGTGTAGCATTAGCAAGGTCTTAAATCTTATCCCAAGAACTTGATAATGACAATACCAAAAGGCCATCTTGGGTCTCAGTCTCCTACATTAAACAAGCAGACTTGAGATTTATTATAACACAATAAACACCCTATAGGTCATAGACGTCTTGAGTCATATCATATGAAATAAGTATTTTTAGATAGCAGTCCTAAGGAAAGGCCAGCTGGCCTATATAAAGGGACCAGAATTATCCTTCCTTTTATGGTTTAGTTTATACTGGGAAGAATTTCTTTTTAATAATCTGGAATTTGCCTTTGCATCTTCCATTTTGGACCAAAATAAAAACCATGAAGGTACAAAGGCTGACTTTTAGGCCTCCTCCTATTGGTTTCTGCTGTAAGTCCATGTGCAAAGCTCTGAGAAGGCCAAGTTGCTCCCTGAGGTCCGTTTGGCAATGAATAGATCCCTCCTCAATGATGAACCACCGCAAGTGTGGGCGAAGTTCCATGACAGCAGGCTAATGATCAAAGGCTACTCATGCCTGTGTGGGAAAAGGCCCTAAACAGACTTAAAGAGGCTCCTGCCAGCACCTCCAAAAGCTACTGCCCTTGTGACCACAGAATGTTGGGCCACTTTGGAGCCTTTAGGTCTGACATTGTTTCCCAAGCCCTGACAGCATCTATGGAGGAGTCAGGTGGCCCACGTTGCCTGATAAGGTGACTCTTTGGAGTTCAGTTTCCACTCTGATGCCAGGTGGGACCCGCCAGAGTAAATATGACTATCTTTCCTTTTTAACTAAAACAGTGAACCACAACTTGGCAATTAAACATAGTCAACATAGGTTTAAGTAGGAGGAAATTTTAAGGCATCTTATTCCAGACTAGAATCAGATGCTCTTTCCTGCTATTCAAGTCTTGAGTGTTTGGTGAAGGATCCCATGACTTGAAGGCAGAGGAGGCTTGGGATGGGACCCCATGTAGTAAGGGTCATCTCTGAGCTGCCGGTTATCTGGTGGTAAGGCTATCTCCTTGCTAAAAGCCTGTGGTTAGATTAATGCGCGCATTTGAAAATCCGCTCTGGCCTGATGGTGGGCAGCCAGGGAAGGAAAGTGTTTTCTGTTTATCTCTTTAGTGGCAGAAATGTTCATCACAGAAAGACCGCGAGTTCCCAGTTTCAGGCCGGCCTGGAAGCTGTGCCACCCGTATCTGTGATTGTTCACATCGCCTCCGGGATGATGAAAAAGAGCCGGGTCTGTGTTCACAGCCAGTTGTCTGCGTTGGTCAATGAGTTCGTTTCTTCGGCCTGATAACAGGGGTAGATCTCCCCACATTGTTCAGAGAGAAAGCGTTACCACCCCCATTGCTCTATCTCCCAGGAATGCAGTGTGAGTTGCGTCTCCTCCTCGACAGCTTAGACCTCAGTAAATTATCAGGGTCTTGACCCACGAGATGGAGAAGTCTTAAGCGATTTTTCAGCCTCCTATCTAAAAATGTGTTTACATTTCTTGAACTCTGGCTGACTGATTCATTCTCCTGGTGTTGCAAGAACTTTCCTTATGCGTTAGAATTTATAAGTTTCATTTCTAAGAGACCCATGGTTCCTTTCAAGCCACAGTGAAATGAACCTCATCGCAACACGATTCTGCTGGGCTGGATTTGTCCAGGGGCCAAGCAGCTGGGATGTGGCAAGCTCCAGTGAGGCTAACAGGAGGCAGTGCGATGTGGAAGGGAAAGTACAAGATGCTAAATCAGGAGATCCGGTCTTGGGCTATTTCAAGGGATGGCCCTGAGCCAATCCCAGGAAACCACTCTCTGGGCCTCAGTTTCCCCAGCTGTTTTCAATTTTTAAACGTTTTAAATCTGTACAGAAGCCATTTTCAAACGAGACGGAAGAGGACAGCTGAGAAACAACAGAAAAGGAAAGGTCAGCCCACAAGGCATGCCTGGAGGCTTCAGGTCAAGGAGACAAAGAAGCAGAGTCACATGTGGCCACAGGCTCTTAAAAGAGCTACTTGCGAGCAGCAAGCATGGAAAGAACTTTCTGTTGGACACTCGTCCCACACAAGAGGCTAAACTCCTTTGACAGAGGAGCCATGCGCCTGGCTAAATTTGTTCCTCAAATAAACATTCCTTTATAAACATTGAATTTACTTTCTAAGAGGAAGAAAGAAAAACAAAATAAGCCCTATCCCTCTGCTGCTTGGGGTTTCCATCAGGCAGTCTTGGGCTCGAAGCCTCATTGGTGCCCAGCCAGTGGTTGCCCTATGAGCCAGGAGGTCCTGGTTCAATACTCCATCGGGACGCATGCCTGGGTTGCGGGCTCGATCCCCAATAGGGGGCGTGCGTGAGGCAATCGATCAATGATTCTCTCTCATGATTGATGTTTCTCTCTCTCTCTCCCTCTCCCTTCCTCTCTGAAATCAATAAAAATACATTTTTTAAAAACACCTCACTAGTTATACAGCCTTGAGGCGATGACTTTACCTTCCGAGCCTCAGTTTCCACACCTGTAGGGAGCAGAGATAGCACAACCGCGGAGGAGAGGCGTGTGGATGACACGGCAACTCCATGTCTGTGTCTGTGGGGCGCCTGCTCCTTGGGGGGCCCCACTGTGGCATCACGCCCCCTCCTCTCCTGTTGCCCCTCCACACTGTGAGGGGAAAGGGAAAGGGGACAGCTCTGATCTCTCAATCTGGAAGGTTGCAGAAGCATTTTCCTGCTTCTGTGAAGTGCTATCATACAAAATTCATATTCGGCAGCATCAGCAGATTTTTCCCATCAATATTTCCTTTTTAATTTCAGCTTTATCTGAGTCTTAGTAGCACAAAGAATTTAATTTTTTTTCTTTTAAAGATCAACCAAGACAAGAAAATAGAAATTTGAATATGTCTTAATGCTATATGTAACTGGTGTTTAGACTGCCCATAGAGGTTATGGGTATTATTTGTTGAGTAAATATGAATGCCATCTGCGTAGGTATGTGTGTTTATAATCTTGCACATATGAACTAGGTGTGCGTGTATATGGTATGTATAAAAATTCATGAGACCTACATCTGACAACTTGGATTCTTTTCTAATTTCTACCACAGCAAACACTGAATTTGGAACCGATCTTCTCATGGATCTTAATAAAACCTCACCTTTGACCGAAAAGCCAGAGAAGCAGGTACAGTATTGATTTTATTTATTTATTTATTTATTTATGATACATTTTTGTTGTTTTCAGAGAGGCAGGGAGAGGGAAAGAGACAAAGAAACATCAATGGTGAGAGAATCATTGATTGGCTGCCTCCTGCATGCTCTCGACTGGAGATCGAGCCCACAACCTGGGCATGTGCCCTTGACTGGAACTGAACCCAGGACCCTTCAGTCCGTAGGCCGATGCTCTAACCACTGAGCAGCCGGCTAGGGCTACAGTATTGATTTTAAATGAGCAGGAGATGGGGAGTCAGAACGTTTGGGTTCTTGTCCTGGCTTGCTGTGTGACCCTAAATGAGATTCTTCCCCTCTCTGGGCCTCATCTGCCTCATCAATAAAATGAGACAAATGAACTATAAAATCCCGGAGGTTCCTTCACTCACAGACCGGGAATGTTTTGTCTGGCTCTTCGTGTTCATGAATAAGCTGAATGGGCTTTTCCCTCATTTCTGCAACATCAAAAAGGGAACAAAGAACAAAGAAAGGTACCATCCATTGAGGCTGGAAGCACTAAGACTTCATGGCAATGGGCCTGTTTTTTCCACTCCAATTCTCATTCCTAATGTGTGTGGAGGAGGGGGGGGGGAGGGTGCGGGGATAGAGCTATCAAGAAAAAAAACACAAGGATACCTTAAAGAAAGGAGAAAAAGGCTGCATCCGGGTGGGTTAGGAATATCAGTGATTCAAAGGCACATGTTCACAAATATTTGCAATTTTGTTCCTTCATTTGAAGCTTTGAGGCTGGAACTGTCTTCCAACTCTCTGGAGAGACAACTCAGGGGAATTCCTGCGCTGCTCAGGGTTCCCAGACCCTGAAGCAGGAGCAGCCCAGCTCCCGCCTCTCAGGTCGGTCCCTGGTGTGACAGCCGAGGAGCAAGGGTGCTTGATCTCTCTTCTCTCTTATCTCCCACTTCCTGCCCCAGCCCGACTTCCACCTCTTCCCTCACACTCATTAAAAAACAATCTTAAATATACATTTTAATAGATTTTTTTAAAATCTGATAAAAGTCGTTTTTGTTTTCATCTGTGCGACTAGCTGGCTCTGTGGAAAGACCCGAACTTTCCCTGCCAGACACCCAGGCCTGGATCAGGCCTCCGCTGAGCCATCCCTTCCCGCCACCAACGTTTGCTTTTTTTTTTTTTTACATTCCCACTTTGAAGACACACTTTATACGAGATCGAGAAGCTTTTCTAAGAGAGTCTATAACTATGGAAAAGATAATATGCTATATATTTCCTTAAAATCTATTTTTATTGATTTCAGAGCAGAAGGGAGAGGGAGAGAGAGATAGAAACATCAGTGATGAGAGAGAATCATTGATCAGCTGCCTCCTGCACGCCCCCTACTGGAGATCGAGCCCAGAACCCAGGCATGTGCCCTTGACCAGAATCAAACCTGGGACCCTTCAGTCCGCAGGCCAATGCTCTATCCACTGAGCCAAACTGGCTAAGGCCATATGCTCTGTTTTGGTAATTCCACAACTCCAAAGGCCCTGCAAATACCTCACACACCCTAAACACGCTCCACATTCACCCAGCCCCGTGGCTGTGTTTCAGGAGAATTGACATCACCTGCCATGAAAAAAAGGGGCTCAGTCGTGTCAAATTAAGTCCTAGACTGAACTGTTAACCTCGCAGTCAGAGGAACACCAGGCCGAGGGTCTGACACTCTAACCCTGGGGTCGCCCGTGAGGCTGTGGCAAAACCAGCTGCTCTGAGAACTTCACATGCTCCCTTCGTGAAAAGAGGGGGGTCGTCCCCCCCAGAGCCAATTGCCTTCTTTCCTCTAGCAGCAGCCCCCAAAAGGAGAACCACTTAAGGAAAAGTCTAGGGAGCCCCACCAGCCCTTAAACACAGAGAAAATGGAGGTGGAGTGGGGGTGGTACCCTCCTTGCCGACCCCCCCTTACTTCTTGAGGCTAATGGCCCTTTATTAGATTAATCACTGACTTCGATTTTAACTACTTCCTCAGCCTACTCCATGTAAATGACTAATTTCGAGTTACTATAAAGCATCTGGAAAGGATTTAGAAACAAATTTCTGCCCAGCAGATTTCAGTTACGTACCTTGATGGATTCCTCTCGCTGTCGCCTTCCACTCTGAAGCAGGCTAGGATATCACACAAAATTGATCTTTATCAGCATCAGCAGTTCCTGCTCTTCCTTCCTGTCCGCGAATTCCCCACTGACTCATCCTCTCCCTCCCTCGCTGGGGTCTTCCCATATTAGGAGTTCAGTCACATAAAATGCTTTTACATTTTTATCCCGGCGCTGGCTGCCAGGGGAGCAAAAACCCCAAAGGTGGGATGCTTTGGCAGCCCCGCGCTTTAGGGAGAAGTCACAGACCCAGAATTGGGAGATAACTTCTGAGGGGTGGGTAAGAGAGGGAGCCAGCGGGTGCTTGGCAGACGTGACTGGGTTCATGGATGCACCCGGTTCCGGAGGCTGCCTATGGATGCCCCCTACTGGCTGGATTTATTTTTTTATATATATATTTTTTTATTGATTTCAGAGAGGAAGGGAAAGGGAGAAAGAGGTAGAAACATCAAGGATGAGAGATAATCATCGATCGGCTGCCTCCTGGATGCCCCACACTGGGGATGAGCCCGCAACCTGGCATGTGCCCTGATCGGGAATCGAACCGTGACCTCCTGGTTCACTGGTCGATGCTCAACCACTGAGCCACGCTGGCCGGGCGGTACTGCCTGGATTTAAACGCCTCTGCTGTGCGTTTCCTGAGCGCGGTCTGCGCTGGGAAGGGGGCAGGAAAATCTGGGACTCCTGCCTCCAATACACAGGATGGCAAATCGTGGGCCTAGCTCCTGAGACACCCCTCCACACCTGGTGACGGACCAGGGCCTCGGAGGCGCATCCATAAATAGAAATGAGAGGAGCAACTGACATCAACCACTTCCTAGGCGTTGGAGGAGGGGGTTCAGTCGGGGGGGGCGGGGCGGAGGGGGCAGAAAACTACAAGGGGAAATGTGGAGATGAAAAGAGCAATGAAAAAAGGAAAGGGAGACAAGCAGACATGTTTCCACTCCAAGCTCCCACTTCCTCTTTCAAATGAACGGCCTCCCCACTGCGAACAGAATCAAGTATTTATAAGGCATTTTTTGCATATTAATAACAGCTGCAGATGGAGCGCTGCCCGTGCTGAGGTCCTGAAGGTATGGCGCCCTTTTTTAATGCGGGTCCTTCCAGCTCCTCACGGAATGTGATCGCCTCCTTCACATGTATTCCCCTTCCTGCCTCGTGGCACCTCCTGAGGCCTTTCATTTGATTAAGAGAAATTTCGTGCCTGGGATACGGTCAGAGACCAGAGCGGTTCCTACCTGGTGGCTGACATCAATCGCCGGCGATGCGGTCCTCTTCCCCAGGGCCTCTCTGTGCAGAGGCTGCAGCGCGGGTGAGGTGACCAGCACCTAAGGAGAGTATTAAAATTGTAAATGAAAATTCTAGGAGGAAACATTAACATATCTATGCTGGGGGAGGGGGGGGAGAAGGATGAAAGTAAAACTTTTTAAGTTTAAAAATAATTGCATTCACTAAAACAGCATTATTATCTATACTCAGTAAAGATCACGTTCAACTTTAAGAGGAAAACATTGAGAACCCGGAAAAATAAGCAAAAGGCAAACAATAATAGTGATCGAAAGCAAGTATGGGAAAATATTCCTCCTGCGTGGTAACTTAAATGCAAATTGAGGCAAACTGGAGATCAATGCTCTATTTGAGATGCGTGTCTCCTCTCGCTTTTTTAAAAGGCAACACCCAGTACTGCCAAGGTTTGGGTAAAACCCGCACACTCCTGGTGGGGTGTAACCTGTTTCAATCCATGTGTAAAGCAAAATGGCAATATCACTTGTGAAAACAGGAAAAAATATTTATAGCCATTGAATCGCTGTTTCTGACTTCTGGGAATTTATCCTAAGGGAATAATTCAGCAGGAAAAAAAGTGAGTGAAGATGTCTATTGCAGCAATATCTATAATAGAGAAAAATGGGAAACAGCCTATAATAGTCCAACATGGGAGAGTTAACTGTGACATATCCCTCTCAGTGAGGGGTCTAACTCAGGCATTAATAAACGATGCTTGTTCCAGCTAGAAATTGTGATTTAATACTAATGGAATGATGCAGGGTTTCTTAACCTCAACACCACTGGCATGTGGGGCCAGTGAGTCTTTGTGGCATGGGTTTTCCTGGACATTGTAGGTTATTGAGCAGCATCCCGAGCCTCTACTCACTAAAGGCCAGTAACACTCTCCCAGTTGTGACCATCCAAAGATGTCTCCAGACCTCGCCACATGTCCCCAGAGGGCAAATCACAGCCAGTTGAGAACTGCCAACGTGACTTTAAAAATGGAAGTCAAAGTGATGTCAACCGTGACTGCTGCAATATGTTTGTAAAAATGTATGTATAGCCCGGCCAGCGTGGCTCAGTGGTTGAGCATAAAGCCATGAACCAGGAGGTTGCTGTTTGATTCCCGGTCAGGGCACATGCCCAGGTTGCAGGCTTGATCCTCGCTCGGTAGGGGGTGTGCAGGAGGCAGCCAATCAATGATTCCCTGTCATCATTGATGTTTCTGTCTCTCTCTCCCTCTCCCTTCCTCTCTGAAATCAACAAAAAATATACATTTTTTAAATGAATCTGTAAGGAAAAGACTTGCATATAATGCATTCAAAAAAGTGCAGTCGTGCTAATTTGAAATTAGGGATGTGTTAGGTTGAGTTTTTTGTTTTCAGTCTGCCTGTTTTTCTTTTTTTCAAAACTCCCCCTGTAAGAAGGAACAATAGATCATGAGGACACCTGGTTTTAAGTCTGGCTTAAAATAACTGAGGGGGTCACAGAAAACTAAACAAGGGTCAACACCATAGCGCCATTATTTTTTAACTTCTGTTAGTTAAAATTATTTAACATTCATTAGGTTTTATTAGATTGTTGGATAGGGCTATCAGAATTCTCCTGTTCAGGATCTCAATCCCTGTCGGCATTCTATGCCTCTGATCCTAGGCCTTGGGAACAATGAACTTGCCTCTTTTTCTGAAAAGTTTGCATCTCAAAGTATAAAACTCTCTTGTCCATCCAGATCTCTCTATGTAATCCTGGGGCGGGAGGGGCCCTGAGCCCACTGGTTTATAGAGCTGTCAGGTCGGAGAGGTTGTCAGTAAAGAGTATCAAAGAACAAGCTCAAACCCTAATTAGCTTACCCCAGAATCGTTGCATCTCTTTGTTTAAAGTAAGAAAGAAACCTCACCAGATCTCAGAGTCCGCTTTCTCTCCGTGAGGGAGAGCAAACATCCTTCCTCACAGGCTTTGTCTTGGGCTGGGTTTGGTTGCTTTGTAGGGATTAGAACTTTGGTAGTGTCCTAAAATCCTGTCACACTGGACTCGCGTCCCTTTTCCCCATTTCACAAAGCCACTTCTATTTCGGCCCAGATTATCTCTCTTGACCTCAGGTTTCATGAGTTTACAACAGTAGAAATTCATATTTGATCTTCTGTGGTCTAAATTTACCTCTTTTGGCTTTCAAAGAGTAGCCTGTAATTCTAGTGCACTGGGATTTAGGTTGAATAAACCTATGTTTACCCCATCTGTTTCCTCGGTGGTTTCACAGATGGTGTTCATATCGCCTTTCAGCCTTCCTCTTTCAGGACAAAGAACACACACACACACACACACACACACACACACACACACCTGTAGACACACTAAGTTTTTGTACACAGGTACAAAGATAGCCTTTTCAGTGTCCTTCTGATACCCTACCTTCTGTTGAACTTTTTGACTGATATCTAAAAGCACAAGCTAGCCTCTCTGTAAAGACAGACTTTCTTTCTAAATTGCCTACTCACCTTTGTATCCCATGTGTTTAGCGTTTAGCACAGTTCCTGGCACATGGTAGCTATGGGGTGGGATAGATTAAATCTTTTGTCGACCATAAGGTCCATGTTCCGGGTAGAAAAAGCCCCTAATCTTCTAAATTGGATTTGGAGATTGTGCTTGTTTTATTTCCAGTGATAATGATGTGGAAGTTCAGATGACATTTCTCTAACAATCCCATAATCTCCAGATACTTCCTTCTGTTGGTTACCACAATTTGGTATTTCACAATTTGGAAAAGCTTTGGGTTGTGTGAAGATTGGAGATGTCATTAGGCCTCCTTCTTAGAGATGTTTTTGAGGCTGATGGGTAAGATTGGGCCTAGCACTGATCTGTAGGAGAATTAACTGTCTGCGTTTCCCCGTCTAGAGAAGTATGCTGTATTTCCCACCCTGTGTTCCTCATTTCTAAAGACCTGGTATAGCATTTCCCCAAGTTCCATGCTCCATCCCCCTTCCTCTCTCCCTGGTTTCCTAAATAGCTTTGGTTGTAAAACTTTGCAAAGGTTTTTTGAAGATCTAAGCAAACTTCATCTTTTGGTTCAACCACAGGATTACTTTGTCAGCCCAAAAACCTCATTGACAATTTAAGGATAATTTACAGAGAGAGGGATTTGTTTCTAATTACAAAATCAAGGCTTTCATTTGTTGAATGTTTACTTAGACTATTATTTATTCCAGTAAGTCTTTGTTTATTGATTTGCTGGCTGCTGGTTCCAACCAGACACATAATATGTGCCTACTTAATTATTTTTCTTTTGTATTTTTATTATGGAAAATTTGAAGCATATGCAAAAGTAGAGAGAATAGTGTAATGAATCTCCATGTACCTGTCATAAGCTTCAACAGTTCCCTCCCCATTGTCTGGAGAGGATATTTTTAAGTGGTCCTAACCGCCAATGTGTTTGAGGTTAACTCTGTGAAGGGTTTAGGATTCTCTCCCTGAACCTTTACAGCATCCCTATGAGGTAGATACAGTTATTGTTCCCATTTTTGCAGATGAGAAGACAGATGTCACGACAGACAGGGCCCAATTCCGCATGTGGCCTGTGCTAACCAAGAGGCCTACTGGTTTGGGAACCCCATCAAGCTGCACTGAGATCCCAGCTTCTTCTGTACCGTCCCTGGGGTGGCAGGCGGGTTATTGAACGCTCTGAGGCTCAATTTCCTCATCTGCAAAGGATAATATTTCCTCATGGGGTCATGACGAGGATTAGATGAAACAACATATGGAAAGGGATTAGCACAATGCTTGTCACTAAGCAATCCCGATAAATTACAATAGTAACTATTACTCTATCCCCCGCCCTCTGCCTTGAAAGCCATTCTAAAACAGAGCTTGGAGCTTGTGTACCATCGAAGGGTTCAGAGATGGAAAGAGAGAAGCTTGAAAGGCAGGACCCTGAGCCAATCCACCAACTATTTCCCCCAAGCCCTACCCCCAACCCCTCCAGGATCCTCCATGCTGTCTGGAATTTTGTTCCACTGCTTACAGTTCTGCCTCTTCGAGACTCCTCTGGGTTTCTCATCTCTCACTGTAAACCTTTTAATCGCTTTCTGCTCTGCACCTAAGGGCCAGGGGGCAGAGTGGGGGCAGGGAATTTGGGAGCTGGAAGCACTGCGTCCAGCAGGGCCCCAGCCCCCACAGCACAGGCTGCTGAGAAAAAGTTAGAGGCCAGAGGACAGCGGGGAGGCCAGTCGAGGGGAGGGGGCAGGAAAGAGAGGGAAAGGACATCTTTCTTCCTTTCCCCCAGCCTCCTCAGTCCCAGCATTACCCGGGCTAGTTCAACTCCTTGTCCAGTAAATTATGGGTTAGATAAGCTTTTATGGGCCAGTGTGGGAATCAAATACCACGGGTAACATTTCTTTTTCTAGTGAAAATCAACTGATTCTAAATGACCTTTCAGAGTGGAACCGATTTGCAAGTTGAGAGTCCCTATCTCTCCGTTGTCAGATTGGAAAAGTCACGCCAGAGCCGACATAACCAGGAAGGCCCACAAATTGGGGTTAAAGTAAAGTCGGGGCTTAGAAGGAGCCAGGGACTTGCTCCGGTTTCCCACCCTGTACCCACCACCTCCCCCTTCCCACCTCCCACCTCCCACCTCCCAGGCTAAAAGAGGGTGCGTCATCTCCAAACCAGGCCAAGTCCCAGCCTGAATGCAGCCAGACGCCCCCTCACAGCAAAAGCTCCTTTCTACCTCCCCTGGGGCAGGAGAGATCACTATTTTGGCTTAAAATTTTTCTCCTCCAGCTCCTGCTAAGCCAGATAAACAATGATTCTGTTGTGTCAACAAAGCACTTAATTAAACTGAGAACAATATCCATTAGAATTCGCCGATAAGACTTCTTTCCAGATAGCGGACGCCCAGAATTAGGAATTAAAGTGTCCTGGGTTTCATGATTCAAAAACTCCCTGAGAACAGTGAGGTAGGGAAACTGAGGCACGGAAAGCTGAACAACTTGGCAAAAGTTACCCAGTGAGTCCCTCACAAAAGCTGAGACGGGAGGTTGCGGCCTTTCTCTTCTTAGCCTAACGTTTGCTAGCTATTCTGCTAACGTGCTAAACACTCAGGATGTAAATCTCCTTCCCTTGGCTCGAGGCGAGGCGTACACAAGTGGATGGAGACCAAAATTCGTGACAGGGAGGAACAAGAAAGCTCTTCTCTGGCTTCCCAACAAACTGCATCTCCTGAAGTTGTCCTAAAGCTGTCACTCAGCCCATTTCACCAGCACCAAATTGCCCTTAGAAGATGAAAAGTAGGCCAGGATGGCAGGTGGCTAAGAGGAGCATGCTGAACCCAGGTGGCTGGCACAGGAACCACTGAGCAGACTTGCGCTGAGCGGAGCCACACTGTGGTTTGGAGTCCCTTTTGCTCCTGACAAAGAAGCCATGCAGAGAGGCCAAGGAAACCTAGAGATGAGGTCTCAGAGTAGGACCTGGGCGTGGCCAGGGTGGCCGGCCTTGCACAGGCGAGGTCCCCTCCAACTGGATAGAATATAAGAAGCCACTTGTCCACTCGGATCCCTCCAGGCAGCCCAGTCATAGGAGCCCAAAAGAGTTCCATCACCCCTCAGCCCCACCTGTGACCCCATCCCTACTGCCCACTTACAGGCCCGCAGGCTGCCATGGGCAAGAAACAACAGCCTGAGAAGGCCAAGCACAGGGAAGCTTGCACAGCTCCAGGCAGGCGCGGCCCTTTCCAGGATTTGGTCCCCACCACCCATCAGGGGACGTGGCCAAGGGGAAGCTCGGAATCCCAGGTCCCTTCCCCACCAAGTCCCAATAACTAAATCTCTCAGATCTATCCATCCCCACTGGGATCCAGAGCCTCTCCTCCCCCAGCCCCCCAGGGAAGTGGAGGGACAGACTCTCAGCCAAGTAGGGGGCCCAGGGGTCCTAAGGAGAGACTGGCTCTGCTCCTTTTGTTTGCTCACAGGAGGGGGACACACGCCCTGTGTGCACAGAGGTTTCAACTGACAACTTGATAGACCCCATAAGGCTTTCGGCAAAGGCCTCCCGCCCCTGCCCTCCATGCGTGAAGATAATGGTGAGGTGTGGGCCCCGGCACATCTCAGATCTTGGCTCCAAAGGCCCTCCTGCCTTCTGTTTTCTTCCTCCAGCTCAGCTTGCCCACAGGTTCCCAGAGACTCTTGGCAGCTCGCTCCCAGGAGAATGAAGTTGTGCGCTGCGTGGGAGGCAGTTAGACAGCGAGAGCGTTGCAGCCTCGTTAATGAGAGACAATAGCTCTTCTTGGAGCCATTAAGCTGCAGCTTCAGAGATGGGGAACCCCAATTAGAAAGGAGTGAGAGAAGAGGAAGGCCTGAGAGACGCCTGTAGGACAGATCCGTATCTTTGGTGGCTCTGTGGGACCCATGGGTGGAGATCTAGCTGGTTGGTTTAGCATCTCCTTTCCTCCTTATGGTAACATATCCCAATGACTGTAGAGCCAGCCCACGGTAGTGACCCTTCAAAATACACATGTTGAAGGAGGAGGAAAAATTGTTGGGGAGAAGCATTTCTCCGTGAGTCTGTAGCTCAGATGTTATAATCCAAGAGTAAGAAAGGAAATGATATTTATTTAATTTGAGGACAACCTCTGTAAGTTTGGCTGCATTATATATGTGTGTGCATATGGATATTGGTATATAGCTGATGGCTCTCTTTTGTTCTGGCTTTCAGCTGAATCACATCATGTTTACAGCAAGATAATAATCCTGGATTTTCCATGGCTCAGTCTCTCGGAGTGTTAGATCTTGAATTCATTAGCAGTCATCCCCTTTAAATGTCAGATAACATTTTAAATGCCAAGAACTTACGCAACACCTTCTGTGCAATTCAAATCAGCTTTACCCCATTAGCTCATTAATCTTTATTGTTTCATTTACTGAAGGGAAAGGCTTCCAGGTGTTTTTAGCAGGACATAGAAATATTAAAGTATGTACAGGTGAAGGAAGGGGTTTTGACTTTCTGCTCAACATTTCACCCGTCCATCCGTGTTGTGATCATCCCCACTACAGCATGCACATAAACGAAACAAAAAAGCTCCAGGCATCTCTGGCTTCTACTTCCCCCACCTTCACCCTTCTGTCTAACTTTGTGTTTTCTTCTCCCTTCTGCACCTTCAGAGACCTTGACTTCTGTTCACTACTTATTCTGCAGTCTTTGCTCTCAAAATAGCCCAAGAGCTGCAAGTGTCCATTCTGATGGCTCAGAAAACAGAGGGGTGCCTCACATGGTCAGGGATGGGGCCCAGGAGGCTGGGGCAGAACAGGCAGACATCAGGAATTCTACTTTCCTTTTCAAAGAATCCCTGCTTGGTCTTACCTCTGAATAATCAGCTACACTGACTGCTAAAGATAGATCCTTCCAGGAATAGCTCCTAATTGTCACCCAGCTCTCTGCTCAAATGTCACCTCCTCAGAGAGGTCTTCCCTGACCACCCAAAGGCAAGTCCCACGCCTTCCCCATCAACTTCCATCCTGTCATCATTTCATTGTCTTCTTAGACTTATCACTCCCTAAAATCCTGCTTATTTATGAGTTTGTTTGTCTGACACATACACTATCACTCAGTAAATACCAATTTAATGAACCAATGAAAAACCACCCCTCAGTGGTTGAGCGTCGACCTATGAACCAGGAGGTCACAGTTCAATTCCCTGTCAGGGCATGTGACCATGTTGTGGGCTCGATCTCCAGTGTGGGGTGTGCAGGAGGCAGCAGATCAATGATTTCCTCTCATCATTGATGTTTCTATCTCTCTGTCTCCTCTCCCTTCCTCTCTGAAATCAATAAAAATATATTTTAAAAAAATAAACAGCCCCAAAGTGTAGCTTTCTTTCCTGGTTTCAATTTTCTTTTTCTCCTCTTCTCACTACCTCTCAGAATCCTCTTTATATATTTCATCTTTCCTTTCCTCCCATCTCCCAAGCCCCCTTTCACTATCATTTATTTGTTAGAACTCTTGAACATAATAAGCAAACAGTACTTCACATTCCAGTGACGACAGAGCCTTCATTGAAAACATTCCATTAAGCTAGAATTGATGGCCCCTAGATGTTAGAGAGATGAGCCATATAGTCAAGAGAATTGTTGTATCAAAAGATTTATAGGCCAAGTGCTTTGAAGGGACTTTCTCAAAGCCTCCCAACTCCCCACTCTTCAATCTGAACCCCACGTGAGGAGTTACAGTAATTCCAGCCGTTGGGACTGGTCTTGGCTATGCTGTTTGTCCTCCAGCCCAACACAAAATTGTCTCTTGGAGATAATGGAGAAATTTCCCTTAAATCAGTATTGTCAGATTTCTACTATTCCACCCAGTGATTCATGAATGATTTTGGAAGCTAGAAAGCTTGAAATGCTTTGCTGATTCTAGCTTGGACAAAATGCGTTCATTTGATCTAGAAACAGGGAAGGGCTATCTCACCCAGAGAAGCTAATCAGCTATGGCTGAGATAACCAAAAAAAAAAAAAAAAATTGGCTATGTGTTTGTCTTTAACTCTAGCCATATTTCAAAACAAAGGAAAAGGGTGTGGATGTTCATTGGAATGATGGCTGTTTGTGGGGACCCACTAACCGTTAATTCATCATTAATACTTAAAAGTAATATAAATGCTATGGGAGGGGATGTTTCTGACAGCCCAGAGAAACAGACTTCTGAGAGTGAGTCTCCTAGAAAATATGGAAATGATCAAGTCCACGCCCAGGGTGATCTCATGGCACACTAATGTATGCAACCCCAGCAAGTCAGCCCTCGGGGATGAGGAGCCAGAGCCACACAGGGGACTGGCCTCTGGCGGTCGGCACATACTGTCTGTAAAGGTGTCTTCATTGGCCCTTTGCATTTGAACCGAGTTGGGCCATAACATGTAGTTTGTCCCCAGTGCGACAGTTATTCTTTTGTTCAGCAAATATGTATCAAGTGGCCCTGGCTTTTTGCTCAGTGGTTAGAGCGTCCACCTGCAAAATGAAGGGTCTCAGGTTCGATTCCAGTCAAGGGCACGTGCCTCGGTTGCAGCCTCAGTTCCCAGCCCTGGTCGGGGCGTCATTGTAGACACTGGGGGGAGTGCCCGGTGCCCTGGGATGCCATGAGCAGCACAGAGGAGCCAGACCTGAAGGATGAGAAGGGACTGGAAGGGAGGAGTATGTTCCCAGGAGAAGGCAGGGCCTGCTTGACAGCCTTGTCCAGGAGTTGAAAGGTCAGCACTGAGAGCAGCCCTTTGAACCTGCTGTTTCCGCAGTGAGGTAAGCACTTCCGTCAGAGAGCCCGCAGACCCTTCCTTCGCCTGCTGCAGAGCTCAAACACTGCTTTCTTGGAGGACCTTCCCTGGCAACCCTGCTTAAAACTGCAGCCTCCATGCCATTCCCAGATACTCCCCGCTCCCCTCTTTGCTGTATTTTTCTCTATATCACGAATCACCTTCAGACGTAACTTATGATCTACTTGCTTATTACCTCCCTCTCAGTGGAATGCATGTGCAGTTTCATAGGGTGGCGCCTCTGTCTGCTTCTTGCGCTGCCGTATCTGCTCTGCCCAGCATAGGAAAATCGCTCAATAAATATCTGTTGAATGACTAAATGAGGCAGGAGAGATTGTCCAGGGCCAGGCAGAAAGGGTCTTGTAAACCTTTTTAGCCGGTTGGCCTTCATCCTGAGGGCAAAGGCCGTTGAAGGTCTTAAGCCGAGGAGGGACACTGGTTCGCATCTCAGAACAACCACCCGTGCTGCTGTAAGGGCTTGGGCTGGAAAGCAACTTCAGATCCAACTGTGTCGTGCATTGGAACAGGGCACCATCTGCATGTTGTGGTGACAGGAGAAGGCAAGGCCCCAAGACTGCGGAGCCCCTGGGACCTCCCAGACTCCTCTATTCGCTCATTCTTCCTTCCCTCTCTGCTCGATTTGCTCAAGTGACTCTTCCTCACGCGGCAAACATGTTTCACATTTGGAAATAAACTAGAACCTTGCTATAACTCTATTTGGTGCAAGGCAGATTTAATAACCATCCATGGAAGCTACAGAAGTATCAAAACCATCTCATTAAGAAAGGAGTCTTGGGAAGATGGGGATTTCAACTGTGTGGCTTTGGGCAAGTTACTTCACCTCCTGGAGCCTCCGGTTCCTCGTCTGTGAAATGGGAATAAGAGTATCTGCCTCACAGGGTAGTTGTGAGGATGAAGTAAAGTGATTACAACCCTGGAACATAGTAATGTGCCTTTCTCCACTTCCCCATCACACCAGCTCCAGGTATGAATTAATAACCAGTCTCGGGTTATTCTGTGTACATAGGGTCCCCTGTGTCTTCCCTGGTAAAAATAGGTGTTACTATTAGTGTTCCAGCGATGAAAAGTCACTTTCTATAAATATTTGGGGATTTAGACTCACTCTGGTCGCACTGTATATCATTCCTATGAAAGGTGGGCTTTCTGCTTCTCTTCACAGGCAGCCCTGCGGACCTTCGAGGCAGCAGCTCAGAAGGCAGGAGAGCCTCAAAGTTGTATAAATAAAGGGCTGATATGTTCAAACAGAAAAGAATTTTGCACGCGCAAGCTGCTCGTCGACATGACACCGTTCCTGAAGGTGATCTCACACTGAGAAGACGAGGGGGTTTATAGACACACACGCAGGCGTTCCGGTTAATACACTTCTGCATGGTACAAAACAGCTTCAGAAGTCCCTCGGAGTTCCTGCTTTATCAGAAGGGACAGAAAATAGGCAGTTTGTAGCAGATGAAGAAAGAACAAATTAGGACAGTAATCGCAGCCAGCCGCCAGGGACAAATCAGTTGGGTATCTGGTTGGGATGGTGGGGGACAGGGAACAGAGAGGAGAAAGGATAACCTTGAACTTGAACCACCCCATAATAAAACAGGCAGATATAATTCACTTTATCTTAATAGCAGTTCAAATAATTGTTACCGTTTTACCACTGAAACTTGGTAGAGCTGATATTCCTACTGTGGAGAAGACTAGTTCTTGAGTTAGCTATTTAGAAGTCAACTGCAAATCCTATTCCAGATGTCTCATCTTGTTTCCTATTCTCCCGAGCTCAGCTTCACACCTAGTTTAGGGTACTGAGTGCCTGTTGTAGAGATGTCATTTGTCCATCTTTGCAGTACTCCTTTCTGCCCAATTTAACACCGCGCCTGCACATGGGAGGTAGCCATAAATGCCCCATAAATTGATCCCCCTTTTCATCCCATAGCCCTCTGGCTTAGGGTCTTCTTCCTAACCATTCTTGCCCACCTCAGAGCTGAATGAACTAGAAATAAATGACCATGGAGTAAAAGAAAGTCGTCAGGAACAAAGCAAGGCTTGGGATGGAAGGGACTCAGATCCTTCATGCTACCCTCTAGAGAGGACAAAATCCCAGCCCTTGGATAAGAAGTGACTAGGAGAGACAGAAACCCAATACATGCTTTGTGGCTTTTAGCCAGTGCTGTAGACTGGCAGAGACTTTGCAGACCATGAGGGTCACCTTCCTAACCTCCGCTAAGCCAGGGTTCTCGTGTTACATCTTCTCTGGTCCACTCCCTTCTCAGCTCTGCAAGGTGGGGCTTTGAGTCAGAGTCCTGTATTTGCCCCAAATCTCTTCCCTGCATGGCTGGGCTCTGCGTTCCTGTTTCCTCTTAGATAGGCTCTTCCCTGTGGTGGCAAGATGACCACCGGCTTCTCTTTTCTAGATCATTCTAGAAATGAATCTCATTGACCCGACTTGGGTCACATGTCCATGCTCAAATGAATCAACATGGCCAGGGGAATGGAATACATTGATTGGCCCAGCCTGGAACCGCAGGGACGAGGGGTGGGAAGGGGAGAAGTGTCTCAAAAAGGAAAACAGGATCTTTAAAATCTGAATAAGAATGATTCCGGGCAACAAAAGATATTTGCTACAAGCATTCAAAATAATTGCCTTGATTTCGCATTTATTATATTAGTTTGGTAGGGCTACTATGACAAAGTGCCATAGACTGAGCGGCTTAAACAACAGGAATTTATTTTCTCACAATTCTGGAGGCTAGAAGTCCAAGATCAAGGTGTTAGCAGGTTTGATTTCTCCTGAGGCCTCTCATTGGCTTGTAGATGGCCTTCTTCTCCATGTATCTTCACACGATCTTCCCTTTGGGGTTGTGGGTGTCCTTATCTCATGGTGAATTAGGGCCCACTCTGATGATCTCATTTTACCACTTTAACAACCCTGTCTCCAAATGCAGTGGCATTCTGAGGTGCTGAGGGTGGACTTTAACATGTGAATTTTGTAGGAACCTAGTTCAGCCCAAAACACTTATATTAATGAAACCAGCCTTTTTTTTCTTTTCTTTGCAACAGTTTAGTTCTCCCCTTAGGGCTTGAAGAATTGTGGCTGGTACTTTCTGGGATGAGGTAACATCATCATTGTCACTGTTCATTCATTCAACCCACAGTGAGCATCTTCTACCTAGTATGTGTCTGCGCTTGCTGGGCATTCGGGATACATCATCAGCAAACAAAACAGACTGAGATACTTAGCCTGCTCCAGGCAGTGTGTACAGTATGTTAAAAGGTGCTTATTGCTATGAAAGTGAGATAAGGAGATATTTATGGAGCATCTAGAAACCGCAGAATTCAGAGTGAGGAATTTTACAATAACTTTTTGTGTATTTAGTGTCCACAAGGCTTTTGTGTTGCACTTTTCGCTCAGCAATTTCGGCGTCATATTATTATTACACACTACATTATATACCATACGCCATATATGTATATACACTACACATATGATACACCATATTATAGAGAGAAAGGCACTGTCATTCTGAAGGCCCACTTTCCAGTCCACCTTCTCCACGATACAGAAGTTGTAACTCAGCCTGCTTCTGTAGGGGACTCATGGAGCACACACTAAGCTTTCTGACCCCCAGACCATCCTTGCCCACAAGACCACAACTAAGGGGGAGATCAAGAGAAACAAATGCTACCCAGTATAGTGTTGTCGCAGAGGCAGGCTCAGGCTGCGATGGGAAAGACTCGTTCCTTTCTTAGTTGTTAATGTGAATCCTCCTCAAATTTAAGAACCTCCTTAAACACTGAAGGCAACACTATTAGCCCATTTTATAAGAAAATCTTATCAGGCTTAGATTTGGGAACACATGATGATCCAGAGTAATCTGGGTTCACATAAAAATTGAAGCATGTTTTTTTAATCTATTTTTGAAAAAAGAAAATGGTAATTGATGAATAAATTTATAACAGAGATCCCCCCCCGCTCAACAACTTTAGTAATTATCAGGGTTAAGGAAGTGGAGGACGCGAGAATAGCAATAACACCAATTAATACTAGATATAGAATTGAATATGCTTATACTCAACATTGACATCAAAGGATAGGTACGTTCTACCCAGAAGATGTGAAGAATCAAGAAAAGCTCCACCTTACAGTCATCACACAGACAGGTATCGCTTGGTGCCCTCAAACTTGAGGTAGAGGAGGAACCTGCCTGAAATCAGGGACAAGACTTGGAGCAGCATTGCCCAACACCCACACCCCTGTCTGGGGCCAGCCCCAGGCTTCACTTATGCATCAGGTGTGGGCACACCCCACCAGGCAGAGGGTGACTGCCCCCGCCACTGTGATCATGTGGGGGAGGGACAGCATGGTCCAGTGAATGGAAGTAACAGGGAAATAATGTTTGGCTTCCAACATTGCTCAGAGACGGAGCGGCCCCTTAGGAAAGAAGTTTCGGTGCCTTAAGTCCTTTAAACGTGCTTCCTTGGCCACTGATGGGACAGCTGTAGAGGGATAAGAAGCTAGTTTTGAAATGCAATGATTCCAGGACACGTGAACAATAATATTGCAAGGAAAAATTTTCAGGGCATGGGGCCTATTACATTTCCTAAAGAAAGAGGCCCAGTAGACTCTTATCTATATTAAAGGATCAGACCGGGAGCGACCCTGAGTGACCTTGTAAGGTTTCTGGGACTCCACTTTCTCTTTAGGAAAATAAAGATAATAATACTGGGATCTCCATACCTGCCTCTCAACAGTGAGGCAAGAATTATATGAAATAGTAATTTTCAAAGAGTGTTCACATCTATAAAGGATTCAATTTACAGAGGAGAAAGGAACATTGATTGATCCCTGCTAAGAGCCAGGCCCCACACATACTGAATCTTATTTCATTTTCCCCACCTCCCTCTCGGTACATGTGCAGAACTCCACTGTGCAGATGAGGAAAGTGAGGATTGGTGAGATGAGATGATGACTCACAAGGCTGACAGCAAAGGAAACTAGGATTCAAAGCCACAAAACCCACAATACCTGATCCTGAGGAGGTCTACCTAGTCTGTTCCTATGAAGAATTTAATTGTATCCCTTTGTTCTGGCTTCAGAACCTGGGAGAGGAGGGGGGATTCAATATATTTTAATCTTTTTAAATATATTTTTATTGATTTCAGAAAGGAAGGGAGAAGGAGAGAGACAGAAACATCAATGATGAGAGAGAACCATCAATCAGCTGCCTCCTGCACGCCCTGACTGGGAATCGAACCATGACCTCCTGGTTCATAGGGTGATGCTCAGTCACTGAGCCACACCAGCTGGGCAATATATTTTAATCTTATTCACAAGATACCTTATAATTTTTCATAAACCAGTTTTCTTTTTTAAAGAAAAAGTATGGGTTCTTTTTGATACACAGTAAAAGTTGTACTATCTTGAAGTTGAAATTTTCAAATGAGATCCTGATTTTCTTCCATCATTAAGAAGGTATTGAAATTAGTCTTTCAGACGCATTGTTACATGGTGTTACACAGAATTTCCTAATGTATTTTCCTACTTAAGCCTTTTAAGAAATCTGTACAATATTTATCACCACTCCCATTTCACAGATGGAAAGCCGGGGTTCAACAACAGGTCGCACAGCTGGCTCGCAGTCAACCGGAGCCCCATGTCTGCCTCCTGCACCCCATGCTCCTCCATCCCTCCCACAGTCCCTTACGAAAGCCTGCTAGGGGCCTAGACGTGCCATGCTCAGATGGGGTGCTGTGTGTGAGGGTAGACGGCAGGTGTAAGGTTCTCCAAGGACAGATGGGAACTTAAGGTCACCTGACCCACCCCTGTCATTTGAAGAAACTAAGGCTCAGAGGTTAAATAACTTGCATGATCTGTGAGGCAAGAAGTGCAGGGGGGGGGGAGTCAGGCCTTCAGCCCAGGCAGTCGGACTCCCAGGCCGGCACCCCAACTGCCTCTCTGGTTTCAGTGCTGCAGTTTGTGCTTACAAAGTGTTTGTTTCTATCCCCACCCAGCCTGCCCCCTCCTCAGCCCTACAACACCACACTGCTGCCAGTGCTCCTTTTAAATTCAGCTTAGTCATACCCCTGGTTTGCTTGAGATTCCTCACCATGTCCCCATTAGCCTTCCCATTAAATCCCAGCATCAAAGATGTATTTCTTTTATAAATAGAAAAATATAACAAATGCAGGTGTGTGTTTTTTAAACTCCAAACTGCACCACGTAAGATCTGACCCGTGTCTGAGTCCCACTGTCCATGCACCGCAGACACATCAAACCACCCCCAAACCAGCCCGCGGCTTCCTCTGCGGGAACTGCCCTGCCTGCCCTTCTCTGCAGGACTGAGCGCCAGCTCACACTGGTGGGCAAACCTTCCCCAGCCCAATTTAGCTTCGCCTCTTGAGGTCCTGCAGAAATCTGTCAGGATCTGTCACAACGTTGACCACACTGCAGTGCAACGGTTGAGATTCTTGTCATTTTTCTGTAAGTCAGTGAGCTTCTTACAAATAGGGCTTTCAGCTTGCTACCCCCAGGGCCTAGCACAGGGCCTGGCACACAACAGACACTCAGTTAATGTTCCTGAGCTGAATGAGCAGATGAAGAGCAAATGACTTGGCCAGAAGAACAGAGCTGGCATTTGAGTTTCCTGACCAAGAATCAAACCGGCGACCTTTTGGTGCATGGGACAACACTCAACCAACTGAGCCACACCGGCCAGGGCAAGACTATTTCTTTTTCTAACAGGGACTCACCAAAATATTATTCCCAAATCCCTGACTCCCTTCCTCCATCTTCCCATCTGTGAAATGAGGAGAATATTTCTTGCCCCAGAAGGCTTGTAGCTGCATATTGTTAAAATTCAAGGCTTATCCTCTTGGCTTCAAAATTCTTCCAAAGAGGGATGCTTATTTCTCCTTTTTAACCCAGTTTCCTGTTAGATTAAAAGGATTTATAAACAGGAATTTTTTTAAATTTAGCTTCTTTCTAGTCTTCGACCTTAGCACTTTAGTATGACTGAGGCAGGTTTTTCCTGCAATAATTTTTGTTAAACCTTTCCATGAATCCAGGGGTGAATTTTTTACTGCATTGGGCCAACTCTGCTTTGTCTCCACACGCAGACGTGCAAAAGAAAGAAAATGACGTTACTGCTCCGGCTTTTTGATGTTTGACTAATTCATCAGCTACAAACACTAAGTTACCAAGTGAGAAACACGACGGGTAAAAAGCCCTCCCGTGAGGAGAGCATGTCAAACAAATGAGCAGAAAATGAATTGTCTCTTCCCAAAGCAGCGTGGGTATTTGACAATAAACTGAAAAACCGATTGTCCCTAAAGGGGCTTCCAGGAGAGACTTCCAGGGCCCTCCGCACCAGATTCCTTCCCTGCAAGTGAAACTGTGGACTAATCAGAGATCCAGGGGACGAAGGCCAAGGGCTGGTTCATCAGACACACGGGGCTTCCCCGGGGTCACCGGCTCTACCTGCCACATCTCTTCGGCCACTAAAGAGCCGCCCTTCCAACACTTCAGAGAAGATTCGTGATTCTCAACCCTGGCTGCGTATTAGAATCAGCCAAGAAGCCTTAAAAATGCCGGAGCTCCAGGAAGTCTGATTTTAATGTCTGAGGTTAGGTCCTGGGAATCGTCCGTTTTAAAGCTCCGTGAAGAATTCTAATATGCAGCCAGGATTGAGAGGCACAGTCATGGAGATCTGGACAGTAGGATTGCAAGCAGCTTGCGAAAATCAGAGAAAGAAGGAAGAGGGAATTAAATGTGATAAGAAACCCAATCCGTGATAATCCTGGACACGCCACAAAAGGCCAATCTCACCCTTTTGCTCCCTCCCTGACTTTAAACCCTCAGTGCCTCCCATTTGTTCCCAAGATAAAAACCAAAGTCCTATGCTACCATCAAGGCCTAGGAGGTCTGACTCCTCCCCACCCTTCCCACTTCTCTCAGTCTCTGCTCTCATCACACTGGCCCTCCCCCAAGTCCTTGGAGGCACCCCGCTTCCTTCCACCAGCTGGCCTTAGCCTATGACATTCTTCTCCCTGCCACCCCTCACCCCACCTCCACCCCCGTTTACACCTGTGAATGCCAGGCACTGAGCCCTGCACAGGTGGAGGGGATGAGCCTCCCACAAGAGGATAACGAAGAACTTAAATTGCTCAGCGCTGTGGCTAAGCCACCCAGCTTTCCAGGGCCGTTCACACTGGTAGCAGACTGCCTGGCCACTTAAGTTAAAATAAGATGACATAAAAAGAGACGAAACAACTGAGAACATTGGATTCCTTTTTACCAAAAGGCATGGACTGCTGGAGTACTGGCACTTCTTTTGGTCTTACGTGCTTTTGTTGTGTGTTAACCGAATAGGAAAGTGAAGATGAACTGGACTATCACCAAGAAGCAGGAGGACCCCTCAGAGAAGATCATCAAGACACCCAAGGTAGAGACACAGCTGGGCTGGGCTTTAGAATCTTATCACAGTAACTGCCGGATGAAGTTCGCCTGCTCAAAGACGCTAATGGGGAGTGACCATCCTTCCATTTCCTCCCAGGTCATGGGTTGGAGTCAGAATGCAGACCAAAGTGTTCAGTCTGACTCTGATGGGTTCTTAGTGCATCACAAGCCAACTAATTGATAATAACATGCTTTTACTTACTGAACGATTTCCTTCCTGCCAGTGGCTGCAGATGGATGGAAGAGAGTGGAGATGGGGGGGGGGGGGGATCATTACAAAAAGGCCCCGCAGGCACCTCCCTCTGTGTTTCCTGCTTTCACAGGGCCTTGGACATGCAGGTGAGGGAGCTGCAGTTCCCTGCCTGGAGGGATAATATCCCATCATCAGACGGGGAACAGCACCTTTAGAGACCCAGAGCTGCTTGAGGGTGGCCTCCTCCAAAAACGATGCTCCATTTCATAATGATGATGAGTCCAGGAAATACTGGGCCCAGAACTGGGCTTTTTAGCAGAGTTCATAGTCCCAGTCCCTGAGCGAGACACTAAGCTCTCCCCTGGGCGTACCTGGGTGTGCTGCTGGGGGACGCTGCGTAGGGTAGGCTCGGGTAGCAGAGCTGTTCTCTCTCCTCCTCGCTTCTTGCAGGAGTGAAAGCACGTGTGAGAGACTCGAGTTCTCAAGGAGCGAATGCAGGGTGGGCCCGCCTGGGTTCTGCTTGTAGTTTGCTGTACAAAGGCGTCCAGCAGAGGGAGCAGGTGCGAGCTGAAATCCTGCGCTGCCCACTAAGCATGCACCAGGCCTGCGTGCGCCCACTCAGAAGGGCTCCTTTGCCCACGTGGCCCTCGTACTGGGGCGCCTTTTCCCTAATTCACATCAGATGCTCTGTTTAGGCTACAGCAGCGCTCTGGCAGCTGAGTGGAGAGCACGGGCTCTGGAATAGGACTACCTCCACCCCAACCTCTCTGCCTCAGTGCCCGCAACTGAGGCTGAAACCACAAGGTTGCCTGAGGACTAAATGAAGTAATTCGTGTACCTAGTCCTTTAGTGCCTCTCCCTGGGGCACCTGGACCCCGTGGGTGAGAGAGACCAGAGGAGCTTACTGGAGATGAATGTGCAGCCATGGGTTTGGGATTTCACCCTGAACCTGATCTTTTCCTGTGTACATCTTTTGCTATCACTTTCACTTGGCATTCTAGACAAAAGTCATTTTCATGCTCATTTAAAAAGGCTTCACTGCTCTGGATATGAGACAATGCAATATTATGGTAGCCCAACCCTTGGGTTTGGTCGAGCTTTTAAGCAAGGTTCCTGCTAACACAAGTATCCTGCCGTCTCCATTTTCACAACCGAGTGACAACAGCCAGGGAAACTCGCTCCAGTCCTCACATCTTCCGTATCATAAACCCATGTGCGGAATGTGAACACTGACGAGGCTCCCAGGTCCCCGCCAAGGACAATAGAGGGTAAACAGCGCAGAACATGGCCAAATCTAAGCAACAACCAAGTCAGTCAAACACATTACCTGCCTCATGGCAGCGGGGCAGGCTGCAGCTGAGCTCCATAAAGGTCATTCACACAGTCCTTAATGCAGCGAAATGTCACTGCAGAACATTAAAGAAGGCATTTGCCTGTCAGGAACGATAAATGCTAATGTTTAAAAAGAATTTCCAATCTTTTAAAAATAGTGGGTGTGGAAGGTCTGGAGGGTGTGTTTAGGCAGCATTACAGTGGTCAGCAGCACTGATGATGGAGCCTGGTTCCCTGGGTTCAAATCCTAGCTCCACCACTTACTGTGTGGCTTTGAGTAAGTTACTGAACTTCTCTGGGCTTTTTTTCCCCATCATCTGTAAAATGGGGACACTAACAGTACTTATTTCATGGGGTGGTTGTGACATAAAGGAGTTAATGTGTCATCCTATATAATAAAAGGCTAATATGCAAATCAACCAAACGGTGGAACGACCAGTTGCTATGGCACGCACTGACCACCAGGGGGCAGACGCTCAACACAGGACCTGTCCCCTGGTGGACAGTGCACTCCCACAGGGGGAGCGCCACTCAGCCAGCAGCCAGGCTCACAGCTGATGAGCGCAGTGGCGGTGGCGGGAGCCCCTCCCACCTCTGTGGCAGTGCTAAGGATGTCCGACTGATGGCTTAGGCCCACTCCCCACACCATCAGTCATCAGTTGGGCTGCGAGAGGGTGCAGGCCAGGCTGAGGGACCCTCCCCCACCCCCCACCCCCCCACCCCAGCCCAGTGCACGAATTTCATGCACTGGGCCTCTAGTGTGCTTATAAGAATGCCTGATGCAGAATAAGGACTCACTAAAGATTAGCTATCGATCTATTTCTTTTTTTTTTAAATATATTTTATTGATTTTTTACAGAGAGGAAGGGAGAGAGATAGAGAGTTAGAAACATCGATGAGAGAGAAACATCGATCAGCTGCCTCCTGCACATCTCCTACTGGGGATGTGCCCGCAACCCAGGTACATGCCCTTGACCGGAATCGAACCTGGGACCCTTCAGTCCGCAGGCCGACGCTCTGAATAAGGACTCACTAAAGATTAGCTATCAATCTATTTCTTTAAGACTTTATTTCAGTAGCCATGAATTGCACTTTGTCAGGAGGGACTTGCTCTAAGTTGGTAACATGATTTTTTTTTTTAAATATATTTTTATTGATTTCAGAGAGGGAGAGGGGAGAAGAGATAGAAACATCAATGATGAGAATCGTTGATTGGCTGCCTCCTACACACCCCCGACTGGGGATTGGGCCCACAACCAGGCATGTGCCCTTGACCTGAATCGAACCTGGGACTCTTCAGTCCGCAGGCCGACGCTCTAGCCACTGAGCCAAACCAGCCAGGACCATGATGATTTCTTTACTTTCCAAATCCGTCTCAGTGGGGTGGGGATTGCTGAGTCTGGGGGACTGATTGAGTCCTCTCTGTAAGTCTTTTTTTGCTTAAATCCAGGTGTGGGTAGCAGACCCAATCTGAGAAAGCAGCCTTACCAGCCTCTGCATTCCGTGAAAGGTTATGTACTAGTTTATCTGATTTTAGCCTCTCTGTAACCTTATGAGATAAAGTACATGATCCTGTTTCACAGATAAGGAAAATGAGGCTCAGAGAGGTTAGGCAACCTGCCCAAGGTAACAGCCAGTAAACAGAGGAGCTGAGGTATGAACTCAGGTTCCTATCACTTCAAGCCGTTGGCCTTTTAAAAGAGCTGTAACAACATCCATGTGTTTCTGATTAGGAAATGGGTACAAAGTCAGAAATGTCACAAAATTATGGCAGCAGTTTTTTTAAGCCAGTATGAATCTGGGAGATTATTTAAAATCTCTAGAAATCGTTTTGTATTACAGATAAATGAAGTTGAGGTCTAGAAGTCAAGACAATTATGCAAATTGCCGCTAATTATTAAAACCAAGGCAATCCAAGTCTCTACTCAGTGTTTGTGGGTGTTTAGTTCAATTTAGTTTCGTTTTCATGGCCTTTGCTCAGGGGCAGTCCTGCCCCCAGGAGTAAACAGCTCCAGAAGACACAAGTGTACTGACTGCGGGTTGCTGTGCAAAGAAGTGAGGGGTAGCCAGTGTTGCAAAGGTTTCTCTTAAGCGGTGGAGAAAACAGAGACCAGAGTGTGTGCTCAGAGGCAGTGCCCCTGCCCCTAGAATCTGCAGCCTGGAAGGTGAGACCACTGCAGTGTCACCTCATGATGTTGGTCGGGGCTCCTCGCTCCCTGGATGGCACTGTGCAAGGCCTGTGCAGTCACTGGACACGGCCAAGCTCTGCTATCTGGAGCCCCAGTACTGGGTTCAAAGAGCTGGCTAGTCCTCAGCAACCCAGCTCTGTTGCTGCTTTATTTTTCCTTCTAGAAAGTTCTCCTCCAGAGCAGGAAGTGGTGCCTCCTTAAGAATGTTTCTGGCCCTGGCTGATTTGGCTCAGTGGATAGAGTGTCCGCCTGCAGACTGAAGGGCCCCAGGTTCAATTCTGGTCAAGGGCACATGCCCAGGTTACGGGCTCAATCCCCAGTAGGGGGCATCAGTGATTCTCTCTCATCATTGATGTTTCTATCTCTCTCTCCCTTCCTCTCTGAAATCAATAAAAATATATTTTTTAAAAAAATAGAATGTCTCTGGCTCGCTCCATCAGCCCAGGATGAGAACCCCAGGACACAGCTATTGCCCTTGACCCTGAAAATTCTCTTCACCTTCCAGAAAGTAAAGCTCACTTCTATTTTGACACCAAATTATTCAAAACCAAACAAGGACAATATAAAAAAGGAAATTTATAGACCAATCTCACTTATGATCAAAGATGTAAAACTCCTATAAAATATTAGCCAATGAAATCTTTAGATCTATCTAGATAGATAGATAAAAATAGATAAACATATAGATATATAGATATAATGACTGAATTCATTTTATCCCAGGAATTCAGAAAAGATGATCTAACATTTGAAAACATGTTTATGTAATTCACATCGAGGTAAAAAAAAATTATTTACCAAAAACTTGCAGTAAACATCACACTTCAATGATAGAACTTTAGAAGTATTCTCTTTAGAAACAGGAGGAGGATAAGGATGCCCTCGCTCATTGTTTTTATTTCAACACTGTACCAGCACAGTAGGGAAAGGAAAAGAAAAAGGATGAAAAGAAGGAAATAACACTGTCATTATTCCCAATAGTATTACTTACATGGAAAATCCGAGTGCCTCTACAGAGATAAGCTATTAAAAGACAAACCATTAAAAGACCCCAAAATTCAGCAAGATTACTAAATGTAGATCAATAAATAAAAATCATTGGTGGGAAAGGTTGTTTTAAAACATAAAGCATGATTTATAATGCAATTTTGAAGTAATTGTTATGGAAAACCCCAAACATACACAAAGGTGAACAGAACAGTACAATGAATCCCATGTCCCCACCTCCTGGCCAATATTGTTCACCTACATCTCCAACCCATTCCTCCTTTCCATGTTATTTCTAAGCAAATTCCAGGCTCATATCCTTTTACCATATACTTGAGTATGTATCTCTAAAAGATAAGAAAAGACTCTTTTGACATAACCATAGCAATATCACTATTGCATCTAAGAATTAGAATTATTCTTTAATGTACTTGAATATTCCATCAGTTTTTTCAATGTTCTAATTGTTTCACAATTGTTACAATTGTTTTAGAATTCATTGCAATGGGTTATATGACCTTTAAGTCTTATTTAATTTATAGGTTCCCCTCCATTCCTGCCTCCCTTTTAGTTTATTTTTAGGAAATTGAGTCACTTGTTCTGTAGAGTTTCCCTCAATTTAGATGTTGCTGACTGCATCCTCATGGTGTAGTTTCACAGGTTCCTCTGTCTTCTGTATTTCCTTTAAGTTAGTACTTAGATCTAGATTCTGACTTGATCACAGACGGGTTTGGTTTTTCCTTTTGGCAAGTCCACTTCGTGGAGGGCGTTGTGTTCTTCCATCGGGAGACTTAATATTTGCTTCTCTCTTCATGATGCGAACCATTACTTATCCTTTCATCCATGAGGGGTTGCAGAATAGTGATGGTGAAATTCTATCATTCTTTCTTCACTTATTATTTGGGAAACTCTTACAGAAAGAAACTTCCCTCTTCTACCATTTAGTTATCCAGTGGTACAGTTTATGTAGGAAGGCAGGAAAATGTAATTTTAAAATAAATGCTCTATATGTATGTATATATATGTGTATGTGGGTATATATATATATATATATATATATATATATATATATATTCCTAGCAATAAATCTAAAAAAGGGCATGTCAGTTTCATGAAGAAACAATAAAATTGTATTAAATTAAATAAAAATAGACCTGAATACATACAATTTTCTATATAATGCTATATATAATGTTCATACTAGTAGATAGGAAGATTTACTATCATAAAAATGACAATTCTCCCTAAATTAATCCATAAATTCAATGCAATTCCAATTGTTTAAAAATATTTTTTTATTGATTTCAGAGAGGAAGGGAGAGGGAGAAAGAGATAGAAACATCAATGATGAGAGAAATTAATTGTTCGGCTGCCTCCTGCACGCCCCACACTGAGGACTGAGTCTGCAATCTGGGCATGTGCCCTGACCGGGAACCAAACCGTGACCTCCTGGTTCATAGGTCGATGCTCATTCACTGAGCCACACAAATTGGCGGGGCTCAATTCCAACTTTTAAAAATGCCCCAATAGGGTTTTTGGTGGAGCATGGTAAGTTGATCCTGAAAGTCATAAAGAGGAGTCAAAAATGCCAATACGATTTTGAAGAAGAGCAAAGTGGAAGAGTTTGCTCAACAAAATATTAAAATTTACTTTAAAGCTAAATGATGTTGCTTAGAGACAGACAGAAGAGTATAGAGAATCGGGGGGTGGGGGGGATGCACTCACATATGGCAAAAGTGGCATTTAAAACAGTGGGGAAAGAAAGGCTGTCTCCAGGGACCAGGATGCTCCGTTCCTAAAGAGAGGGCCCCTCACCTGACCTGCTTCAGGGAGAATAGGGAGGTGCAAGTCCTTTCTGTACCCGCTGTTTCTCAGGGTCCTTCAGCTTAAACTATTCAATACGCCAAGGTGACGTATTCTGGAATAGCATGTTTTGAACCCTGTCAACTGGTAAGTACCAAGTTGAAGAGAATGGTTATCTCTGGGGGAGAGAGTGAGGGAAGTGACATTGGATGTGATAGCATGAAGTCTTGAACTGTTTATTTATTTATTGGGGGAAAATGTGAATCAAATATGGCAAAATGTTAAGATTTCACAAAGTTAGGTGCTGAGTACATGGGTAATCATGATGCAGTATTTTTTCTATACTCTGCATTCTTAAAATATTTTACAGATTTTTTAATACAGTGAAAAGTTGTAAATGTAACTCAAAATACTGCCTTGGTTATTTCAGTACTTCCTAAATATCAGGTTATTTTATTAGAGAGGGAAAAAAATTACCTTGCTGTGGTTCCCATCCCAAACGGACAGGGTTTCGATTCTAACCAAAATGGTGAGATGACACCCGTGTAGAACCTCAGCTCTTGGTCAATACAAACGCGCCCTCTGCTGGTCCTGTCATGCCCTGTTCAGAATAGCTGTGCGGAGCAGCGGATGTCCAATGACACAGCTTTTTCTGAGCCAGCCATGCTAACGAAAGACACCCTCACAGAATTCCCCTTATCACGAAAATACTATAATCAGCTCTCATGCTCTGTTAATATTACATGCTATTCAAGACAAATTCCAAGATACCACTTCAGTCAACTTCTCCGTGTCCTCAACGACCTTGTGCATTCAGTTTTGTCCCCACTCCAAAGCCTGCAGGTTGGTGTATACGCCACCCTTAATGTGTGGGAATGGCAGGAGGAAGCCCAAGTTGAAAAGAGGCTCTGGGGTGGGGGGCACTGGGACAACAATTGAACGCGGAAAGATGGATTAACTGTATTATTAAGAGACTGATGCTGGCAGGGTGACTTTTTCTTTTCAAATCTTTCATTAAATTATAATACCTTTAAATAAAATTGAAAAGAAATAAATTAATTCGTGCAAGCATCTATTGCTCAAAGAGAATGAGAAAAATACGGGGATTGAATATTAGAGTCCGACCTTCAAAAAGATTTTTAGTTTTAGTTTTGTTTTGTTTGCTGTTAACATCCTTCTTCCCCACCAGACCTTAAGCTCCCTGAGGCCAGGGTGTGTGTCCGTCCTACTCACCACTATATTCCCAGCACCTAACACAATGCCGGCATGTAGTATTTCAAAAGTGACATGTTTGGTTTTAGTCATTTATAGTACATCCATATGATGAAATGCTGTGCTGCTATTAAAATCATTTTTAAGAATACTTATGATACAGGAAAGTATAATAACACAAAAGTACATTAAAATTATGTATACACTATTTTATCAATTCTATTAAAATGTTAGTGTATAATTCCTATATGTACGTGAAAGTAAATATGCCAAATTCTCTGCAGCAGTTGTATCAGGGCAGAGTGATTATGGGTGGGGTACTTGTTGTTGTTATTTACCAGGTGCCAGCACTGTTTTAAGCACTTTATTGTATTAATATATATTTTGTTAGGCTTTTAGCGGCTTTATCCAGGGACGATTAACATACATAAATGGGACCTATTTAAATTGTACAATTAGATAGGTTTTGTTGTGTTCAATATTATGATTTATTTTTTTCCTGCAAAGATTTTTTTTAATATATTTTATTGATTTTTTTACAGAGAGGAAGGGAGAGGGATAGAGAGTTAGAAACATCGATGAGTGAGAAACATCGATCAGCTGCCTCCTGCACACCTCCTACTGGGGATGTGCCTGCAACCAAGGTACATGCCCTTGCTCGGAATCGAACCTGGGACCTTTCAGTCCGCAGACCGATGCTCTATCCACTGAGCCAAACCGGTTAGGGCTCCTGCAAAGATCTTAATGCACAATGGGGGGAAAGGGAGACATATGTAACACAACAATAAAGTTTTTTTTTTAAGATTTTAATGCAGTCAACTTTGCTTTTCCTTAGATTTTAATTTTGTATAATTACAAAATTGTCTGTCATTGAAACATTAAACATAGCTATGATTTTGAGTTTTTCCCAGTTTTATAAGGATATAGACTTACAACACTGTATTAGTTTAAGGTGAATAACATAATGATTTGATATATGTATAGATTGCAAAGTGATTATCACAATAAGTTTAGTTAGCATACATCAGCTCATATAGTTAACAATTTTTTTTCTCGTGAGGAGAACTTTTGAGACTTACTATATAAGTTTTGATATATGTATACACCCATGAAACCACCCACCACAATCGAGATAAAACATTTATCACTCCCAAACATTTCCTCATGCCCACCCCTTCCAGCCTCCCTCATCCCCAGACAATCACTAATCTGCTTTCTGTCACTATAGATTCATTTACTTTTCTAGAATTGTATGCAAATGGAATCATACCATATGTACTCTTTTTTGTCTGGTTTTTTTCCACTACATAGTTCTTTTGAGATCCATCCATGTTGTTGAGTGTATCACTACTTCATTGTATATACACACCAGTTTGTTCATCATTCCCCTGTTGATGGACATATGGGCTGTTTCAAGTTTTCAATTATTACAAATGAACTATTACTATGCACATTTGTGTACAAGTCTTTGTATGAACATAGGCTTTCATTTCTGTTGGATAAAATACCTGGAAGTATAATGGGTAGATGACATGATATATATAATACTTAATTTCTTTTTTTTAAAATATATTTCTTTATTGATTTCAGAGAGGAAGGAAGAGGGAGAGAGAGATAGAAACATCAATGATAGGAGAGAATCATTGATTGGCTGCCTCATGCATGCCCCCTACTAGGGATCGAGCCCACAACCCGGGCATGTGCCCTTGGCCACAATCAAACCTGGGACCCTTCAGTCCACAGGCCGACACTCTATCCACTGAGCCAAACCAGCTAGGGCTAATATTTAATTTCTTAAGAAACTGTCAAACTATTTTCCTAAGTGGTTGTACCATTTTCCATTCCAGCCAGCAGTGTATGAGAATTCCAGTTCCTCCGTGTCCTTGTCAACTCTTGTGTAGTCAGTCTTTTTCATTTTAGTCATTCTAATAATTATGTGTGTATAGGGGGGGTGTTCTTCTTTATGCTTTTTTGTGTTGTCCAAATTTTTGCAATAAACTATATCATCCATCATTTAAAAATTGTTTATAGTAACTAAAATAAAAGCTAGCCGATAGTCCAATATGAAGTCTTAATCTAGAGATTCTTCTCATTTTAAAAGAGCTACACAGTATGGTCTTTGGCGTCCCCAGCAAAGAGTACCAACTGTGTGAACTGCATGAGCCTTCCTCCTACAACAACATTTGTGTGTTTTTTAATCAATTTTATTTTCAATGTTATCACCACACAGGGTTTTAAGAAAAATATAAGTACACATAAACCTTCCAATCTATTTTTTTCTATTTTCTCCTCCAGACCTTATTCATCTACATACATATTTTACATAATTCTAACATACTGTAGTTTATATTGTCATTGTATCATATCTTCCATACTGCTCATTTATCTTACAACCATAATTTTAAATGTCAAATTAATGCATCATAAATTACTTCCCTAATCTCCCATTGTTGAGCTGTTTTTAATTTTTTACTATTAATAATAAAGTTGTAATAAATAAGTTGGTACAAAAGGCTATTTCTTCCTTTGAATTATTTCCTTATGATAAATACCCAGGAGTAAGATTCCTAATCAAAGACCAGACATTTCTCTGGTTCTTGATACATACTTTCCCAAAGGGTCTTACTAATTTTAATGTCATGTGCCAGCACTGATTTCTGCAGTATTTGCTAATTTCCTAGGTACAACTTCTCTCACGGTTCGAATTTGCATGCTGTTGACTGCTTACCAGGTGGACATTTTCCCATGTTTGGGATCACTGACTGTTGTCCTTTGCTGATGAAGGATGCTCTCTGTTTTCACAGACCCAGAGCCCAGGAGTGTGACCCTGGACCCTCTCAGTGCTTCCTGGGCTGAAAACATCCAGAGGCCTGAGGCAGACACTGTCCAAAAGGCGTAAGTGTTCAAAGTTGGAATGACGTGGGCTTCTCTGCTTTTATTTTGTTTTTAATATATATTTTATGGATTGCAGAGAGGAAGGGAGAGGGAGAGAGAGATAGAAACATCAATGATGGCCGAAACCGGTTTGGCTCGGTGGATAGAGCGTCGGCCTGCGGACTGAAAGGTCCCGGGTTCGATTCCGGTCAAGGGCATGTACTTGGGTTGCGGGCACATCCCCAGTAGGAGATGTGCAGGAGGCAGCTGATCGATGTTTCTCTCTCATCGATGTTTCTAGCTCTCTATCTCTCTCCCTTCCTCTCTGTTAAAAAATCAATAAAATATATAAAAAAAAAAGAAAGAAAGAAAGAAAGAAACATCAATGATGAGAGAAAATCATTGATTGGCTGCCTCCTACACGCCCCACACTGGGGATGGAGCCTGCAACCCTGGGCACATCCCTGGGCATGTGCCCTGACCTGGAATCGAACCGTGACCTCCTGGTTCATAGGTTGACACTTAACCATTGACCCTCACTGGCTGGGCTTGTTTATTTTTCTTAATTCAGAAAAAAACCATCGAGAGAGAGAGAGGACAAAAAAATTGTTTAATCAGGAGGAAAGAAAAAAAGAACACCAGCACTCCACAAAAGTCATTATAGACAGTGTGATTAAAGAGCAGACTTTCAGGCTTGATACAGAGATTCCTGAATGTGGAAGGGAAAAAAGCAACACGGTCAGGTTTGTGGTTCTCATTTACAGCATACCTGTTCCTCAGGGAAAATAAATGTTTTCCCAGACCTAAATTCTAAAGGATACTTCTGTGGGTTTTTATAAAGTGACATTGAATGATTTAAAGACTCATATATTTACAGGAAAATTCCATTTACCTCATTGGACAAATATTTCTGAAGTTTCTATAGTAAGGCCCTGTGCTAGCACAGCACAATAAATATAATACTGATGTACCTAAAAAATAAAGTGCCCAGAACGAGGCCTGGCACACTGTAGCGGTAGCTGCGCTGTTCCTGAAATCCATGTGGCTGTTTCTAATGACCTTTTCACCCAGAGAAAATAAGTCAGTTGTCCACAAGGCACACTGTCGGTGACAACAGTTCTATTGGGGCTCAAACTAACACAGCACTTGACCTTTTAGTGGCTGAATTTGACCAAGAATAGAATTCCAAGAGCATGAAGGAATGGATGGGTAGTTGCATCTTCTTATGCGATCTTTCTTAAAGGTCACCTTATTTTTCAGCTATGCCTTTGGTAGAAGAAATTTCAGTTAGATAATCCGATGACATTCAATTGAAGGTGTAAACATGCAATCCCAAAGGGGCAAACTATTTTCCCTGCTACCTAAGTTTTAGAATTGAGCCTGAGACAATCCCAAAAGGGAAGACCAAACTTTCTCATCTTCCTTATTCAGGCTAAGTGTGTGAAATGCCCACCAAGTGTGTGAAATGGCCAGGTGTGTGAAAGGTCAAGTGTGTGAAATGGCCAGGTGTGTGAAATGGTTGAGTGTGTGAAATGGCCAGGTGTGTGAAATGGCCAAGTGTGTGAAATGGCCAGGTGTGTGAAATGGTTGAGTGTGTGAAATGGCCAGGTGTGTGAAATGGCCAGGTGTGTGAAATGGCCAGGTGTGTGAAATGGCCAAGTGCATGAAATGCCCACCAAGTGTGGGAAATGGCCAAGTGTATGAAATGCCCACAAGTGTGTGAAATGGTCAAGTGTATGAAATGCCCACCAAGTGTGAGAAATGGCCAAGTGTGAGAAATGGCCAGGTGTGTGAAATGGCCAGGTGTGTGAAATGACAGAGAACAGGTGTTCAGTCAATGTTCACATTCTCTCTTCCTTGTCCACCAGAGTTGTCTCTTTAGTTTGGTCCTGTTGGTTTGCTTTTTTCAAAGGGGCAAAGATGATGACATATTCCATCTGCACAGAAGACTCGCAGAACCTGGGCCTGAGTCCCCAGGGAGGTTGGGTCCTGTCGACACACCTCTTCTTCCAAAAAAAAAAGAAGGGAAGACGAAACCAAGATTGTCCAAGCAGCAAACACCAGCCAGCATCAGTCGTGTGAGTGTAAAGACCTAGGAGCTTGGTCAAAAAGCCCCACCTGGCTCATGCTCCCAGCAGGGCTCCCACCATCGCTGTGTAGATTGCTTACTATATAAAGGCACCTGACAAAGCCAGCGAATTGGAGCTGAAATCCAGTCTTTGGCCTGCTCACCATGTCCTGCCCCCCAGCACTGGACTGCATCCCCCTGAAGGACAGGGTGCCTGTTTCTAATTCCTACAAAGGTACTAAAAGGAAACTTCCGTTTTCCTACGCTTACAGCACCTCTGACACCAAATGTGTGGGGGTTCTCCCCACAACAACCAATTCTCCAGCTCTCGAGGACACCAACTGGGTGTCCTACGCTTCAGTTCTGACACTAACTACCCGGAGTTCGTGCAGGCCCAGCACACTCAGGGCTCAGTCCCACAGAGTGCCCCCACTTCAGATGTCAATCACAAGTCTCAGGTGGTTGCCTATGCTTCTGACCAACAAGCTTTAAATAGGGGATTCTCACCCTCCAGTCCCAAAGGTTTGATAATGTGCTAGAATGGCTCACCAAAACTCAGGGAAACCTTTACTTTTGCTATTACTGGTTTATTACAAAGTTTATGATAAAGGACACGAATGAATAGCCAGATGAAGAAATGCATAGGGGAAAGTCCAGAATGGTCCCAACTGCAGGAGCTTCTTTCCCATGGAGTTTGGGGTCTGCCCCCCTCCCAGCATGTGGATGTGTCCACAACCCAGCAGCTCTCTGAACTCCTTTGGTTTGGATTTTCGTGGAGGCTTCATTACACAGGCATGGTGGATTACATCATTGGTGAAGGGCAATTAACTCAAACTCCAGCCCTTCTCTCCCCTCTGCGGTTGGGGGTATGGGGCTAAAAGGTCCAACCCTCTAATCACCTGGTTACTTCCCTTGGCAACCAGTTCTCCCACCTTAGGGACTTTCCAAAAGTCTCCTCATTAGCATAATCTCAGGTGTTGTTGAAAGGAGCCTGGTATGAATAACAAAACATACTCCCTTTATGCTCCAGAAATTACAGGTTTTAGGAGCTTTGTGCCAGGGACTGAGGACGGAAGGCCAAATGTATATTTCTTATTATGTCACAATATCATAGGTGGGTAGCTATGACCCTGCTCTGCCATCCTCTCTTAGAAGGAACCTCCATGTTGTTCCAGCCTACAGGGAAAGTTTAAGGCTTTCTGAAAGTGAGCAAATGATGCAGCAGTGAATAAAGCTGGCTTTGATTTAAAACACTTAGCCAGTAATCGTGGCAACAGCCATCTATCAAAGGTGAAAACTGCTTCACTTTGATCCTGCTCTGTAGACCATGATTTAGCATCAAAAAAAGGGGGCAGATCATAAAATGTACTCTATTCCTCTTTTCTCCTGTGAAATTATACCTCGTAGTTGAAAATCAAAGGCCGAACCTTAGGCTCCACACGCTCCAAGACCTGCTCTTCTGCTTCATCTGGAACCCACACGCATTCCATTCAAAGCCATTCCATCTTGTTCAACATAATCTTCCTTTGATTCCCCCCCCCCTTTCCTACATGTATCATGGTCCCTGAATCATAGTCCCTTTCCTTACATGTTCACCTTCAGGAGGAGATGGAGTCGATTGACAATGTCAAGAGAAAGAAAAGAACTAAGACAGACAAGTCTAAGGTGCCCAATGGGGAGAGAGAAGGAAAGGTCCACATAGAAACAAAGACTGTTGTTGGTAAGCAAGTGTGCTGGGGGCTGGGAGTTGTCATTGACAATCAGTGTGGATCCTATGGAACAAATTCTGTTTTGAGTCTCCTAGACCACCACGGCTAAGACGGTGTTGTCATGTCAATGTCTCAGTAGACAGGGACAGAGGAAACTGGCCTTGCCTAGAGACCTGTGATGACTGAGAGAGAGAATGATAATAATATGAGCACCTCTTTACTTTATTAGGAGCTCTGCATACATGATATCGTACCACCCCCACATCTTGATAAAAATATTATATACTATTCTACATTATTCACACATAGAACAACTACTATTATATCATGTAGTGTTGAAGCTGAGAGAGTTTGGGTGACTGGCATAAAATCAAACAGATCCAACAGTGTCATGGTCGACCCAGGGCCTGACCCTGCCATTTGATTCCAAACACATGCCATGACCACGGCCTCATGACCTAATAACTAAATCATCATCTGAGAAGTGGGCAGGGAGAGCATCTGAGAAGGGAACGGATGCAACCAGCTCGGAGTGATTACCCCAGCAACCATTTTTCTTACAAGGAATTCACATTCCTGTGCTTCTAAAGACTTTTTTTTTTTAACCTAAAAACTGCTCCTGTTCTTCTCTGGCCACCTGATTCAGAATGCCCTCCAAACAAATCAAAGGATATAAGAAGGGATGGCATTAAATAGTCTCCTGGGCCAGATTTATTTTCAAGATTTGCTTTTTTAGTCTTGCTGAGTCCATGTTGTTGTAGCCCATGGCTTGGATGGCAGTGGCAGGATTGGAAGAAGGAAATACTTGTGAGCCCCAGAGGTGAACTGAGGAAGAGTCCTTGGAGCCAGGAAGGCTTAAACTTTGCCAGGTTACAAAGCTGCCACCTCAAGCCAGCCTCTGGAGGCGTGACCACCAGCTGTGTCCACAGGCCTCCCCTCTGGAGGTCTTGCCCCCACCATTGGTGAGGGTGAAACAGAACATTTTTAGTAGCAAGATTGCTGTATTACAGTTGATCCAAGTAGAATAAGGCAGTGTCTCAAAGGGTAGCCTGTGTACTACCCTTCTTAAAATACTTGGCGTGGTTGTTAGAATGCAGATTCCTAACAAATCAGACTCTAGGAGTGGGAATCAGGAATCTGCATCCTATGAGATTCCATTGCACACTGGAGTGAAAAAGTTACTGGAGGCTTGGTTGGTGTGGCTCAGTGGTTGAGCATCGACCCATGAACCAGGAGGTCATGGTTCGATTCTCAGTCAGAGCACATGCCCAGGTTGTGGGCTCCATCCCCAGTGGAGCATGCAGGAGGCAGCCAATCAACGATTCTCTCTTATCATTGATGTTTCTATCTCTCTCCCTTTCCCCTCCTCTCTGAAGAAAAAAAATATATATATATATGCTCTTTTGTGCTCGCTTCGGCAGCACATATACTAAAATTGGAACGATACAGAGAAGATTAGCATGGCCCCTGCACAAGGATGACATGCAAATTTGTGAAGCGTTCCATATTAAATATTAGTATATATACACTGAGTGGCCAGATTATTATGATTGGCCAGATTATTATGACCACCCCATCAATACTTCGTTGGGCCACCTTTTGCCTTCAATACTGCGGCAATTCTTCTTGGCATTGACTCCACGAGATGTTGAAAGGTGATGCGAGCAATCTGACACCATGTCTGATGAATAGCACTGTCCAGTTCTGTGAGATTTGGTGGTTGTGGAACCAGCTGCCTGATGGCTCTTTTAACTTCGTCCCACAAATGCTCAATTGGATTGAGATCTGGTGATTGTGGGGGCCACCTAAGCAAGGTAAAGTCTCCCTCATGTTCTTGAAACCACTCCTGCACAATACAAGCACCGTGGCATGGCTCATGGTCTTGTTGGAAGAAGCCATTTCCATTGGGATATGCCATCAACATGATAGGATGAACTTGATCAGCAACGATACTTAGTTATGTTGTGCTATTCAGACTTTTGTAATGATCTGGCCCTCTAGCAACTTCAGCGCGAAATTATAGCTAATTTGCCTACAAACGTCAGGTGGTCATAATTATCAGTGTGTGTGTGTGTGTGTGTGTGTGTGTGTGTGTGTGTGTGTGTATAAAATTTGTTTTAAGTTACTGAAAAGGATGCATAGAGATCACGTTTACTTAGCCACACCTCTGTCCCTGACTCTTCTCACCCAGGAAAGTCAAAGGACTCAAAGGCTAAAAAGAAACCAGAGCTAATTCCCAAAGGAAAACAATCAGGAGTCAAAAGGAAAAGGACACAGAAGAAAAGGAGCCGGGAAACAGCAGCGGAGCTGAGGGGGCCTGATGTCTTCGACGCTCAGGGAACAGAAGAAGGCACCCCAGACAGAGGTTTCCCTCCTTCGGGCTCTGATGGAGAGGAGCCGTGGCTTTCTCCCAGAGCTGATGCTCAGGAGAGCCAGGTTTCAATAGACGGAAGATCACCGCCCACCCCGACTGTGACTGTCACAGGAAACACGGAATCAGAAGAAGACAGAAGCCACGGGGATCCTCCGAAGGTAGGACCCAATGTTGCTCTGGCCAGAGGGACTTCTGTCCTCACTGGTGCAACGGAGAGGTGGGGAAACTGCCCACATTCTACTGCATTACAGAAATGGCTCAACTGCAGAATGGTTTACTTATTAGGCTTTGGTGCCTACTGACTTTCTGAAGAAGCCAGACCTGGTCAAAGTCATAGGGTGGCAAAGGCCCTCTACAATGATGCATTCTGAGGCTCCCCAACTTCCAGGGCATGTACCCCCACCCTTAAAGAGCAGGAAGTTGGCACAGGAGCCATCTGTAAGGGGTACAGGCCTCACAGTTACAAGGAAAGGTGGGTTCAGGCCATCAGAGCTCAGCACATATTCTTGACTTGGCCTGAAGCTCATGCCTTGCTTGCCTCCAAAGGTGATAGAGATACCTCCTTTCTAGTATGCTTTTCAGTGGCCCACAGCTGGCCCACAGGCGGCTTCCACACACCTGCCTTTACAGGGTGCTTTTGCATGTAAGAGCCACTTTGTTCCAGGGGCCTTGATTCCAATGTCAAGTATTTAAGAGAAAAACTAAGTGAGTATAAGGAAAATTACCCTTGAAAATCCCTGCAATTAACCAAAAGTAATACCTTCCAGGTACATCTCTCAATAAGACCAAAACAGCCAATTTTTCCTCAGCTATTTCTTCCACTGAGGTGAAAGTGCTGAACTGCATTTAAAAATATTATACCCCCAAAAAAGTTTCTTTAAACTCTACAAAAACACCCAGTTGAACCCCTGTGGTTAAACTTGCCTACGTTACACGCATATGGTACAACTCTGCTGAATCTCATTTGATCTTTACAGCCACACTTTTAGGTATGATTAGCTCCACTTTACAGACCTAGAAACTGAGGCTTGAAGGAGCTAAAAGTCTGTTGCCAGGATTATGCAACCATTGAGTGGTAGAGCCAAGGCTTAAACCCAGGTCCTTTGACTCCAAAATCAGAACTCTGGTCACTATTTTAAATTATTATGTATTTATTTTATAGCCCATGGTTTCCAAAAAGGATTTCAGAAAGATGTTTGCTTTATAGGTCTTAGTCCTCCCAGCTGCCTAGGTTACAGAATTCTGCTCTACACAGCCGATGGAAATTTCAAACTGTGTGCAGAGCTTTTCTGGGCCTGCTGGATTATCAGAATTTCTTAGATTTTTTTGTCAACCCGTAGCACCATGCTGCCTCTGCAAAGGCTAAAAAGCGAGGAAGTTTCACCCCAAGTTGGATACACATGGAAGAGTTGCCTTTCGAGCTTCCCCTCATGGGCATATTTCTGACTGACAAAGAGGCAGCAGGGAGAAAAAAGAACCTTTCATGGAAAAAGTGGGTTTGTCTGGAATGAAATGTGAGTCTGACCCATCTATACCTAAGACTGCCCCTGGTGAATAGCCTTTATCTAGAACCTGGGGTACTCAGCCCTGGCTTCATCAGAGACGCTTTTTAAAACCCTAAATATGATCATTTCATTGAATTGGGTGGGGCCTTGGTCTCAGGTAATTTTTCAAAGCTCCTCAGGTGATTCTATCGTGCAGCTGGGGGTGAGAAGGCTAGACATACAAACATTCTGTGCCAAACATTATGTTGACACTTTCACTATCCAGTTAATCCCAGTCATGGCCCCAAGAGAAAGATGGTATTGGAGAAGTGAAGCTGTGGTCTCCAAATCTTGAAGCAAGCAAGAGAGAGACTTGCACCCAGGTCAGTCCGATCCCAGAGCCCACGCTGGTGGCAGCAGTTAATGTGGCTGAGGTCAGAGTGTGGACACAACTTAATGATTCCATCTCAGAATGGAGATGACCTCATCTGGGGCGGAGGGGGCTCGCTGCTGAAACAAGCTCCCCGTAGTCCTTCGCATTAAGAACTCTCTGGTTCCTTAGGATCTCCTGGCCAAGAGGGAGCAGGAGAAAGCTCTCTGGGACAGGCAGCGAGCAGAAAGGGCCCAGATGAGACGGCTGGAGGTGGAGAGGAAGAGAAGGGAGCAGGAGGAGCAGAGACGGCTTCGGCAGGAGCAGCTGGAGAGGGCAGAGAAGATGGAGGAGGAGCTGGAGCTGGAGCAGCGCCGCCGCGCAGAGGAGAGCCGGTGGGTCCAGCCGCAGCCCGAGGCCATGGCCATGTCAGGAAGCAGAAGGAAAAGGCCATGTTAAGGGTCGAAGTTGGTTCTGCAGCTCATGCCCCGAAGTAAAGCAGCGTGTCTCATTTTGCTCTATCCTCAGCTAGACTAGGAATAACCTGGACCAAAGAAAATATCCAGTGTGTTGGTCGTTAGGGGTTACTGCAGGTCCACGGGGCCTTCTAGGCAGGGCTCTGCGAATCAGTCAAGAAAACATTTGTTGAGCTCTGCCCACATTGTCTGCTTTACACTAGACCTGTTCATGGGCCTTGACTCACTTCGTTCAATCTTCATAGCAACCCTGTGAGATGGGAGTTTTAAAATCCGTGTTATGAAAGTGGGAAAGGAAGTTCTGGGAACTTAAGGCCCTCACCCCAGAGCACAGAGCTGTGCTGAAACAGCCGGGCTTCTAGTTTCAGGCCCGTTCCAGGTGTTCTGGCCTTCGCTTCCCCTGGGGAAAACCAAGTCTCCTCTGAGGCGGATGTTCCACGTGGCCTGCAAAGCCTACAACAGTGATGGCGAACCTTTTGAGCTCGGCGCGTCAGCATTTTGAAAAACCCTAACAACTCTGGTGCCGTGTCACATATAGAAATTTTTTGATATTTGCAACCATAGTAAAACAAAGACTTATATTTTTTGATATTTATATTTAAATGCCATTTAACAAAGAAAAATCAACGAAAAAAATGAGTTCGCGTGTCACCTCTGACACACGTGTCATAGGTTCGCCATCACTGTCCTACGAGGATGCCCGTTTTTCCTGCCATTTCCCTGATCATCTTGTGTTTTCTCAGCTTGAGGAAACAGAAACAAGAGGAGGAGCGGCAGAGGCAGGAGGAGGAGGAGAGAGAGCAGTGGCTCCAGCTGCAGGCGGCCCAGGAGAGGGCCCGGCAGCAGCAGGAGGAGTTCCAGAGGAGGCTGCAAGCGCTGCAGAGGAAGAAGCAGCAGGAGGAAGCCGCGCGAGCTGGTGAGGGGGTTCTGGAGCGCTCTGCCCCTCCTGTCCATCTGGGCAGAAGCATCTTTCTCCCACTTCGGGTGTTCATTTGCACCTCCCAGGAGCTGTGCCTATCCTGGCTTAGTGTGTGAAGCACTGTAAATGTATGAGCTATTTTCTTTCCAAGATAACTGAAATGTGTGACTATAGTGAGTTGAGATAGATTTTTTTAAAACTCACTTCTGGCGATTCCCATTGCCCTTTGCATGCTGCTCAGGAGCTGCCTGAATTAGAGACAGAGCCCTGCTCCCAGCTTCCTTCCCCAGCAGATGGAAACACTCAAACCTCTGGATAGCTTCAGGGCAGCCTTTCAGGTGCTGATGTGGGCAATCTCTACAGCCTCACTTTTGAGAAGAGAAAGAAACTTCTGCGTCTGGCACTCTTTGGACTGGACAGTCCAGCTGAGTAAGCACCAAGTTTCTCCAGACCCTGACCCGATCCCCTCTCCTCAACCCATCTGCATACCACCTCAGGAGACCACTAGGCTCTGAAAAATTCTCCCCCAAGGCTTTGTGTTCCTTGCACAGTGTACTGCACATAGTAGGTGCTTGATTAAGTACTCTCAGTTCACCCCCAGAGAAGCCCCAGAGGACCTGGCAGGCTGCTGGAGGGTAAGCTGCCGCACTTCTCCTGGGGAATCCCAGGGAACCACAGGCTGGAGGTGGGTCGGAGAACTGTGTTCCCCAAGAGAGACCCCTGCTGAGACCATCCCCCTTTCTATTCGGCAGAGGCAGAGAAGCAAAGGCAGCAGGAACTGGAAATGAAGCTGGCCGAGGAACACAGGCGCCTGGTGGAAATGGCTGAAGAAGAGCGGCTAGAGTACCAACGGCGGAAGCAGGAGGCAGAGGAGAAGGCTCGGCTGGCAGCAGAGGAGAGGAGGCAAAAGGAAGAGGAAGCAGCAAGGCTGGCTCTGGAGAAAGCCATGAAACAAGCCCACGAACAAGCCAGGTACTGGGTGTGTGGGCAACAGTTACGTCCGGGGATTGTTCAAGGGCTTCACTGCCGGGTGCTGGTGCTTGCACGGCCCTCGGGCAAGTGAAGTTTTCCCACCCTCCTGAGCAGTTTGAAAGAACTAGAATACAGTCTTTCGCTACCATGTCAGAATTTCTTCAGGGCTTACAGAACTTGTATTGAAGCTGGGAGTTCAGAGATGATCCCAGCCTCTGGTTTACAGATGAGAAAAACAAGGCCCAAAGGCAGGATCTTGATCAGGGCCAGAGGGTGAGTTAGGGGCAGTGCCAGGACCAGATAGAAGACACTCCCCCAGTCTGAACCACCTGCCTTTCTCAAGAAGTATTTATTGGGAACAGAGACACTGCTTTGGATACTGGGAATTCAGGAGTTAGGAAGAGCTGTCTCTTCTACCATGCCGTTTACCTGCTAGGGGAGGGGGCGGCGGGTTAGCAACATACCCTAAGCAAATCTATTTATAATTTAGCTGGCAATAAATGCTATACAGAAAAAAATTTAAACCTCTGATAGGATTGCAGGAGCCTTAGTTTAGATTGGTTGGCCAGGGCAAGACCTCTCAGATTTATCAGGTGAAATCTGAATGACATGGACTTAGCCACATAATCATCTAGGAGAAAAATATTTCAGCAGGTAAACCGGAAGTGCAAAGAGCCAAAGAAAGGAATGAGACTGGCATGTTAGAAGCATCAAAGAAAGTCAGCGTGGCTGGAAGGAAGTGAACAAGGCACAAAGAATACCTCCAGAGGAGGTTGGCGAGAGAGACTCAAACCAGATCTCACAAGGGCCTGTCAGGAGAAAAGGCACAGAGCCAATCAGGGGCCAGTGGCATTCCCCCCTTTACTCTCATACAATAGTGATGCTCAGTGCATCTTTCTGATAATAGGATGTCTTGGGTAATATGGTTAAGCTGCATCTAAGCTAATGCTCTTTAGGGGACCAGAGAGAGAAGGCAGCCAGTATTCTATTTCAAGGTTTCCCACCTAACCTTGAGTTGTTCCTCTCTTGGACTTGCCTCATCTGTTGTGTGAAGTACAAAATGGATCTTTGGTGAAATCTTGATTCAATTTCAAAATTATATATTCCACATGTCATAGCGGTAGGGCTGGATTCGTAAGTATTGAGACCAAAAGCAAGCTATTGGAGTTCCAATTTTTCACAAAAAGAAAACTGACAGGTCATCTGAGGGGCAGTTGAGCAGTTTCGTAAGGCTTCATGCAAACAGCTGAAAACAGAAAACCGAGCAGTAAAGGGATGTGTGAGAGCTTCACTCCAGGGTTAGGATTTAATGCTAATTGCCTATATTTCCTCTTCACTGTGATACTGGCTCAGGTACTTTAATTTCTCTGGCCTGTTTTTCCCTCTAAAATAAGGGAGTCCCGCCCTAACCGGTTTGGCTCAGTGGATAGAGCGTCAGCCTGCGGACTCAAGGGTCCCAGGTTCGATTCCCGTCAAGGGCATGTACCTTGGTTTCGGGCACATCCCCAGTAGGGAGTGTGCAGGAGGCAGCTAATCGATGTTTCTCTCTCATCGATGTTTCTAACTCTCTATCCCTCTCCCTTCCTCTCTGTAAAAAATCAATTAAAAATATATTTAAAATAAGGGAGTCCCTTCCACAAGTTTAAGAACTGAGAATTATGCCTTTCCTTTTACTTTCCCAATAGGAAGCTCATGATACTAAAAACCTCATATGTAACTAAATGAACAGAGTATGATGCAAGATGCACACTAAAATGCAAGATCAGTAGTCCCAAGTCTAATTGATCACTAAAATCCAAAGTTCTTCTACTAGCTTCTAAGGACCATTTCCAGGATGTTTAATCAGTATTGGGATTTTGGGTGGGGTTGTCTCCTTAGGCAAAAGTCTGCTTTGAGGAAACATCTTCATTTCTATCAAGAACTCCACAAGGAAGCCAATGGCCTGCAGTGGGCACACAAAATTTCCAGACCATGGGTCTACTCTTACTTCCAGTTCCTACAAATACACAGACCTTAAGGCTAGAAGAAAACTAAAAAGTAAGTTGGGAGGTGGTAAAAGAAAAAGAGAAACTTCCTTCTCTAATGTTCCATATTGAACCCAGTTAGTTCCATCTCGTTTTGTTCACCTCAACCCACATCTAACTTCATCCCATTCCCAACAATCCTCCCTGCCACGAATACCTTACTCAACCCAGTTAAACTCTTCACTCATCTAAATCCTTTACCCTCTCTAGCATCACATAAATTCAATTCAGAAGCTTTGGTGCCTAAAATTGACCCAAAATTTCATAATTTGTTTGCATTTCAGGAAATTTCAGTTAGTAAGGCACTAACATAATCTTAGGCTAGTCCAAATACTTCATTTTCATTAATGTGTGAAAAACTTGCAAGTAAATGGAAATTCTGTAATGCAGATTCTGATTTAGCTAAGAGCAGCTCATTCATATATTAAGAATTTTTTTTTTTTTTTTTTTATAGCAAAGGTGGAGATTTATTGAAGAACAAGTACAGACTCCCACGTCGGGAGGAGGAAAGGGTCCCCTATTAAGAATTTTATTATATTGTCTTTATAAAGCAAAACCCTCAAAGTATAGAGTCTAGAACTGCACTGTCCAATAAACCATGTCGCTATTTAAATGTAAGTTAAAACACTCAATTCTCCAGTCACACTAGCCACAACTCAAGTGCTCAAAAACCACATGTGGCTTACTGGCTACCATACTGAACAGCACAAATATAGATGTAAGTTAAAACACTCAATTCTCCAGTCACACTAGCCACAACTCAAGTGCTCAAAAACCACATGTGGCTTACTGGCTACCATACTGAACAGCACAAATATAGAACATTTTCATCATCACAGAAAATTCTATTGGACAACACTGTTTTAGAACCCTGAAAATTAACAAATTTTAAGGTTTGCTCCCACCTGTGATTTGAATAAACCACACGTAATTGTCCCATTTTTTTAAAAATCACACTGACTATCAGCATCTAGGATTGATCATGGAATGATTATTAAAGAGGAGGAAAGAGCCTCAGCAAAGATCTACAAAAGGATACCAAAGCAAGCATTATCTGAACCTGAACTTTCCCACAAATTTCCTTTGCCTTATGCTATACTTCATGTCCACAGCTGAAAAACTTAGTATTTGCAGGGGATTCCCTCAAATTTCCCACTAATGCCTGTAAGGTACTTGCTTCCTACAGGAACTGCACTTCTACAATCCAGAAGTCAAACATAATTTTGATTCTGTGTTGTTGAACTTATTAGACTTGATGCTTATTTTTAACTATGTTTTATGTAAAATAGCAATAAAATGACCCAAACATTGGCTATTAGTCATAGCGAATTTAAATGTCATGCACTTCTTCTCAACTTTGTTGACCCTACTTACATATTTACTCATTCATTCATTCATTCATTAATACTTTATCAGATGAAAAAGGAGTATCTCAAGTAATTTAACCAAGAACAGAAGAACACTCAAGGAAAACATCCCTGTCATGGAAATTACCATTACTGACTTTATTTTCTTCCTTCTTTTACAAATTTAGGATGTTGCAGTCAAGCACTATGTAAAGTGGCTACACTAAATGTTCTTCAAGCTCCCGTCCAAATCTGATATGCTATTAAATTATTGCTGTGAAAGGCCTATTTTATCAACACTACTACACCAGATAAGCACATTTTAACCATAGCAGAATGCATTGCATTTAGAAGAATCCAATTAACTGCAAACGAAATAGTTATTTCCCAGTAGCTAAGCTCTACTACCTAAGTGCTGAGATCCTTCACAGATGCAAACAAAAATAAGATACCAAACTACATATTCATGTATTCTGGATAGCTCAAATAGCCTATCAGGTTTGTTACTCGGGCCTGATACAAATATGCAACTCAGTGAATATTTTCTACAAATGGGCCTAATTTCTAGTCACTGTTGAATATACAGTAATGTAATAAATGCCAGGTGATGGTCTAAAAGTTCTAATTTACCTAGACTATACATGTATAATACAAATCATTTTTCAGGTAGGGCTAGATATAGGTTTATAAGGCAAGCTAATTATTTTTCAACAGGTGACCTGGTTAGGGAATTTATAACAATTTATAAAATGCATTAGAGATAGGTTTTATTTGCTCTTCTCAAATGTTCAGATGGCACTCTATTTGGGATAACATGAAACTGGATTACATGTTTGCACAGATATACTAAATTCTGTGATTTATTGAACAGTTAAGAGGTTAGCCAGCTGGTGTGCTCAGTGGTTGAGCATCGACCTAGGAACCAAGAGGTCATGGCTCAATTCCTGGTCAGGGCACAGGATTGATCCCCAGTAAGGGGCATGCAGGAGGCAGCAAATCGATGTCTCCCCTCTCTCTAAAAAAATCAATAAAAATAAATAAAACTTAAAAGGTTAAGCCCTCTAATAGAAACTAATTTGGTATTTTAAGTTTAAATATATGATATAAAGAAATCAAAGAAAAATAAACAAAATATACCAAACCTTAAGCAGAGAACATTTGGTTAGAGGAAAAACTGAAATTATCAATATAAATCAATTAAGAATTTTTGACGTGCCCATTTATTCAACATGACTGGGTAAGTGTCATATATATGCACCATACAGAAATATCAAGTTTTAAAAACACACACAGAACACTGAGCATTTAAGAAGGTATTGTGGCCTTAATTAAATCCTTAATTCAGAAGGCACTTCAGTAACTTTCAGTGCTTCAAAGTCACAATCATCACTGTACAGTACTGAAGAAAAATTTATTTGTTCCATATACAAACAATAATTTCCAGTATTATGCAAGAAAATCTTGTTTCGGCCATTTTTTTTCTTTCTATACAATAAAAATAAAATGGAACATTAAGATTTTTACAAACATTTTATTTTAATGAAGCTGGTACAGACAATGTCCATTTAAAACCCAAATCCCAGGCCAAAAAGTACAAATAAAATCAAAAAGAGCAGTGTTCTGTTGCACACACTTCTGCATGAATAACTTTATTAACTGCTAATAAAAATTAAAACTTTTCTGGGATCTTCTGACAAGATTTTTCTTTACTCTTAAAATGCTTTCTCTTCAGTGAAGCCATCTTTGGAGTTAGTCTTTACTCTCACCTCATCTGTCATCTTGACTCCAACCTGATACTCTTCTTCTTTTGGTCCAGACCTTCAGATTTTAGAATTAGCTTCAAGCTGAGAAAAGGTCATTTTTCCACAGTTCAGTTCTCTGAAAAACTTCCACCTCCCACTGAAAGTCATAGTCCAGGAGTGAAGCAATCACACGCTAGAACTTCAGGGCCAATTAAAAGTCATTATGAACACTTGCATTGGTCGACCTTATTTATCACAAGCCTGAAAATGCACAGTCCTGAAAAAGGTGGCCTCCCTGTGCACACACATCATATTTCAAAAGGAGAGGGCAATATGAAGGAGGCTGACGTTTGATCACCAAAAATCAGCACAATGAAAACAAACAATAATGAATAATGGGCACTAGAATTCAAATTACCAGATGTTTTAAAGAGATGGGGGGCATCGGTTTTCAATTCCATTTTAACACCACATTACAAAAGAACTATTTTTAAAAATAAAAAAGGATTGAGGGAAAGAAAAGAAAATAAAAAGAATATCTAAACCGTTGAATGACCCCCCGTTTGTTCCTGATAAACTTCAATCACATCTTCTTCCTCCATTCCCAGCTGTAAGAGAAAAGAACAATATTTTAGAATATAAAAGCACTGTTTTTTTAAATTGGCTGCAATTATGTGGCCACAGTTTTAAAGAAAAAAGGATACAGAGGTGATCCAAGTTACACTGTTCTAAGACTAAGAGTCCTGGTTCCTTTAATCTAAGGACACAGAGATGTGTCAATAAAGTCATTTATTATTTTGCTTAATCAATTTCATTTCCCAGCTTATTGACCATATAAAACTTAAGTGTTTATTGAACAGGACCTTAAAGGAGTTTAAAATCTAATGGAACATGTATTTAATAGTTTAAATAAGCCTGCCAGAGAGGCTCAGTTGGTTGAGCATCATCCTATACACCAAAAAGTTGCTGGTTCTATTTCCGGTCAGGACACATACCAGGACTGCAAGTTCAATCCCAGGTCAGGGCATGTACAAAAGGCAATCGATTGATGTTTCTCTCTCACATTGATGTTTCTCTCTGAGTGTGGCTCAGTAGTTGAGTATCGACCTATGAACCAGGAGGTCACGGTTCAATTCCCAGTCAGGGCACATGCCCAGGTTGCAGCTCGACCCCCAGTAGGGGGTGTGCAGGAAGCAGCCGATTGAAGTTTCTCTCTCATCAATGTTTCTATCTATCACTCTCCCTTTCCCCTCTCTCTAAAATCAATACAAAATTACCACCACCCATAAAGGGCTTCATGTGCTCCAGATACTACACCCTGAGAAAGACACATCATCAATTATGTAGTATTGCATCCAAAAATGCATAACCCGCCCTAACCGGTTTGGCTCAGTGGATAGAGCGTCGGCCTACGGACTCAAGGGTCCCAGGTTCAATTCCGGTCAAGGGCATGTACCTTGGTTGCGGACACAACCCTGGTGGGGAGTGTGCAGGAGGCAGCTGATCAATGTTTCTCTCTCATTGATGTTTCTAATTCTCTCTCCCTCTCTCTTCCTCTCTGTAAAAAATCAATAAAATATATTCAAAAATGCATAACCCGAATCCAGGACTTTCTGGAAAACAACTGATTTGTATTCCTTAAAATTATAAATGTAATGGAAGACAAAGAATAGCTGAGGAAATGTTCTAAATTAAAGATGACTAAAAAGGCACTTGAGTAAAATATGTTGACATGGAACTGGACAGGAGAAAATTTACTATAAAAGACATAATTGGGACAAATGACAAAATTAGTTTGTAGCTTAAAGTATTCTAATAGTATTAAGTGTCCTGAATTTGATTAACAGTACTGTGGTTACATAAAATATACTTGTTCTTAAGAAATACACACTAAAATATTAAGTAGTAAAATATAAACAAATAAATAAATAAAATATTAAGTAGTAAATGGCCATGGCACATGCAACCTACTCCCAAGTGGTTCAAGGGATATATATACACACTTATACATGGGAGGGGGGGAGGGGAGGGAAGTAATAATAAGCAAAGGTGGAACGATATTAAAACAGGTGAATCTAGGTGGGAGAATGTAAAATTTTTTTGTACTACTCTTGCAACTTTTCTGTAAGTTGAAAATTATTTCAAAATAAAAACTTTTTAAAAGCCCTAGCCGGTGTGGCTCAGTAGATAGAGCGTCGGCCTGTGGACTGAAAGGTCCTGGGTTCGATTCCGGTCAAGGGCACATACCTGTGTTGCGGACTCAATCCCCTGTAGGAGGTGTGCAGGAGGCAGCCGATCAATGATTTTCTCTCATCATTGATATTTCTCTCTCTCTCTCCCTTTCCCTTCCTCTCTGAATTCAATAAAAATATGTTTTTTAAAAAAAAACTTTTAAAAAGATGGAGACATGTTAAAAAGAACACAGACACCAACCTGAAGGGGCCCTCGCTGGCCAATAACCGAAAAAAAAAAAAAAAAAAAAAAGTATTTCCCCACAAATTACTAATTAAAAAGAAAAATGGTAACTTTACAATAAATAAATCTAGCAGTTACCACCTTAAGTTACCAAAGTTAGTATTACCCACAACAAGACAAATGGTCATCATGTACTTCTTGGTGTGATGTACTCTCAAGTACACAGCTTCACACTGTGCCACGCGTACCAAAAATACAAAACTGAATCGAATAATGAGGAAATGTCAGACAAATCCAAACTGAAGGAATATATAAAAACAAACCAGGTTCTATGATAAAACAAAGACACAGACGCACTTAAAAACATAAATCAAGGTGACATAGCCAAATATATTAATATATACTAAGCTTCTGTATCAAGTTCTCGAAATGGGTCAATAGTCAAAATCGAGCCCTGGCCAGGCAAGTGCACCAAATGGTTGCCAGTTCCATTCCCAGTCAGGGTACATGCCTGCGTGCAGACTGGATCCCCGGTAGGGGATTGCAAGAGGCAGCCAATCGATGCTTCCCTCTCACACTGATGTTTCTCTCTCTCCCTCTCCCGCTTTGCCTCTAAAATTTAGTAATAAAAAAAAACTTTTTTAAAAAAAGTCAAAATCAAACCATAAAGGTCACCATCACCATGAAAGTGTATCAGAAATCTGCCAAATTTGAGGAACATCTGTCCATCTTCAAAAAGACATAGTAAGTGTCTTCTGACAGCCTCAGTACCCATTTTACTTTCAACCTTTCTTTTTATTGGCACTTTTGAAGGCAATATATGGAAAGTTCAATTCAAAAGATTCTTTTTCTCTCTGACAAATGATATACCACTTAAATCAAAGAATATTCAAGAAGTGGACAGTTTAATAACAACAACAAAAAAAGAAGTGGGCAGTTTAATACCAGTGAACCAAATCATTCAATGCAGAATTTAAAATTTTTCTTAACTCAAAGAAGACATTTTACTCACTTCTTTTGGAGTGTGATTATCAGCAATTCTCTGACCTTCAAAGAGAAACCTGAGTGAATTCATTGGAACTCCCTAAAAAGGCAAAAATATATATATATAAATATGTATACATACAAATCTTAGAGGAAATAAGAACTTTGATGCACAAAAAGCAAACAAAAACTTCAACAGAACACACAGAACATAAAACTAGACAGCTAATCCTATCATAATCACAATTTATTGAGTGCTATTTGCTAGGTCCTCCCTGTTCCAAGTATTTGACATACATAATCATAAATGTTTGTCACCTTTCTTCATTATACAGCTAGGGAATCAAAGGTATAGACAGGGTACAATAGCTAGCCAAAATTTAAGGCTAAATCTATTCTAAGCCTCTGCTCTTGACAGCTATTTTATAGTTTCCTCTGAAATCTGTAAGCTAACATCTATGTATATCTATCATAATAAAAGCGTATATGCAAATCAACAAAACGACCAAAGAGCAGAACCATCCAGACCTTCAGGACGGCCACGCTATGACATGCACTGGCACCAGGCAGGCCAGCCAAGGCGGGTGCAATGCGATTGGTCGGGGGGCCCCACCATCGCCCTATGATCGCCCCGCAGAGGGAGGCCCAGGCCACCCTCTGCAGGGCAATTGATGGGGGGGGCTCCGAGATCGATTGCCACGCAGAAGGAGGCCCAGGCCAGCCAAGTGATCACACCCCACGCCTGTTGCCCGCAGAGGGAGGCAACCGGTGGCGGGGGGGGGGGGCGGGGGGGGGCAACGCCACACAGATGGCAAGCAGTGGCAGTGGCGGGGGCGGGGTCAGCTACTGGCTGCCGGGGGAAGGAAAGCCCCAAGAGGCCCTGATCACCGGCCAGGCCTAGGGACCCTACCCAAGGGGTTCCAGATTGCGAGAGGACGCAGGCTGAGCTGAGGGACACGGACACACACACACACACACACACACAAAACCGCCGTGCACGAATTTCGTGCACCAGGTCCCTAGTGAAAGATAAAATCAAAAATTGGATGAGCACCCTTACTAGCTTCCAGCTACACAAGCAAAATTGGTTTTAAAAGATTAAATCGGCTGAGGCCGGTTTGGCTCAGTGGATAGAGCGTCGGCCTGCGGACTGAAGGGTCCCGGGTTCAATTCCAGTCAAGGGCATGTACCTGGGTTGCGGGCACATCCCCAGTGGGGGATGTGCAGGAGGCAGTTGATCGGTGTTTCTCTCTCATCGATGTTTCTAGCTCTCTGTCTCTCTCCCTTCCTCTCTGTAGAAAATCAATAAAATATATTTTAAAAAAAAAAAAAGATTAAATCTCCGAAACCGGTTTGGCTCAGTGGATAGAGCGTCGGCCTGCGGACTGAAGGGTCCCGGGTTCAATTCCAGTCAAGGGCATGTACCTGGGTTGCGGGCACATCCCCAGTGGGGGATGTGCAGGAGGCAGCTGATCGGTGTTTCTCTCTCATCGATGTTTCTAGCTCTCTGTCTCTCTCCCTTCCTCTCTGTAGAAAATCAATAAAATATATTTAAAAAAAAAAAAAAGATTAAATCTCCGAAACCGGTTTGGCTCAGTGGATAGAGCGTCGGCCTGCGGACTGAAAGGTCCCGGGTTCGATTCCAGTCAAGGGGATGTACCTGGGTTGTGGGCACATCCCCAGTGGGGAGTGTGCAGGAGGCAGCTGATCGATGTTTCTCTCTCATCGATGTTTCTGACTCTCTATCTCTCTCCCTTCCTCTCTGTAAAAAAATCAATAAAATATATTTAAAAAAAAAAGATTAAATCATAGAAATTTGGTAAAGCACAGTAGCTATCCAGATAAGCTACAATAAACCTGTGATGGCATACAGAGCACTATAAATATCACAAAAAATATTAAAATATATTTTTCTAATCATTTGTTCAACAAAATAGCTGTAAGGAGAGAAATGCTAATTTAAAGAGAAATAACTAATAAATACAAATCAAGAATCATTTATTTAGTCCACAAGTATTATGAAAGTCTTGCTCAATACCTAATATATTAAGATTTTCGTTGACTGCTTAAACACCATCCCAAAAACATCAAAAAATTAAAACTATCTTTCAATATGTACTATACCATAAGTATGTAAGACCACACACACTTACCCTCCACTTCATTTTAAATTCTTTCCAGGGATATATTTTAAAAAATAAGTTTAGCCCTGACTGGTTTGGCTCAGTGAATAGAGTGTCGGCCTGCGGACTGAAGGGTCCCAGGTTCAATTCCTGTCAGGGGCATGTGCCTGGGTTGTGGGCACATCCCAGTGGGGGGTGTGCAGGAGGCGGCTGATCGATGTTTCTCTCTCATCGATGTTTCTAACTCTCTATTCCTCTCCCTTCCTCTCTGTAAAAAACCAATAAAATATATTTTTAAAAAATAAGTAAGTTTAACTGACAAAGGCAGAATATGCTTTGATTTTAATTTAATTATAGGATCTCTTTGAAAAAGAAGCATTATATTGTGCTGGGGTCAAAAAAGTTTCTATACGCCCTAGTCGGTTTGGCTCAGTCGACAGAGCGCTGGCCTGTGGACTGAAGGGTCCCGGGTTCGATTCTGGTCAAGGGCACATGCCTGGGTTGCGGGCTTGGTCCCCAGTAGGAGGCCTGCAGGAGGCAGCTGATCAATGATTCTCTCTCATCATTGATGTTTCTTCTCGCTCCCTCTTCCTTCCTCTCTGAAATCAATAAAAACTATATATATATTTTAAAGTTTATACAAAACCAATCAATAAATGCGAAATGGAGCTAGGCCAGCATGGCTCAGTGGTTGAGCATCAAGCTATATACCAGGAGGTCACAGTTTGATTCCTGGTCAGGGCACATGCCCAGGTTATGGGCTTGATCCCCAATGTGTGGCATGCAGGAGGCAGCCAATCAATGATTCTCTCTCATCATTGATGTTTCTCTCTTTCCCTTTCTCTCTTCCTCTCTGAAATCAATAAAAAAGCATTAAAAAAAAACGTTGAAAATGATTCTAAGTTGTTGTTATATTTTAATTATCTCCCCAAACCTAGCACCTTCCATAAACTTGAGCTTTGTAAATTACTTCTTTACTTTGCACTGTTTTTCCTCAATAATCAACACCCTGGTCTATAGATGGGGTAAAAAGACTATATAATTTTCTTCAGAATTGTTGTGAGGATTAAGTACAATGTTTCTTATTTCTTAGTACCTAGCACAGCACAGTTAATGCAAGTTCCTTTTCCCTGGTGAACACTCAATTTTAGCTCTCATCACCATTTTTACAAATGTGAACCAGTTGAGCCCCAATTAATAAGATTTTAATGGGTTTAACAATTAACATCAAAAACAGAAGAGACAGAAATGTTAACTGTTTTACTTATTCTAACACCTAATTGATCTCTTTTTCTTCTAGCTAAAGTGATTTTTACATAAGTTACTAATTTAAACTGTAAAAAGAAACCCTCCAGAAAACCTACAATACCTGAGTTAATAATATCATGTAACACAATTCAATTATTAAAACGTATCTTGGTGTCTCCTCTATACAGATGGTCCCCAACTTACGATTTTTTGACTTTATGATGGTCCAACAGTGATGATATAGATGCAGTAGAAGCTGTACAGTTCAACCTTGAACAAATGGGTTTGAGCTTCTCGAGTCCAATTACACACGAATCTTTTTCAATAAATGTGTACAGTATTATAAATATATTTCCTTATGATTTTCTTCATAATGATTTTTTTCTCTAGCTTGCTTTTATTATAAGAATACAGTATAGTCCTGGCCAGTTTTGCTCAGTGGATAGAGCGTCAGCCTGCAGACCGAGGAGTCCCAGGTTCAGGGCATGTACCTTGGATGCAGGCTCCTCCCCAGCCTGGGCCCTGGTCAGGGCTCTTGCAGGAAGCAACCAATCAATTTGTTTCTCTCACATCAATGTTTCTCTCTGTCTTTCCCTCTCTTCCATTCTCTCTAAAAATCAGTGGAAAAATATCCTCAGGTGAGGATTAACAAAAACAAACACTGAATAAATAAATAAATAAATAAATAAATAAATAAAGGTGATTACGTAAATGTTTTAAAAAAAAAGAATACAGTATATAATACAGATAACATACAAAATAATCCCTGTGTTGTTCAAGGGTCAACTGTACTTCAAAATTTGAATTCTGATCTTTTCCCAGGCTAGTGATATGCAATACAATACTCTCATGATGCTGGGCAGCAGCAACAAGCTGTAGCTCCCAGTCAGCAAGGCGAACATGAGGGTTAAGTGTACTGTGTTGACATGTTTAAGATAGGCTATAATAAGCTATGACTTTCAATAGATTAGGTGTATTAAATGCATTTTTGACTTACGATGTTTTCAACTAATGATGAGTTTATTGGGACACAAACCCATTTTAAGGAGCATCTATATATTAATTCCAAGTACACTTATTTTTTTAAATGTATTTTGTTAATAATGATAATGGGTAACATTTACTGAACATTTTTAGGCATCATGTTAAGCGCTTTATGTAAGTCATCTTATTTCATCTTCATGGGGTAGGCACTGTAATAGTCCCATTTTTCTAAGGGGAAAACAAGGCACATAACTTGTTCTTGGTCCCATAGTCAAACAGTGATGTAGCCCAAATTTGAATCTAGAAAGGTTAAAGGAATTTATTATTGATCTAACTCATAAAGGCCAGAATCTGTGAGATTTCTGGTATTCCTAAATTAAACAGACTTCTATATGATTATTTAAAAGAGAAAATCCCTTAATACTGAAAGCATAGAATGCAATTAGCAGTTATTGGTAGTACTATGTATAAATTAATACTTAAAATATAGTATTGCCCTAGCCGGGTGCTCACTGGTTAGAGCAGACCAAGGATGGAAGGGTCTTAGGTCAAGGGCACATACCTCGGCTGCAGACTCAATCCCAGCCCCAGCCAGGGTGTGTGCGGGAGGCAACTGATAGATGTGTCTCTCTCACATAGATGTTTCTCTCTCTGTCCCTCTCCCTCCCTTCCACTCTCTCTAAAAATCAATGGAAAAAATATCCTCGAGACCTAGCTGGTTTGGCTCAGTGGATAGAGCGTTGGACTGCAGACTGGAAGGCCCCAGGTTCAATTCCGGTCAAGGGCACATGCTCGGGTTGCAGGCTCGATCCCCCAGTGGGGGGCCTGCAGGAGGCAGCCGATCACTTCCTCTCTGAAATCAATAAAAATATATTAAAAAACAAAACTCACAAATGAATAATAACTGCTACTTTAAAAATATATAAAAAAATATATATATATATATATATACACACACACACACACACACACACACACACACACACACACATATATACACACCCTCAGGTGAGGATAACAAAAACAAAACAAAACAAAAAGATAATTATTAGTAAATTTAACATATGGCTAAACATTCGTGGTTACAAACAAGGAAATTTCATAGTGATCACCAAAATGTACTTGCCTTTATTACATACACTGGTAAGCCATAAAGATAGATGAATGACATATAAAGCATTGTATTTACTACAATAACATACAAACCTGTCTTTGACAGTATGATTCTTTGAGTTTCTTGAGATGTGTTGTCATTTTCACTTTGAAGTGAATCTCACTGCTATCCTAAGGAGATACAAGAAAAAAATTACCCTTTGTGTAAATTATTTGCTTTACTTGAAACAAATAATTTAATTCCACAAACAGAAGCAAACCTTGTCACCTGTATTTTCCCACCAAAGTATTTTTTATTATTCATAACAGGTGTTATTAAAACACTCGAATCATTACTCTATACCCATTTCAAAACAAACATAAAGACAATCTGTCTTGAGTTTTTAAGTTAGCAGTGTAAGTAAAAGCATGTATATCAAAGAATACATTCCTTCATAATTGCATGTCCATCCTATATATGTAAAATAAAAGCTGAATTATTACAAACCCCTCCTCAAAGCAACTCAAAACAAAAAGTACCTCCCCCGACAACTGAAGTCACTGAACTATACACTCTAAAATGGATTTTATGGTACGTGAATTATATCTTTAAAATTTTTCAAAATAAGAAATCACAGTAAATGAGAATATGAACACGTAATCAATAGAATATAAACATAGTAGACCAAAAATTACAGCTCATTGATAATCAGAGAAATGTAAAATAAACAAAACATCTTTACCACCTGGCCCATGTGGCTCAGTGGTTGAATGTTTATCTACAAACCAGGAGGTCACAGTTCCTTCTTCCTTCCTCTCTGAAATCAATAAAAAAATTTTTTAAAAAAAGAAGCCTGGCCCACATGTCGCAGTGGTTCAGAGTCAACCTATGAACCAGAAGGTCATGGTTCAATTCTAATCAGGGCATATGCCCAGGTTGCAGGCTCGATCACCAGGAGGGAGAGCATGCAAGAGGTAGCTGACCAATGATTCTCTCTCATCATTGATGTTTCTTTCTTTCTCTCTCTCTCTCTCTCTCTCTCTCCTCTCTCCCTTCCTCTCTGAAATCAATAAAATAGTTTTTAAAAAAAGAAGACGACAAGAACCAAGGTCTTGTTGTCTTGCCAGTCAGAATTTTTCCTGCGTCAGAAATTATTCACATATTCAAGGAGAGTCAACAAAGAAAAATAACGAAACTCACCTGTCCAATGACTTTGAGTTTAATGTATTCTCCTTCCTTCTTATCCCCCAAGTCCTCAGTTGAAGGTTTTGCCTCCTGAAAGAAAAGTACTTTTAAAGATAAAAGTTCCTACATGCTACTTTCATTACTTACTTATGAGTACCCATTACTTTAGCTCAGGGTACAAAATACGCACTTGAGAATACAAACAACATGTATTTTCTTGGCTAGTCAATTAAGCAAAAATATCCTAAGTCAATTACTGGCCCAAACACAAGTTTACTAGAAATCAAGAAAGAGATCTGTTATCATATTCTGCAGTAGCTTGGAAATTTTCACTTGGCCACCAAATTATCCACTTATTTAAATATATACTCCATTATTTGTAACAATTTCAAACTGCTAATCCACACTTGATAAGAATATAACCAATGATACTGTATTTTACAAGTAAAAACACAAGGCCATCACCTATGTATCTCAGGCTGGTAATAACTTAAAACTAATAAGTTTTCTTTAACATTCAAAATTTAACTGAACCTATTAAACTAGAAGTAGCTTTTAACATGAAGATACAGGTTAGTGTCTAGGAAAATGCTTAGATAACAGAATTTACTTCATTAGTGTGAATCCTTCCTTGCCTGCTTTGCATTCTGCAGAACTTTCAAAATTTGCTGACTACTGCATATTACGGCAGCAGTCAAAATTAACCTTGTTTAGTGAGACAGTATTTCACCTGAAAACTAGAAGACTGTCTTCAATATAGTCTCACCACCACATTTCTATGAATCTGTATTCCTAGAAAACAGCTGCTTTTTCCTTTATGTATCTACAGAGGGCAAGGACAGGTTATTCCATGCAGTGAAGAACAACAAAGCCCCGAGTTCTCTTTTACCACTGGGAGGAGTGTTAGTAAAGAAGCTTTGTGTAAGTGAACACAAAGAAGAATCCAGCCCCGGCCCCAGCAGCAGTAAGTCAGCACAATAGGGAGCATTTTGCTCCAGTATTTCCTAGATAGGGTGGCTACAGAGGCTGCTCAGGACAAGAGTTCTTTCCCCGCCATCGTCCACAGGCTTCAGAACTCTTTCTACAGCACAGCTGCTCTTATTGTGTAACTACCCCGATCAAAAAGTATTAGTAGCTTCCAGTACTTTAAGGTATAGAATTAAACCCCACAGCCCCGCATCCTCCACTGCCAAGCTCAACTCTCACTTTTTTCTCTTACCACTTTCTTTACAAACCCAAGGAGTCGGTTACATTGGACTATTTATTTACTGTTCCCCGAAAACGCCCCTCAGCATTTCTCCACCTTCCGCCCTTTGAGGTTTCTGTTTCCTTTACCAGGAAGATATATATATCTTCCCTCAGCCTCTCTTGAAATCATCTCAGGGAAATGCACCCCTCATCATCTGAAGTCCAGTATTTAAAAAACACTCCGAGGAACCAAAGCATGCCTCAACCTTCCAAATGGGATTAATATTTTCCTTTAATGCTCTAATTTGCAACCTATTCATATCTTTTATACCATTTATTCTCAATTAAAAATACTCCCCCTTCAATCGGCTTCTCTACTTGTTGTCCTCATCTTTTTCACCAAACTTCGTACAAGAGTACTCAACAAGAGAAGACAAACAACCCAATTAAAAGATGGGCAGAGTCATCGATGTTTCTAACTCTCTATCCCTCTCCCTTCCTCTCTGTAAAAAAATCAATAAAATATATTGCCGAACCGGTTTGGCTCAGTGGACAGAGCGTCAGCCTGCGGACTCAAGGGTCCCAGGTTCAATTTCAGTCAAGGGCATGTACCTTGGTTGCAGGCACATCCCTACTGGGGGGCATGCAGGAGGCAGCTGATCGATCTCTCTCATCGATGTTTCTAACTCTCTATCCCTCTCCCTTCTTCTCTGTAAAAATTCAATAAAATATATTTAAAAAAATAAAATAAAATAAAAGATGGGCAGAGGACCTGAATAGACACTTCTCCAAAGAGGACATACAGATGGCCAAGCGACATGAAAAAAATGTTCAACGTCCCTCGTTATCAGAGAGATGCAAACTAAAATGATAATGGCTACCATTAATAAATTAACAAACAAGTGCTGGTGAGGATGTGGAGAAAAAGGAACCTAGTACACTGCTGCTGGAATGTAGACTGGTACAACCACTATGGAAAAGTGTGGAGTTTCCTCAAAAAAATAAAAACAGCCCTGGCTGGTTTGGCTGAGTGGATAGAGCGTTAGCCTGCGGATTCCAGTCAAGGGCACATAACTGCGTTGGGGGGTGTGCAGGAGGCAGCCAATCAATGATTCTCTCTCAGCACTGATGTTTATGTTTCTGTCTCTGTCTCTCTCTCCCTCTCCCTTCCTCTCTGAAATCACTAAGAATATATTAAAAAATAAATAAATAAAAATAAAAATGGGCCCTAGCCAGTTTGGCTCAGTGGATAGAGTGTCAGCCTGTGGACTGAAGGGTTCCGGATTCGATTCTGGTCAAGGGCACATGCCTAGGTTGCGGGCTCGATCCCCAGTGTGGGGTGTGCAGGAGGCAGCCAATCAATGACTCTCTTCCATCGTTGATGTTTCTCTCTCTCTCTCCCTTTCCCTTCCTCTCTGAAATCAATAAAAACAAAAAAAAATTAAAAATGGAACTATTTGGCCCACTTCTAGGAATATATCCTAAGAAGCCAGAAACACTGATCAGAAAGAATATACGCACCCCTATGTTCCTAGCAGTGTTATTTACAATAGCTAAGATCTGGAAATAGCCCTAGTACCCATCAGTAGATGAATGGATTAAACACTGTGGTACATTTACACAATGGAATGCTATGCAGCTGTAAAAAAGAAGGTTCTCTTACCTTCTGAGACAGCATGAAGGGGCTGAAGAGTATTATGCTAAGTGAAATAAGTCAGTCAGAGAAAGACAAGTATCACATTATCTCACTTATATGTACAATCTAATGAATAAAATAAACTGATGAACAAAAAAGATCCAGAGACAATGAAGATCCATAGACTGACTTATTTCAAAGAAAAGGGCTGGGGGCTGGGGGAAGAGATTAACCAATGACCCTATATGCATATATGTAGAGCTCATGGACAGACATAGTATGGGGAAGGCCTGGAGAGGATATGGGAGCTGGATGGAGGGGCTCAATGGGGGTAAAGGAGGGACATCTGTAACACTTTCAACAGTAAAGAAAAATGTTTAAAAAAATGGAGTATTCAGCACTTGCTTTCTCTACTTTCTCTCTCAACCCACTGTAATCTGGCTTATCCCTCACCATTCCACTTGACATTGCTCTCACCAACATTACTAGTTCAACTCCTTATTGCTAAATACAATGGATAATTTCAAATCTCATCTTTAACTCCCTAACATAACAAACACGTCTTCCTTGATGACTTCCTTCCTTGAAAATTCTCCACCTTTGGCCTCCAAGATTCCATTCTCTCCTCCTCTTGGCCATTTCCTTAAATGCCGGTGCTCCTGTGGGTTCCGTGTCTTCAATTCCCTGCTTTTTTTGGTCTCCCTGGGTGGCCCATGACTCCAACTACCTCTAAGACACAGGCATACCTCGTCCTATGGCACTTTCTAGATGTTCTTTTTTATAAATTGGAGGTAAAACCTTCCACCAGCAAAAAGATTACAAGTTATTTTACTTCAGTGGTGTGGGACAAAACTGGCAATATCTCTAACATGTGCCTGTACTAATAACTGTTATCATTCTCTCCAACCTGACAATTTTCTGAGTTTCACCCATTTATAAAAGTGCTTGACTAGCTCCACTTTGGATGTCCCCTGGTTACACCACTGCTGTTACTTTTAACTCCAGCTCCTGAAAACCAAAATCAAAGGAAAATTCTACAACTCCTTCTGGATTCACAATTACAATAAATTACTACCATACATCCAATTGCCCACAACAGAAACTTGGAGGTTCTCTCTTAAATCTCACACTTATTCATCATTCTGACAATTCTTAGTGACTCTCAAGTCTATCCCATTCTCTCCAAGCCATTGCCTTACTTCAGGCACTCAATGTTGCCCATTAACATTACTGCACACCAGGCATACGGTCTTGCTCCCTCCAATTAATTCTCCAAACTACCACCAAAGCCATCACTCTAAAATGTAATCCAATCTGCCCGGAAATCTCAGGGTTAAATTCAAACTCCTTAGCTGACACACATTGGTCCCTCCAGTGATGGTATGTCTAGCAATCCAGCCTTATTCTCCTATCTCTCTTGCTAATACTATCCTTTGCGCTAGCCATACTGAACTATCTACAATTTCTTGAACATGGCACACTCTACCTTATCTCCACTATCTCTGTACATACTAATTCCCTCTGCTTGGAATGCTCTTTCCTATGCTAGTCCCCTTTCAAGACCACTCAGGCATCACTTCTTCAAAATTATGTCCCTGCTCACTTGCCTAAATGTTCCCACACTATTTACTTTTATCCTTTATAACCACATATTTAAATATCTGTATCTCCAAGCAGATTCTATTGGTATGCCTTACTCTTCTTGATATTTCTAGTCAAATACAGTGCCTAGAACTCTGAAGATATTCAATGTGCTTGTTAAATAAATTAATGTTTTCTGTGACCATTTTGAATGTCCTATCTTCCTTACAAGTCTACAAGGAGAGAATCCAAGTCTTTTCATCTTTATAATCTCTACTAGAGGCCCGGTGCACGAAATTCCTGCATGGGTAGGGTCCCTAGGCCTGGCTGGCGATCAGGGTCAATCTGTGGGGCAACTGGCTGGGCAATCAGGGGGCCCCCACTGGCACCCGCCTTGGCTGGCCTGGGGTTTGCGGGCTGGGGGCAGCTCCTGTGTTAAGTGTCTGACCCCTGGTGGTCAGTGCATGTCATAGCGACCATTTGTTCCTCCGTTCAGTCGATTTGCATATTAGGCTTTTATTATATAGGATAGTGTCAGGCAAACGCTAGGCAATTCTTTAATGTTGTTGAATTAAGCTGATTACTATTTTCTGTACCAATTTTACTAATGCTTCATACTTCTACTGTACATACCAGTCAGTCCAAACAAAAATTCTTTCAGTTTTTTATATTCACCATTGGGTAAGAGGAAATTCACTTCAATTTCATAAGAATATGTAAATGCTATGATTTGAAATTTCCAAAAGTGTGCTGCCAATTTCCCTAGTCACTCCACTTTGGTGATCTCTTCCCAACTCTGAAGCACTGTAACAATGTGCCTGTGCCCCTTGCATTATTAATAGCCCCATGCTTGCCTAATGCTGTATTCCAACTTTTCATGTGCTTTTTTTTCCTTTGATGGACTAGTCTGGAAAATGAGGTGATCTTGGACAAAAACGCCAAGTCTGTCTCCAGTAATCTCAGTGTCTTTTGTATGATGCCTTTCCCTCTCCCCACTGTAAGAAAGCAGCCAGTGCAGAATGGTATGGCACACTAGTTACAAAACAGTGAAAGCATTCAGCACTGGGTCTGGGGCACTAGGTCATCAGAGAAAAGAGAATCCCGGAGAGCTCTGGTCGGTTTGGCTGTAAAAAATACACAGCCCCAGAGCAGAAGAAACTGGTAATGGAAGGAAAAGTAAATGTATATGCAAGATCAAAGAGAGGAACTGGAAACCTCCACATTTTCAGATATGTGCCATCCACAGAATGAATCATGGTAACTGGAATGATGAAGGAATTTTTTAGACACTACCCACTATCAACTCTTCTTCCAAGACATAGATGGAGCCTGACTGGCATGGCTCAGTGGTTGAGCATTAACCTATGAATCAGGAGGTCATGGTTCGATTCCCAGTCCAGGAATGTACCCGGCTTGCGGGCTCAATCCCCAGTATGGGTGGTGCAGGAGGCAGCCAATTATTGGTTCTCGCTCATCATTAATGTTTCTATTTCTATCTCTCTCCCTCCCCCTTCCTCTCTAAAATCAATAAAAAATATATTTAATTTTAAAAAATACATAGATGGAACACCTTGGAAATAGAAGACATCTAAGGATCTGAAAAGAAAACTAGACTGGAGAGGATGGAAGACACAGCAATCTTCATTTACAAATGTTCAAAATTCATGAGAAGGATTTTACTGTGCAACTTCAAAGTCAAAAGAACAAGAACTCTGCTTAAAAGCATTCTGGCAATTAGAATGTTGACAATTCAATCAACTGGAGAGAGAGGGCATCAAATTCAACTACCCCCAATCTGTCACTGACCCTTCCAATTGTACAAGGATTGTTCATTCTTCTGAAACAGGGGTGGTTTGGGGGAAAACCCAAAAACATAGAATACATTTACTCTTATTTGATGGCATTAACAGATGTTTGTTTTTTTAAGTCTTTTGTAAAAATATGTTTTCATTGAATCTAAAGAAAGGGAAAGAGAAAGAGAGAGAGAGAGAAACATCGATCAGTTGCCTCTAGTACACACACCACAATCTAGGACAGTGATGGCGAACCTATGACACGCGTGTCAGAGGTGTCACGCAAACTCATTTTTTTGGTTGATTTTTCTTTGTTAAATGGCATTTAAATATATAAAATAAATATCAAAAACATACATCTGTTTTACTATGGTTGCAAATATCAAAAAATGTCTATATGTGACACGGCACCAGAGTTAAGTTAGGGTTTTTCAAAATGCTGACACGCCGAGCTCAAAAGGTTCGCCATCACTGATCTAGGATCTAACCCACAACCTGGGTATGTGCCCTGACCAGGAATCGAACTGGAGACCTTTCATTGCATGGGATGACACTCAACCAACTGAGCCAAACCAGCCAGGACAGATCTGTTCATTTTTCAAGATGTGACAATAGAATCCTGGTTATGTTAAAAGAAAAAGTCATTTATCTCATACTTCAGTGGATATATCACAATTCTAAAAACACAAAAATACATATATACTTTCATTTTTATGCTCCATATATTCACACTTGATGAGACAGTACTAGAGATTTACAATGAAACTGACCAGAGTTAGCTCCATAGCCTCAATGTTTAGTAAAGTTGTCAAGATACTGGATCTTCTGGAAATTTACATGCAATCCTAGAACTGTGGTTAAATGCTAGATATGCACAGCCAACTTCTCAGGAACTAAAAATTATAGCTGAACTGGTTTTGGAGCCTAGACTATGGATCTATGCAAAACCTGGAACGAATTTGTTTCAGTGTATCCAAAAGTACTAGCAAACAGATTTAGAGGTATGGCAGACTTTGTTAATTACCTATCCGATATCCATTCTCCTTCTTCCTTACAAAGGGAAGCCTAAATCTGGCCAGCTAAAAAACATACTTCTCACCATAGCCAGTTTGGTTCAGTGGACAATGTCGAACTGAAGGGTGGCGGGTTTGATTCCGGTCAAGAGCACTTACCTCAGTTGCAGGCTCAATCCCTGGCCCTGGTCAGGTCGCCTGTGAGAAGCAACCAATCGATGTGCCTCTCTCACATGGATGTTTCTCTCTCTGTCTCTCTCCCCCTCCCTCCCTTCCACTCTTCCTAAAAAATCTATGGAAAAATATCTCTAGGTGAAGATGAACAAAAAACAAAACAAACATATTTCTCAGCTTCTCTTATGGCCATGTGATGCAGTGCTGGCCAATGAGATATAAGATGACATGTATTTTCCTTTTACTCCTTCCCTTTCTCCATCCCTTTCTCTTGCCTGGAACAAAGATACAAAATAACTTTTTTTGCTACTGAAAGGAGATAAACATGAGTGTGAACATCTGTTAAGGATAAAGAAGAAAGGAGTATGAAGGTATTGTGGAACTGCCTTACCAGTCCTGAACTACTTAAGTCTAGACTTTATGTTCCATGAGAAAAATAAGCTGCATATTTGTTTAACCTAATACATCAGACTTTCTGTTATTCAGTTCAAAAGCAGTTTGAACTGACAGAGAAGGTGCTGTAAATAAATATCATTTGGCTTATGTTAAAAATAGGTCCTAAAGCCCTGGCCGGAGTGACCCAGTTGGTAGGAGCGTAGTCTTGTACATGGAAAGGTTCAATTCCCAGTCAAGGCACATACCTAGGTAGCAGGTTCGATCCCTGGCGCCAATGGGGGTGTGTGTGGGAGGCAAGAGATCGATATTTTTCTCACATCCATGTTTCTCTCTCCCTCTCTCTCTCTGCCCTTCCCCTTTCTCTAACAACAACAACAAGAAATCATAAAAATGTGCTCCCGTGAGGATTAAGAAAAACTTTAAAAAATATATACAGGTCCTAGAAAACTACCTCAAATGTGCATCAAAAGCAGAATGATAAGTAAATCATGGTACAGTCACAAAATAGAATGCAATGTAATAATGAGATTTAACAACATACAAATCTCCAAACAATCCTGAGCAAAAGAAGCCAGACACAGAAGTACATACTGTATGATTCCACTTACATCTACACTAATAAACTAGAAAGATACAAACTGACTGTACCTTCGCAACACCCACTGAGTAGCCAATCAGGAGTACGAAAATTAACCCAACAAAGATGGTGGGTTAATTTGCATACACAGGCGCTGAGCAGCGGGGGTGGAGTGGGACACTTGCGTCGTCACCATGGCAATGACGCAGGCACTCTGCACTGCCCCAGCCACTCTGAGCCTCTGGCAGCATGGGAAGGCGGGAAGGCGGAAAGGCAGCTCTGGGCCAGAAGAAGGCGGAAAGGCGAAGGTGGAAAGGCAGCTCCGGGAGAGCAAAGGCAGTGCTGGCAGCTAGGGGAAGGAATGCCCATTCTTGCACGAATCTTCGTGCATCGGGCCTCTAGTAATGTTATAATGTATTAAAACAGGCAAAACTAATCTGTGTACCAGTATGTAGTTAGGACACTGGTTTTTTGTTGGGTTTTTTTGTGTGTTTTTTAATAAAGAGAGGGAAGAAAGGAGGGAAGGAAGGAGAGAAACATCAATTTCTGTTCCACTTATTTATGCTTTCAGTGGTTGATTCTTATATGTGCCCTAACCAGGGATCAAACCCACAACCGTGGTGTATGGGGATGACGCTCCAATCAATTGAGCTATCCCACCAGGGCCCACATGACTTTTTTAAAGAAGTAGAATATTAGAGAATTATCTACCCCCCAAAAAAAAATCACAATTTCTGTAAATTCCAAAATGAGATACTATACCAGTCTTAGAGAAAATTATCCATAATAAGCCCAATGTTCTGGAAGAAGCAAATGATTTGATCTTGGAGATAAAGTTACCAGATAACTATTGTTAACAGAATTAAAGATCATGAAGTAAAAACATCAGAAAATGAAAACCACTCCATGACAACCAACCCTTAATAACAAAACACCCTGGGAATTGAAAGTGGAGGAGGAACATACCTGCTGCTTCATGTTTTTGAGGCAACCTTCCAATTCTAGGGTCTAGAATGGTGCCTTGAACATATTGGCATTCAATATAAACTTGTTAAATGAATGAATCTGACCACTTCAAGAACTTTTACTAAGTATGCAGTCACTGTACGGGACATTTCAGAAATAAAGGATGAATAAAGGCTGATTCCTGACCTTCAAAAGTGAACAGTCTAATGGAGAAAGATACTTAAGTAAATAATTGTTAACACATTTCGTACCGCATCGAAATCTCTAAGACATACGCCAGGGACCGCACGTTTTTGGGCAAACTGCACGTTATTTAAATCATCATAACTACAAATCATAATGCACTTTAGGTGTTGTTTTTCAATAATTATAACATTTTTATTTACAAAAACAATTAAACAATTAAAGTTCCTAGTACTTTTTTAACGTATGGTACTGTGTAAAACATTTTCCTCTATGAAGAGGGACCAAACAAAATTTACATAAGTATCTAGATTCGCTCCTTTTTCCATGGGCAGCACAAACTCTGCAGGCTCTCGTAGGAAATTTTTTCTTTCCACTCGCTGGAATACACGTAGGTTCATGCTGTTTCATATCACCTGACAACCTTTTGGGTGGATCTTTACGAGGTGCTCTCCTTGCACCCCCAGGGGAAGGGCTGGACAGATTTGTCTCTAGTTCCGGAGAGCTTTCATTATTGTCATCCGTTATCCAGTCTCTCGCCACCGATAGCAGAAACTGTTTATACTTCATTTTTGCTTGTGGATTGAGGACGTTGTACACTCTAAATGAATTGAAAAGTCTACAGTTTATAAGGTACAGCGCTACTTTTTTTGTCCATTTCATCGTTTTCCTTAGAATGGAACAACACGAAAGGAAGTGTATCAGTTTCGTTGGTTTCCTTCCTTTTTCTGAGAGAGGGCATTTCTAAAAGCGCCAGGAACTTGAAGACGAAGACTATTCGAATGACCAAAATACAATGTAACTGCAATGCTTTATGGGTTCGTGCAATTATATAGTTTTTCGTAGACTGACCTGCACGGTTTCCACCAATGAGATTGCTTCATTCGATGTGGACAAGACAGTGTGTTGACATCTAAGGTCCATAACAGATGGCGCGTGAAAAACGAGAAAACTCGTGAGCGGTCCTTGACAGATGGCGCGCGAAACACGAGAAAGCTCGTGAGCGGTACGAAAGGTGTTAACACTTTATATAAAAGCTAACTGCTATGGGAAGTTTATGACTGTTTTATAGCTCTGAAATTGGAACTATTCAACGTACCTTTATGAGTACTCTAACCATAACAATCATATTGCTTTCAAAATACAATGAAATATTTTTTTAGGTCAGATTTTCTTTGTAATATTGTTATAACCTATATACTTGCAATATCCACTAGCAACACTTCATGTATCTGTCAGACTACCATTTCTCTCAAGTCACAGCTACAGTTCAGTATACTTATTCTATTTCATAATAGTATACATAATTATGAATTCTAATACCTACCCAGTTCATCATATTGCCTGCTATCTCAAACTTACAGTAAAATCAATAAACATCAACAGGGAAATATAAAGAACACTGCAGGGGCCTGGACAGTGTGGTTCATAGATCGACCGTCGACCTATGAACCAGGAGATCACAGTTCAATTCCCGGTTGGAGCACATGTCTGGGTTGCAGGCAGCAATCAATGATTCTCTCCCATCATTGGTGTTTCTATCTCTCTCTCCCTCTCCCTTCCTCTCTGAAATAAATAAAAATATTTTAAAAAATACAATTAATGTGGTGGATTACAGATTACTGTAAATTCTTTAGTTATTCTTCCCATTGAGAAACAGCACCTGTCTTTCCCTTGGTGACTACAATTAATAATACTAAATTGTATGTATATTTAAAAGTTGCTAAGAAAGCAGATCTTAAAAGTTATCACACACAAAATTTGTAACTGTGTGGTGATGGATGCTAACTAAACTTATTGTGATCACTTCACACACTTATTGAATATACACACTTATTGAATCGTTATATTGTACAACTGAAACTAATATATGTCAATTACATCCCAATTAAAAATAATTCCGTAAGTAAATAAATATATAAATGTCTTTCCCTTGAATTTGGCCTTAGTGATTTGCCTGACCAACAGAAGGCAGAAATGACTTCCAAGGATAGGTCCTAGGAGGCCTGAGGTGTCCATCCAGGGTTCTCTGGGAATACTCACTCACTCTATGGACCCTGAGATGGTAGAAGTCTGAATATCCTGTGGTCTCCATGCTGAAAAGAACACATGCTGAGCCCTAACCAGTTTGGCTCAGTGGATAGAGCGTTGGCCGGCGGACTGAAGAAGGGTTCCAGTTTTGATTCTGGTCAAAGGCATATACCTTGGTTGCGGGCTCCATCCAATGGGGGGCATGCAGGAGGCAGCTGATCGAAGTTTCTCACTCATGATGTTTCTAACTCTCTATCCCTCTCCCTTCCTCTCTGTAAAAATCAATATTTTTTTTTTAAAGAACACATGCTGAGACCACTCAGACCTTGAGACTCCATGAAGAGCCCAGCCATGCCAGCACCCAACCACTTGAGTACTGTAATCCCAACAGAGGCCCCACACACCAGAGAGCAGTGATGAGTCCAACTTACAGAGTCCTGCCCAAACTGCAGATTTATGAGTAAAATAGAAGGCTGCTGTTTTAAGCCACTAAGTTTTGAGGTAGTTTGTTAGGTACCAACAGGTAAACAGAATTACATAATGCTTCCAAATCCTTGACTAACAATAAAAGGAAATAATCCAATCAACTTAAGGTGGGGATGGGAAAAGTGAACCTTGTATAACAGATTCAGTTAGGATTTGAAGCAAATCAGTCATCAAATTATTATAAACTAGAGGCCCAGTGCACGACATTCATGCACTGGAGGAAGGGATGGGTGTCCCTCAGCCTGGCCTGCACCCTCTCGCAGCCCAGAACCCCTCAGGGGATGTCCCCTCAGGGAGCGGGCCTAAGCCGGCAGTTGGACATCCCCCAAGGGGGGTCCTTAGCGCTGCTGTGGAGGCAAGAGAAGCTCCTGCCACTGCGCTCACCAGCCATGAGCCTGGCTTCTAGCTGAGTGACCACCAGGGGGCAGCTCCTGCATTGAGCGTCTGCCCCCTGGTGGTCAGTGCACATTATAGTGACCAGGTGTTCTGCCTTTTGGTTGATTTGCATATTAGCCTTTTATTATATAGGATTAACAGGCCTGAACTGAAGAGCTAAATAAAGTACACACTGCCATTGATGGTTTTGGTATAGAAAAGAAACACTATAAACTTGAATACAGGGAAGGAAAATATTTGTACAAATTACCCTTACTGGTTTGATAATAAGCTCTGGTTCTATAAAAGTGCTTATTAATATTGCTGCAAGGCGATTAGGCTAAAGGAGAGTACCCAATCAGATCTGTTATTTGTTACAGGCTAGTTCTTAAACTTTTTGAGGAATCATGTACTCTTGATGAAAACTATGGGCTCTTTCTCACTATAAATACACACATGCACGAATACTCACAAAACATTCCATACAATTTCCCTGCATTTTCAGCCTTTAGGGTCCATGAACCTTAGGTTTAAAACCTGTTTTAGAGGATTATTCAATAATGATCCAAAAATTCACTGAAGCCCTGGCTGGTTTGGCTCAATGGATAGAGCATCAGCCTGCAGACTGAAGCGCCCCAGGTTCAATTCCGGTCAAGGGCACATACCTGGGTTGCGGGCTCCATCCCCAGTAGGGGGTGTGCAGGAGGCAGCCAATCAATGATTCTCTCTCATCACTGATGTTTCTATCTCTCTCTCTCTCTCTCCCTCTCCCCTCCTCTCTAAAAATCAATAAAATATATATATTTTTAAAATCCACTGGATAATGCTGGAATTGTAAAAAATTATAATCAAGTGTTCCACTCAAATTCCAAAAATATTCATATTTCATTAATTAATGGAGAACCCAGAAATTTAAGTCCTGTGTGAATTTAATGTCTACCTAATTTAACCTGAAATTATTACTCAATTTCAGTATCTTAGACCCAGACAATAACCTCCTGAGAGGTGCCTGAAAAAAATACATCGTTCTAATAAAACTTCCTTTAAAGAAAGATTGTCTTTCGGAGACTATGGTTCAGTCTCATGCTACTGATATTGCCTAGTAACTTGGGATTCTTACTTCCTCTTATAAGCCTCTTAAGGATACAGTTCAGCTTCCAACCTCCCTAAATCCTTAGCATCCTCCCTAAACATGAAACTGTACTGGGTCCCAATTATTAACAATGATACTGGTCTATCAGACTAGAAAAAAGTTCTCAAACTTTTTGGTCTCAGGATTTTTATGCTCTTAAAAATTATTTAGAACCCCATAAAACTTTTGTCAGGTTAATTACACCTATTACGGTTTACAGTACTAGGCATTGAAACTAACAAATGCTTTAAATATTAATTCATTTTAAAATAACAATAAGCCCATCATATATTAGCAAAACTTTTTAGTAAAACAGTTTTCAAGGCCCTGGCCACAGAGCTGTTGGTTAGAGCATCGTCCCAATACACCAAGGTTTTGGGTTCCATGCCTGGTCAGGGCACATACAAGAAGCAACCAATGAATGCTTAAGTGGAACAACAAATCAATGCTTCTCTCTCTCTCTCTCTCTCTCTCTCTCTCTCTCTCTGAAGCAACCAATGAATGCTTAAGTGGAACAACAAATCAATGCTTCTCTCTCTCTCTCTCTCTCTCTCCCTCTCCTCCCCCCTTCTCTTCTCTCTCTCAAATCAATTTTAAAAAATAGTTTTCAAAACAGAACTAGTGAGAAGAGTGGCACTGTTCAACATTTTTCAAATCTCTTTAATGTCTGGCTTAATAGAAAGGAGCTGGATTTTCACATCTGCTTCCACATTTTAATCTGTCGTGATATCAGTCATGTCAGTCATTAGAAAACTCCACTCAACACTCAAGGAAGAATCAGCGTGAAAAGGACAAATAACGTCCTAGTATCACCATGAAAAGCTCTGGCCTTGAGGAACCCTGGAAAAGAATCTAAAGACCCTCTGGGCTAAAGCCAGCTGTTAATGTCCCAAGTCCTTTACTTCCTCCTTCAAGTCTTAAGTGAGCAGAATTAAAACTCGAGCAATACATTCTACAACTTACTTTATAGTTCTTTCTGTACATCGTTCTTTCGCCCGACTAGTAAATCTCAACATGTTTCTTAGCCATTTCTGAGCATCAAAATAAAAGGCTGATGAAACTTAACATTGACACCTGTTCTCTCCTCCCTGGCAACCAAGTAAACAACTATCTAGGGAGATACTTATAATGCCATCCCCATACCAACTTGGGAATTAATCTAGACTGTTAGTAATAAGATCCACCCAAAACTAATCTAGATTATAGTTAAGCTTCAAAAATGTAAACGTACGTTTCCCACAACAGTACAAACCCACCAAAGCCTCCCTTGGTATGCCCAAGACGCACAAAACTGAACTGAGTTAAAAGCTTAAGGGAGTAAGTGTGCTCAAGTTAAAAGTTCAAGTGCATTATGGAGTTGAATGCAAAACAGTTTTCTAGATAATTACTAAACAAGTGAAAGGCCCAAAATTACTTTAAAAATCAACGTCGCCTTAGCCAACAAAAGGCCAGACAAAAGCACCTTACTGCTTAAAAAAAAAAAAAAAAAAAAACAGAAAAGGAATCAAGAAAAAGCTTAGCACAGACGACCGGACTCCCCTGATGGGAGTGCACATTCCCAGAAAATTCTTGGTACGAACATCGAAACGGAGCGCTTGGCCCTAACAGGCAGCTTTCTGCACCCGTTCCGCGACGGCTCTGCACACACGAAGCTCTCCGATCTTCCCCTAAAGAGGCTCCGTCTCCCCCGGCTCATGCCCGGAGGGAACGCTTTCCGCGGCCCGAGCAGCTCCGTTCTACTTTGTTTCTCGGTCATCCCGGGGGCTCGCTCGCAACTGGAGAGCTGCGGGCCAATCCCGAGTGAGACGCGGACAGGCACAAGGAAAGGAGCGACAGCTCTGCACCCCGACCTGGAAAAAGACTCCGGAGAGAGCAGCAGGGCCGGTCCCCCGCGACGACCCGAACGGAAAGCAGCTGCCGAGGTCCCCAGCGACACCGACCGCGTCTCCCTCCCCCGGCCCCCGCCCCCGCCCCCCGGCCCCACTCCGGGACCATCCACAGATCCAGGACCAGAAAGTGGAGCCCGCCCGCTTTCCGGGGCCACCGAGCCCGCCGGGGCAGACGCGCTCCCGTTACATAACCGGGGCCCGGAGCCCCGGCTCCAGCCAGCAGTCCTCCCGCGAGGGAGGCAGACGGT
>NW_005871051.1:7011982-7030173 GCF_000147115.1 Myotis lucifugus
CTCGGGCGGCGGGCGAAGTAACTACCGTCTCGTCGGCTCCGCGGAAGGCCGGGCCCCACCCCCCAGGGGAAAACGGGCCCGGTCCCCGCACCGCGCTGGGCCTTTGCTGACAGCCCCCCCTCTCCGTACCGAGCCCGGTTCCGAAGGCTGAGCCAACACACTCCCATTGTCTCCTGGCCGGTCAACCTCCCGAAATAAATCGCATTGGAAACCGGCGCTCCTGGCCCTAGAGCTAAGATTTTTGCTTAACCAGCCCCCACCCCCACCCTGCAAACACGTGACCTTGATGGGGGCGGGGCGGGGGGGCAAAACAAAACAAGGATCTCATGGGACACCATCGGGGTGGTTACTGATGAAAAAGATGCTGCTGAGAAGTTCTCAACTGGTGGGGAGGAGGAGCTAAGTCCGACCCTTGAACTGGTTGCTTTGAGTTCAAGAATGATCCTTCTACGATCTTTAAGAGACAATGGCCCTACAAAAAAAAATAATAAGTAAATACATAATAAAATAAATTACAATGGCCCTACTGGCATAAGCATAGAGGATAAAGAGATAGACAAGTGAAATAGAATAGAGATTTGGAAATAAATCAAGAAGCACTCACATCAGTTAATTTTCAACAAGAATGCCAAGACAATTCAATGGTGAAAGAAATCTTTCAACCTATGTTGCTGGACAACTGGGTATCCGCATGCAAAATAATGAGTTTGGATCACTACCTCGGAATTTATGAAAATTTAACTTAAAAATGAATCGAAGGCCTAAATGTAAGAGCCGAAACTATAAAACTCTTAGGAGAAAACAAAGGCATCAATTTTACTGTTGGATTAGGGATGGCTTTTAGATGTCACACAATTTATTTCAATTTGTGAAAATAAACTGAATTTCATCAAAATTAAAAACTTTTGCCTTTGGTATTGAATAGACAACCTAAAGAAAGGAAGAAAATATTTGCAAATATATATATGGGTCTAATATTCAGAACACATAAAGAACCATTACAATTCAGTTATAAAAAGACAACCCAATATTAAAATTGACTAAAATAATCTGAATAGTCATTTATTCAAATGACATTGGTATGCTCTACATCATTAGCAATCAGGGAAATGCAACTTAAAACTACAATGAGCCCTGACTGGTTTGGCTCAGTGGATAGAGCGTTGGCCTGCGGACTGAAGGGACCCAGGTTCGATTCCAGTCAAGGGCATGTACCTTGGTTGCGGTCACATCCCCAGTGGGGGGGTGTGCAGGAGGCAGCTGATCGATGTTACTAGCTCTCTATCCCTCTCCCTTCCTCTCTGTAAAAAATCAATAAGATATATTTTTTTAAAAAAACTACAATGAGATACAACTTCACACCACTAGGATATCTGCAATTAAAAAGAAAATGATATTTAGAAGTGTTGGAAAGCATATGGAGAAATTAAAATCATCATATACTATTTAGGAGGAATATAAAATGCTTTGGAAAACATTCTGGCAGTTCCTCCAACTGTTAAGCACAAAGTTAGTGTGATCCAGCAATTCTACTCCTAGATATATACCCAAGAGAACTGATGACATATGTCCACACAAAAACATGTATGCAAATTTTCACAGCAACATTATTCATAATAGCAAAAGAGTGGAAACAACCCAAATATCCATCAACTGACTAATGGAAAAACAAAAGTTGTATATCCATACAATGGAACATCATTAGGCCATAAAAAGAATGAAGTACTCAAGCAATGTTGATAAAACTAGAGAACATGCTAAGTGAAAGGAGCCAGTCATAGAGTATCATTCCATTCATATGACATGTCCACAATACGCAACTCTACAGAGACAGAAAATAAATTAGTAAACTACTGCTCCAGCCTTCTAGTAGGGCAGGGGGGTGAGGGAGGAAATAGAGACTGACTACTAAGAGGCACAGGTTTTCTTTTGGCAGTGATGAAAATACTCTAAAATCGATTGTGATGATGGTTGCACAACACAGTGAATATACTAAAAAACTAGAAATTACACATTTTAAATAGGTGAACTGTATGAAATGTTAATTATACCTCAATAAAACTGTTACATATAAAATACAATGGAGCCTTAGCTGGTTTGGCTCAGTGGCTAGAGCGTTGGTCTATGGACTGAAGTTCCCAGGTTTGATTCCAGTCAAGGGCACATACCCAGGTTTCGGGCTCAATCCCCAGTGGGGGGTGTGCAGGAGGCAGCCAATCAATGATTCTTTCTCATTATTGATGTTTTTATCTCTCTCTCCCTCTCCCTTCCTCTCCGAAATCAGTAAAAAATATTTATTAAAAAATATATCTATCCCTAACCGGTTTGGCTCAGTGGATAAAGCGTCGGCCTGTAGATTGAAAGGTCCCAGGTTCGATTCCAGTCAAGGGCATGTACCTTGGTTTCGGGCACATCCCTAGTAGGTGGTGTTCGGGAGGCAGCTGATCGATGTTTCTCTCTCATCGATGTTTCTAACTCTCTATCTCTCTCCCTTCCTCTCTGTAAAAAATCAATAAAATATTTTAAAATATATATATATCTATAATAATAAAAGCATAATATGCTAATTAGATAGGACAGCCGAACCGCACAACGACCATCCAGACGACCTTCTGGGACCATGCTATGACACCCACTGGCGCCAGACCAGCCAAGATGGGTGCTATGCGATTGGTCGGGGGCCCGGCCATTGTCCCATGATCGCCCTGCAGAGGGAGGCCAAGGCCACCAGCCAGCGGGGCGATCAATCAGGGGGCTCTATCATCACCCCAAAGAGGGAGGCCCAGGCCACCAACTGGTGGGCTATGGCGCGTGGGCAGGGCCTCCCTCTGGAAGGGAAGCCTGGGTCCCGGGTGCCAGAGAGAAGCTAGTGCCAGCAGCCAGGGGAAGGAAGGCCTGCTCTTGCACGAATTTCGTGCATTGGGCCTCTAGTATGTATATAATAGAGCTGGGAGGAGCTGCTAATAATAAGTAAGGTATTATTAATGGAGTACAAAGGACATTTACATTCAACCAGATGTCCAATGAAAGCTTCCCAAAAAAATCTAAATTGAAATCCAAAGGGTAAGTAGAAATCAGCTACAGCAGCAATTCTTAAACGTTTTGGTTCCAGAACTCCTTCAAACTTTTAAAAATTGCTGAAGATTCCAAAGAGCTTTTGTTTATGTGTTATTGCTATCAATATTTAACATGTTAGAAATTAAAACTGAAAAAAATATTAAATATGTATTTGTTTAAAAATAATAAGCCCTTGAAATGCATAAATAACATATTTGTATAAAAAAAGACTACATTTTCCAAATTCAAAAAATAAAAAACCTAATGAGAAGAATGACAGTGTTTTTTGTTTTTGCAAATGTCTTGAATTTTTTAAATGCCTGGCTTGATAGAAGACACCAGGTAGTTGTATCTACTTCATTCAATTGTTGCTGTATTTGTTATAATTTGTTTATGTAAAGAACATACAACCTCATGCAGGTATATAATTGGAGGAGGGAGGAAGGACTATTAGCTTTTTCAGATCATTGTGATATTTTCTTTGATAGTACACCCCAACTGGACAAGTGGTAGTTTCTTTTTTTAAAATATGCTTTTCTTGCCAAAACCGGTTTGGCTCAGTGGATAGAGTGTCGGCCTGCGGACTGAAAGGTCCCAGGTTCGATTCCGGTCAAGGGCATGTACCTGGGTTGCGGGCACATCCCCAGTGCCCGCAGAGATGTGCAGGAGGCAGCTGATCGATGTTTCTCTCTCATCGATGTTTCTAACTCTCTATCTCTCTCCCTTCCTCTCTGTAAAAAATCAATAAAATATATTGTAAAATAGATATATAGATATATATATATATATATATATATATATATGTTTTTCTTGATTTGAGAGAGAGAGGAAGGGCAGGGGAGAAACAGAGAGAGAGAAACAACAATGTGAGAGAAACACATCGACTGGTTGCCTCTTGCACGGGCCCCAACCAGAGCCCTTGACAGGACTCCAACCTGGACACTTAAGTCTAAGGGCTGATGCTCTATCCATTGAGCAAAACCGGCTGGGGCTGTAAGGCCCCACATTTTAGACTCTCTTCCTTTCTGTTGCTTCTTACAAACCCTTAAGGGATTTCTTTCCTGATCTCATCTCTTTCTTATAATATCTTGCCACTCTCTTCTAAAAATAACCTCTATTAAGTTTCTATTTTCTACTCCCTTCCCCCAGGGCTCAGTAGACATGTGGTCTGCTGCTCAAATAATCTCAGGCAACAGTTTTGCAAAATGTTTTGCCACTGCATCTCATGGCTTACCATCTTTTTGGCCATTGATATTAGGTTTATTCTGCCCACCACCCACCTGTATGTAAATGTCACATAGGTTTGTTTGTTTTTACAGTAGTGTTCCACTCTGAGCAATGAACAAAACAAATAAAGCCTCTACTCTCATTGCGCTTACATTCTATAGGTTTCTTCTAATTCTTCATAGGTTTTCTTTTAAAACACGCTGCCCTAGGTGGTTTGACTCAGTGGCTAGAGCATCAGCTAACGGACTGAAGGGTCCCAGGTTCGATTCCGATCAAGGGCACATACTCGGATTAGGGGCTCGATCCCCAGTAGGTGGTGTGAAGGAGGCAGCCAATCAATGATTCTCTTTCATCATTGATGTTTCTATCTCTCTCTCCCTCTCCCTTCTTCTCTGAAATTATATATATATGATTTTTTTAAAAATGCTTGCCCTAGCCCCGGTTTGGCTTAGTGGAAAGGGCGTTGACCTGCAGACTGAAGAATCCTGGGTTTGATTCCAGTCAAGGGCATGTACCTTGGTTGCAGGCTCCTCCCCATTGGGGCCCAGGGCCCGTGCAGGAGGCAACCAATCGATGTGTTTCTCTTACATTGATATTTCTCTGTCTTTCCTCCTCCCTTCCACTTCCCTAAAAATCAATGGGAAAATATCCTCAGGTGAGGATTAATGTAGGGAGTGGCTATAGGGTTAAGCCTCCGACTGACCTGTTGTTGGCAAAGCCACAAACAAGTCCCAGCTTAGAGGGCATAGCCCTCTTAGCATAATTAGGCTTGACCTTATGATGCTCCCTAGATCTTATCTGGGTAGCTAATGGGCTGCGGGAGGTGCAGCAAGTGCTGCCAAAACAAGTGAAATTCACGAGAACATTGTAACTATGGTGACCACTACCTTGTTTACCTCTGACTATAAAGGCTCAGCTTGCCTCTGGATTTCTCTCTGTGGCCTCAGCCAGGCACAGGAAGATCCACCTAGACCAGTGATGGCAAACCTTTTGAGCTTGGCGTGTCAGCATTTTGAAATACCCTAACTTAACTCTGGTGCCGTGTCACATATATAAATTTTTTGATATTTGCAACCATAGTAAAACAAAGACATATTTTTGATATTTAATTTATATATTTAAATGCCATTTAATAAAGAAAAATCAACCAAAAAAATGAGTTCGCGTGTCACCTCTGACATGCGTGTCATAGGTTCGCCATCACTGACCTAGACCCAGCTTATTCTCTCTGTCTGTCTTATTCTGTCTACATCCTTCGCCGCCGCCCCCCCCTCAGGCTCACCGAACCCTTGGTTGAGCTTGCCCACCACAGATTAACAAAAAACAAAAACAAAAAACATGCTTGTTTGAAAATGAACTCAGGATTTGTTGGGGTTTTTTTTTCCCTTTTATTTTGAGGTTACATTTATGAAAGTTGGGGATAGCAGAACAAAGGAAGGGCTTAGGTATAGAAGAAGCCACAGGAGAGAAGCCTAGGCATGCTCTGCTTTGGCCCTCCAGAATTGTTATGGGGGAAAGTGAGTCACATAGGGCAGAATGGACTGACTGAGAAATAAAAGTCACAGTGACAGGAGTGAGCCAAGGCAGGCTCCTATTAGCTCTGACACAGTCAGAGAAAAGGGGGCCTTGGAGACAGGTTCAGGGGGTTACCTAGGACGAAATGCCACTGCCTGCTGCTCCCCTGGTTGCAAGTCTTGCTGAGACTCTTTGAGATTAGGAGAAAGAGAACATAGGTACATGCTTGAGAAAGGGGGAAGAAAGCTCTGGGCGTGCTCCAAAGGAAGCCCACAAGAATTTATTTTCATGAGGTATGATAAGACATGAAGACATGAAAATGATTGTTATAAAGAAAAAATTTTTGCTGAGAGTGGGAACAGCCAGGGAGAGATAAATGGAGGAAAAAGGAGACAGATGTAATACTTTAAATAATAAAGAATTTTAATTAAAAAAAGAAAGCTAAAGAATTTTTTTAAAAGTTTTTTTTCAATATGTTTTTTCTTATTGATTTCATGAGGAAGGGAGAGGGAGAGAGAGACAGAAACATCAGTGATGAGAGAGAATAATCAGCTGCCTTCTGCACGCCCCCCAGTGGGGATCGAGCCCACAACCCAGGCATGTGCCCTGACTTGGAATCGAACCACAACTTCCTCGTTCATAGTTTGACACTCAACGACTGAGCCAAGCTGGAAAGGCCATAATTTTATACGGGGAAAGGATACAGATCGAAATCAGTAATGGAAGAAACACACAGGGCAAAACCTGGCAGAGTTCCAAACACAAAACTTCCATTGTCCTCTCCCATCAGTGAGGATGTCCTTACCGTCCCAGCCCTGAAGTATGACAATATTCATACATTATTGCCAACTAGGTTCAGAGATTTTTAAAAAATATTTTTATTGATTTCAGAAAGGGGAAGGGAGAAGAGAGACATAGAAACACCAATGAAAAAAAAAAACACCAATGATGAGAGAGAATCACAGATCGGCTGCCCCTTGCACGCCCCCCCACTGGGGATTGAGCCCACAACCCAGGCATGTGCTCCTAACTGGAATCTAACCTGGGACCCCTCAGTCCACAGAGGCTGACGCTGTATCCATTGAGCCAAACCAGCAAGGGCAGTTTCAGAGATTTTTGTTGGGGCTTAATAATCTAGGCATACCAATTGATTGATTGATTGCCCATACGGTTGAACTTATGGCCTGGTTGATCACATGTTTGGTCTTTCCTGAATGAGCAATCCCCACCCTAAACAAAGACACTCCTATCAAATATGATGTAGATTACCTCCCAGAAGCCAAGGGCAAAGGCCAGACTTGGGCAAGGCCAAATTATCCTATATAATAAAAGGCTAATATGCAAATTGTCCACCCACGACCCCTCCCCCCGGCTGGACCCGCCCCTGATTGGCACCCATCAGAGTCGCCAGCCAGACCCCACCCGTGCACAAATTCGTGCACCAGGCCTCTAGTTTTCCATAATTAACAAGAACTTCAATTTATTTATTTTTTCAAATCATTTTCCACCCTCATTGTATATATTTTCTACCCTTTTCTGATTACATACAAATGACAGATTTATTTTAAAAATTTTTTTATTGATATTAGAGAGGAAGGGAGAGGGAGAGAGAGAAACGTCAGTGATGAGAGAGAATCATTCATCGGCTGCCTCCTGCACACCCCCTACGGGGATCAAGCCCACAACCCAGGCGTGTGCCCTTGACCAGAATCGAACCTGGGACCCTTCAGTCCGCAGGCTGACGCTCTATCCACTGAGCCAAACTGTCTAGGGCACAAATGACAGATTTTTATGACCAATTAATCTTCAATAGTTTTCAGAGAGGGCGTGTGTGGCCACAGATACAGAAATTGAACCATTATAAAAGCTAGCTACCTTTCATTTGCAGGGAGGAAAAAAATTTTTTTCATTTATATACAAACAGAAAACCAATAGCCATAGCTTTCCAACTTCAGCCAAGGGTTGAAAGGAAACGGAGCACAGAACTCACCAGTTGGTTACAGTAGTTCCAGATCTCAAAGAGCTATTTTCTGTTCACAGCCACATAAAACATTTTTAGTTATGTAACTCATAATGCCCCACTGACAAGACAAATAACAAAGAGTGGCAGGACAAACAGACAAATGAACAAATAATCAAAAAACAAACAAAAGAAGTCACATACTCTGCCTTCTGCTAGCCAACTGGGACAAGATTCCTGGTACCTATCTGACTGGATACACCAAATAGTCATAAACAAACAAATATGTCAGATTTCATGTTATTGCCAGCAGCAGTTGTACAAATCAAAATCAGAACAACATCCAGACTTGGCCATTAACTAGAAACAGAAACAGAAATAGAGAAAGACATTTAGTCAGTAAAGCTCTATTGCCACATAAGAGGCAACGCAAGAGCCAGAAAGATTATGTCTAGGTGAGAAGAGTACTCCTCTGGTACCGCAGTCTACTCAGTGTCAACAGGTAAATCATTTGGGGAAAAAATGTATTTGCAAAGAAAGTTATTAAGGAGGCCAGTTTTCAAAGGCTTGCTCATCACAAAACAAAACAGAATAAACAAAGCATTCATTAAAAGAAAAATACAACGTTACCAAGTTAACAATTAGTTAATAAAAAGTTGCATTTTTCTCACATAATTATGTGTGTGTGTTTTTTTAATTCTCACCCGAGGATTTTTTTAAAAGTATATTTTATTGATTTTTTACAGAGAGGAAGGGAGCAGGATAGAGAGTTAGAAACATCGATGAGAGAGAAACATCGATCAGCTGCCTCCTGCACACCCCCCACTGGGGATGTGCCCGCAACCAAGGTACATGCCCTTGACAGGAATCGAATCTGGGACCCTTCAGTCCCCAGGCCGACACTCTATCCACTGAGCCAAACCAGTTAGGGCCACCCGAGGATTTTTTAATTGACTTGACAGAGCGAGAGAGAGAAACACCATTGCGACACAGAAACATCGATCGGTTGCTCCCCATACGCACCATATGCAGCAAGACCCAGGATTGAACCCACAACTTTTGCTGCCCAGGATGACACTCCAACCAACTGAGCTACCCAGCCAGGGCTCAGATGATTATCTTATCTGCAAAGCTGATCTTCAGATATCAGCACTGCAAAAGTCAGTGGGAGAGTTGTTTTTCTTTGGGAGTAAATAATTTACAGAAAGGCTCAAGGTTTCATTTAATTTGGGATCTAGAACTAGACCCTAATTTTGTTGTGTCTTGTTTTTGTTTCTTAGGATACGTGGTGGTTTGTGTGTTCCCTTTCTATAGGGTGTGATATGCATGTTTACCCTTAGTGGAAGCAGGCAATGTTTATTTTTTAAAATATATTTTTATTGATTTCAGAGAGAGAGAGGGAAAAAGAGGTAGAAACATCAATGATGAGAGAGAATCATTTATTGAGAATCATTTATTGGCTGCCTCCTGCACGCCCCACTCTTGGGAATAGAGTCCACAAGCCTGGCATGTGCCCTGACCGCCAGCCTTTAGTTTCCTTCTTGATGTCACCTCCTCTTGTCTATATGAATTATTGTCTTAATTTAATTATATGGGCACTGTGCAAAGACAACTTTTAGGAAATGCCACAGGAAAGAAGTTTCTCATTGAATATTTTCACTTCTCTTTGTGTAAAGGGTTCAAGCTTTAGACACAAGGAAAAGAACTTTACTTCTTGCAGATATTCATTCATTAAATGTTTACAAATCACTTAATGAGATCTGACTTCATGACTAGCACATTATTCCTTATAAGGATCCAAGTAAGTGAAAGATACAGATTCCATTCTCTAGCAGATGCACTGCCGTTAAGGAAACTATGCTCCAAAAAGTATAAAGTTATATAACAATATAAAGAGATGCAGTGTTTCCAATTCATCTGCCCACCCCACCACACCCCACCCCACCCCACCCCCCTCTCCTAATCCAGCCATTTTGGCTTCTGTTTCCCTGACGACACTGGATCCTACTGTATAATCAATCACGCTCTCGTCTGTACCATAGATTCCCCTACCCCTTGATTTCCCCCCACTTTCATCTTTTTGTGTTACTTAGTTCAGAATTTTCATTTCTCTTGATGCCCGGTTGCAGAGCTGCTTGTGAAAATCAAGTTACCTAGTGTTCCGAAACTTCCAGGAGGTTGTTCTTTAATATTTGCAGGCAATCTGGATATTGGGACTGGGAAGTGAGGAAAGAAATTTTACTGCTATTGGAAGCCAGACTTGTGTAAGAATTGGGGTATTTAAACCAGTCAAGGAGACTGCAAGTTATCAGAAAAGCAAATTATGAGAGGAGTTAGCTTGAAACGCAGGCCGATAGGGCAGGGATCCAGCGGGAAGCAAAGGCAGGTAGAACGTAGACAGGGGCAGACACGGCAGTTTAAGCAAGCCTAATGACGGAAACCAGCCATGCTGAAAAAAATAAAATATTTTTGGATGCAGAGCGGGAGGCATGGGAAACCAAGGGAGGCCTGCAATAAACAAGGTGTAGGTACACATAGAAACAGCAAGTTCAGGTTCGTTGCTGTGCACAACGAGGGACTCAATCAGGTGGTGAAATAGATAGATATGGAGCAGGCTTGTAGCACATATATGCTAAGAAGGCAACCCATTCTTTGGGCCCCCTCCCCGGTGGGGAGTCTGAATCTGTAATAAATTCTCCCCACTTTTGCTTAAATTTTCTGGTCCGCGTAGCTCATTCTTCAACATCCCGAGACACGACCCCCGGAAAACACCTCGGCTCACCGTTCCGGTTACCAATTACACTAAGAAAAGAACAGAACATCTACATTCATACCCTAGAGTCATTGCAGTAGAAAAAAAGGGGGGGGGCGGGGGAGAGGCCCACATATATTTGAAACACATCTGTGCAAAACAATCACTTTGGCCAGAAAGAACTATCAGGAGAGCTCGCAGATACTGTGACGACCATGCTGTCATTCTGAGGACTTCAAGGCAGGAGTACAGCCTACAGTGGTTCTCAACCTTCTGGCCCTTTAAATACAGTTCCTCATGTTGCGACCCAACCATAAAATTATTTTCGTTGCTACTTCATAATTGTAATGTTGCTACTGTTATGAATCGTCATATAAATATCTGATATGCAGGATGGTCTTAGGCGACCCCTGTGAAAGGGTCGCTCGACCGCCAAAGGGGTCGCGACCCACAGGTTGAGAACCGCTGGCCTAGCGGCTTGCACTTCCCAAATTACACATGCCTGCGGCAGACACCGAGACACACATGGAATATATCATATACGAGCCCTAAAAATAATAGTAAGCAAAGTTTTATTTTGACTCTGTGCAGTCTGCAGGCATAAAAACTCGTTGCCTGACAAAATCTCGCGACAATTCCGTGGTTTTCTCCCGCCTCCCCCCCCCCGCCGTGGCGGGAATATTGCGGAAGTGACGTCCCGCTACGCTTCTCGCGTCACGTCACCCGCCGGAAGTGCGCTACTTCCCAGAATCCTCGGTGGAGGAGAAGCGCGTTCACGCGTGCTGCACGCAGCGCAGTGTGGAACATTTAGGCAACGTGGTCTGGTGCTCTGCAGGGCAGCGTGCGCGCTTGTGCTTGTCCCGCCGCGGCCTTGCGGGCTTGGGGGGCCGCACATCGGGTCTTTTTCCGTCGGGATAAGAGCTCGCGGCGGGTCGCGCAGCGCCCGGACCCGGCCTAACCATGCTGGTGCTGTTTGAAACGTCCGTCGGCTACGCCATCTTTAAGGTAGAGGGGAGAGTGAGCCGTTGGAGGGGGAAGGCGGGTGTTGGGCCGGCGGGAGGAGGAAAGACTCCCGGAGCGGGTGACCCTGCTCAGGGTTGCAGGGTGCCTTGTATGCTCCCTGCTCTGGAAGGAAGGGCCAGGCTTTGGGCGCGGGAGGCGCGTGTTCCGGCGAACACGTGGCCTCGCTCTGTGGGGTGCAGGGTTCTGGGTGAGAGGGTTTGGCCGGGTTGGAGAGAGCTGAACAGAAGCCATGTTAGAGTTTTAGAGGTTATGAGGGAGTTGGGGCTTTATCCCGAGTGTTTCGAAGAACGGCTGAGAAGTTCCCACGAGAGGAATAGATTCCCTGTGCTGTCTGGCCGGATTGCAGGGCTGCAGGCAAGGGAGCCAGGGTGGTTTTGCATCAAAGCAGACAAGATAAAGATGCTTTGATTGAGGTTGGTAGGAAGATGGTCTTCGGGGGAATTTTAAGGGTAGAACTGACGGGATTGGCTGATGGGTTGAGCGGGGTTTTGGTGTCAGTAAGTGGGTGCGCGATGATAGGGAAGGGAAACAGGTGGTTGAGTTTTGGGGGGGGGGCTGAAGAGTTAGGGGTTGGCTGCAGGAAGCTTGCGATGTTTATTAGACGTGGAAATGCAACCGTCATTTCAAATTTGAAGCCGACCTAGGGGAGAAATCTGGGTTGATGATGATCAAGGTGAGATTAGGGTGTTTTAGTAGGTAAAGTTTGAAGTTAAGGCTTCATCAGCATAGAAATTATTGAGCAGTGAGTGGGGCGTTCGTATCTTGGGAGGCTATTGAAATGTTAGGAAGAAAGAGGTAAATTGAGGCCATTCTCCTGAGCTCCACTTCCAGGAGCTTGTTCTATAGAAATGCAACGTGTATATATGCAACAACGTTTTCTGAAGGATAAGGAAAGTTTAGCAATAACCTAAATATTTCTCAATAAAAGTATAAATGGTGGTATATTCATACACAGCAATTCTAGGTTGTTAAAACCTAAGATTACATGCACGGTATGCTAAGTGTGCGGTATGCACAAATAAAATGTCACCCAGTCAAAAAGTCTTAAAGAATATATCCCTAAATGTCAATAACTGATTCTTAGATTTAAAGTGCCCTTTTTTTTTTTCTTTGCATTTTAAAATTTCCAATGTCGGGATGTGTCTTATAATTGATGGCATCTTAGTTTTAGAGAAATCCGTAATACTTCTGTTAAGATGATTAGCAATGAATAATAAAATGTATTCTATAGAAAGCAGTTAATTGATCATATAAGATATGCATGGTTTATGTTGATAGATGCTACAAAATTGCCTTCAAGAAATCCTCTTAGTTTCACTTAAATCAAGAGTGAATACAAGTTATTTCTCTACACCCTGACCAGTACTCTGTGATAAGTTAACTGCTCAAGTACAAGATAGGGTAGGATCAATCTTAAGATGCATTTCCCCCCCTATTTAATTTAACATCCTTGACATTAAGATGTCTTACAGTTGACAGCAGGTCAGTTTAATTGGCAGTATAAAATAATGGCATATTAAAAGTATTCTAAAGAAAGTATGAATACGATAGGCTTTTTGAAGGAGTTAAGGTGTCCTTAAAAATAGAAAGTTTTCAGCAAAGACATTCCCCCCACCACCACCACTAGATCTGGATTCCATCCAGTTATTAAATGTGCTACTTGAGCTACTAATTTGAAAATTTTATACTGGGTGAGAAAACTGGTTCATTATTTCAGAGGAAAAAAGTAACTTACACCATCCTCATTTCACATGTGCAGTTGTACTTGAAGTGTGTAGGTGTATGTGGGTGCCTAAGCTCTGCTTTTATTTATCTATCGTAAATTCTCACCCAAGGATATTTTTTCCATTGATTTTTAGAGAATGTGGAAGGGAGGGAGAGAGACAGAAGCAGTGATTGATATTGGGGGTGGGGGTGGTATGTGCCCTTTACTGGAATCTAACTCGGGACCCTTCAGTCTGAGGGCCGACGCTCTAACAACTGAGCAACTGGCTAGGGCTAAGCTGTGCTTTTTTAAAGAATTATTTAAATATTTATTACAGGTTTTGAATGAGAAGAAACTTCAAGAGGTTGATAGTTTGTGGAAAGAATTTGAAACTCCAGAGAAAGCAAATAAAATGTAAGTCACCTTGAAAATAAGAATGTAGCATTTCACATTTGTAGGAGTTCTTTTTACACACCCCTCCCCTCCGTTCACATAATTGTTATATTCATAACTTTTAAAATGTATTTCAGGAATGATACTGGTATGAGCCTAATTATTAGATTTCCTTATTTGGAGCATAAGCTATCTCTACTAGTTTTTATTAGTTTCAGACTAATAAAAGTACTTTTTCGTAAGTTCTTTCAAAGCATGAACTGATTGTGAATTAAGTATAAATTTCTGTTAAAAGTAATATTTGTCAAAAAGCATGGATTTAACTTTTAGTTTCTCTAAGTTAGTGTTATTCCAGTGTTTTTTAACTTAATTTGAAGTTTATTCATTCTTTATGACTTCTACTTCCTAGCTCCCACTGGAGTAATAACTAGGTAGGACATCCTGGAAAGGTTTACCTGAGTTCCCCACGGTCTCTGGAGTAGAAAATAGAGAGTAATGTTGATGCCAGCTTAAGGAATGAGTGGTAAAGAGAGCTGGCTTTTCCTCGAGGTAGTCATGATGGCTCCCACCCTCTGTGAATCACCTTTTGAAATAACCCATTTAGTGGATGTGGTCCTAGGAAGGACCTGACTGATATCTTGATACATGTGGATTTCGGTTATGTCGTTTCATAATTCACCTGCTAGTGCTAATAAAAACTCACAAGAATAGAAAAAAACTATTAAACCTTGCTAAAGATAAAGAGTGTTGAACCCAAAGAAATGTCATACTAAATAGTTCAGTGGTTCTCAACCTTCTAGCCCTTTAAATACAGTTCCTCATGTTGTGACCCAACCATAAAATTATTTTCGTTGCTACTTCATAATTGTAATGTTGCTACTGTTATGAATCGTCATATAAATATCTGATATGCAGGATGGTCTTAGGTGTGACCCCTGTGAAAGGGTTGTTCGACCGCCAAAGGGGTCACGACCCACAGGTTGAAAACTGCTGAAATAGAGAAACAAATACATAGTTCTAGCATTTGTAGTGGCAAAAACCCAAAATTTGAAATAATGCTCATTGGTACTGTAATTGTTGAATAAATTTTTGTATATCTATAGATCTCTTACATATCTAGAGAGTGGCCCATGATATACTGAGAAAACCATAATTCAAATTTTGTATAATGTGATCCCATTTTTGCCATGTTCTTGTGCATCTATATATGCATTTATGCAAATACAGAGAGGTATGAGCAAATGCCACTGCAGAAGGGTGCAAATAGGGGTGAGTGAGGTAGGACAGATTAAATTACTACTTTTTCCGTAAATCTTTGTATTGTTGGGTGTGTGTTTAAGGGGCCAACAGGGTGTTTCTGACCAGGTAAGAAAAGCTTGCTTAAGATAATATTTTAGACACAATAGAAGACTGATTCATTCCCATTCATATTCTCTCTCTCCCTCTCTCTCTCTCTCTCTCTCTCTCTCTCTCTCTCTCTCTCTCTCTATTTCTCCCTCCCTCCCTCCCTAAAATATATTTTTATTGATTTCAGAGAGGAAGGGCGAGGAGGAGAGAGATAGAAACATCAATGATGAGAATCATTTATTGGCAGCCTCCTGCATGCCCCCTACTGGGGATTGAGCCCACAACCCGGACATATGCCCTTGACCGGAATTGAACCTGGGACCCTTCTGTCCCCAGACTGATGCTCTGTCCACTGAGCCAAACTGGCTAGGGCTAATTTTCTCTTTTTAAAGGGATATATGCTTTAATTGGCTGGGTTAACTTGATTCATTGTTGTCAATGATGTATTCTTGTTGGAACTGAATCTAAGTGATCTCACTCAAATATTCGTCACTACCACTGAGACAGCAATGGATTAAATGTATTTGTTTCCATATGAAATGATGTTACTCTGCACATAAGTGTGGGAGAAAGAAGGGAGTAAAATTAAAATAAGGTTGACAGAAATCAGGTCTGACAATAAGCTGTTGTTTAATGGTATTTTTACTGGAATGACAAGTTAGTGTCCTAAGATTCCTGGCCTAAGACGGACTCGCATGCCTTTTCTTAGGCATCTGAGTCTAGCTTTAAGCAACGGAGGTGATGTTGAAGCTTTAGCATCTTTCCTGTGGTTTAGATGTGGTAGCCAACCTCTTTGCTGTTGATTCCTTCAAAGCCTACAACCTTCTCTATAATAGTCCAAACATTACTAGCCTAACATTTAGAGGAACCGGTCATTTTGTGAAGAATATCTAACTTTGCACCCTGGTACCCTTTGGCAGGAACGTTTCTTTTATCAGTGCATGCTTTGGAAACAGTCCGACACCCTTTCCTGAATATGTGGCTTTTACAGAAATCAGTGTGCCTGCATGACATTTTTTTCTTTCTTCTAGAGTTAAGCTAAAACATTTTGAGAAATTTCAGGATACAGCAGAAGCATTAGCAGGTAAAGTCAAAGGCTAGCTTTTTTTGTTTTTAATCTTGGCAATTTGTTATCCTTATTAAAAAAATTGTTTGCTTCAGTTGCCTGAGTTAACCTTATTCAATGTTGTCAATGATGCATTCTTTTCAGAACTGAATTTAAGTGATCTAACTAATTCGTCACTACCACTGAGACAACATTGAGTTAGCTTTTTTCACCATAGGGCTGGTTTCCCCCCCATGTGATGAGAGCTGAGGAGTGGTTAAATTGATCTCCCTGTGGAAACCAAGAGCATAATGCTAAAGCACAATTCAGTAAAAGCTGTTCTACAAGGGACCAAGGTAATGTGGTCAAGCACACAGCTCTGATCATTCTACTACAACGGTAACGTTGAGAATAGCCAGCATTCCCCGTTGAAATAATAAAACAGCTCTCCAAGGATAACATTTTTAGTTTGAAAAAGCACAACATTATTAAAAGTTTTAGGAAAACTAATACCTTTAGGTTTGTGTTTATTTATTATGAAACTACAGAGGCATAAGAGCTGTTACTTAAGGAGGCATGATTTTTTATGCTTTAGAAGAATGGATGGCTGATCCTTCAATTAGTCGTTCTGATAGGACAACAGACATACTTTAATAGGGTTTATTAACTTGACTTGGCTTCAGTAAGCAATTGGTTTTATACGTTGTTTTTTTAATATTAGGGGACACAAGACCAGATATAAAACCCTAATCATAAATTTTTCAGTTGCTTACATTCTATACCATATCAGCCACCTACTTGAAGTATAATTTGAAAATGAAGGGCCATAAGTAAGGATGTGCCTTAATGAATTTGATAGATCCAAATAATTTGTTTCATCAGCCACAGGAGAAGGATATAGTTCTCTTGTGAAACTTAGGAATCCAACTAAATAAATATGCTGGATTATTAATGGGCCATCCTAATCTTGGCAGAGGGGTGAGCTGAAGGAAGACCCAACGATGGGCCAATTTTTTAATTTTTAAAAATGGTTCTAGGGCTGCTAAATTGGTAATAAAAGCCTTATAGCGCCATAAAGCACAACTATAATAATTTTTACCTGGGGAATTTTTAAAATACAGTTCTGTACATCATAGCTTTAAAGTTAAATATGGGTAAATGCACTCGGATGCATTAGTCACATAGTAGAGTTGTAAAGAGCTGCAAGCCCTGATTCTGAGTGGCCTCTCTTGAACTTATTTTGTATATAACCTCTTTAATCTTTTTGGGACATTTCTGACCAATCCTTATTAAACTATTAAATGGATAGGTCCAACCTCTACCCAAACATGAAGCAAGTTTTTACTATAGCTAATATATTGATCACATAGAGTTTGTCAGATTTTGTATTCATCGTTCCAAAATCTTGAAACAAACCTGTGAAGTAGGTAATATCACTATTTTTCAGATGATAAAACTGAGGCTTCAGAAGAAGCACATTTCCCTACCAGGTTTTTGGTATTTCTTAAAATATTGTAAGATATATAGTGAAAATTCCATAGGAGGTGAGAACCCTCTGACCCTCCCCTTAATCTAAGTTCCATGAAGGCAGAGACAGTTGTTTGCTTTCAAACCCCTAGATTCTAGCACATAAATATTTTGGGGTAAATGAATGAAAGTAGAAAACTCTATCAGGAATCTGGTCACAGAAACTTCTACAATGCCTTTTCCCATCTGTTTTACCAGAAATTTTAACATTGCCTTATTACTAAGAACAGAGTTCTTCCTGAGAATTAAACTTCCCACTGCCTGTTACAAGGCAGTTTTGATGTGACAACGAAAATTCAGTGGTTGCAGATGTCAGACTATGCGTTAACACTCCATATTGTAAGAAAGCATCTGATGAGGTATAATGTCAATTTATATTGGTCCCAGACGTTCAGATATGACTTTTGCGTGAAAAGGTGTATTTTTACGCTTGGTCAAATTTTTAAGATATAAGTCTTCCAAATAGTCACAGTAAAATATGGGCCAACCTACATTTGGACAAAGTGAGAACTACTAGGAGATACTAAACAGTGGCCAGTGGAGAAGATAAGTAGAGGGAAGACTCAGCAGCCCCTTTCCCTGTCACCATCTATGTGTCATCTTTTTATTTTTATTTTTTAAATATATTTTATTGATTTTT
>NW_005871051.1:7030273-7050835 GCF_000147115.1 Myotis lucifugus
TAAAAAACACCTCGTGGAGAGAGAAATATGCCCAATCCATTTGGCCCCCACCCTTTAAGAATATATTTTTTAGGGAAAAAAAGGTTTTTTTTTCCCGCGGGAAAAAATTTTTTAAAAAAAAAACTCTCCCAAAAAAACCAAAAAAAAAATGGGGCCCCCCCCCTTTTTTGGGAAAAAAGGGAAATTTTTTTTGTTTTTTTCCACCGGCCCGGGGGGGAGAAGAATAAGTAGGGGGACCCCTCCGCCCCCCTTTTCCCTGTCACCATCTATGTGTCATCTTTTTATTTTTTTTTTTTATTTTTATTTTTAAAATATTTTTTTTTGATTTTTTTATAGAGAGGAAGGGAGAGGGATAGAGATTTAGAAACTTCCGATGAGAGAAACATGGTTCAGCTGCCCCCTGCACACCCTACGGGGTATGTGCCCGCAACCAAGGTACATGCCCTTGACCGGAATTGAACCTGGGACCCTTGAGTCCACAGGCCGACGCTCTATCCACTGAGCCAAACCGGTTAGGGCTATATGTCATCTTTTTAAAGTGTATATGAACAGTAATTAATGATCTTTTTTATAAAGGGGGAGATCAATGTAAATGTTAAAATAGATCTAGAGTAGAGAGTTTTAAAGTATATGTCCCCTAACTTTTCCCCATTGACCCTTTCTAGTCTGCCCCCCCCCCCCCAGAAGTTTTTAATTATGTAAGGAAAGAATTCAACTCTTATTAGAAAGGTAAATTATTAAGGATTCAATATTGTACAAAATGTAAAAGGTTAGATCCCCCCAAAATAGGTTGAATCTTAGCTTTTTAGGGTGTAGAGGGCTGTGTGGTAGCCAAATGTTCTTGTCTTCACCTTTAATATTCCCAGGTAACAAATGAAATTGATGTGTAATTCAAATGAATGGAGATATTGTCAGGAGGAAAGAGCAAGTATCTGGATGACTAAATGCTTGGCCTTAGAAATTATGACAAACTTCCTTCCCGCCAGGCATGCTTTAAATTCAACTAAAACTCAGACAGATATCAAAAGAGGTGTTAAGTTCATGTGGGTCCAGACAATCTAAGTGTAGGTCTAAGGAAGGTGAGAGTTATAAAAGTAACAGATTTAAAGCTTAACCGAAATGAAAGCCGTCCCAGAATTGAACAGGCTGCCTTTGTAATAACTTTTCCATCGTTGGAGGTTTATAAGCCTGATGACACCTGTGGATTGTGAATTAGCAAAGGTTAGGCCCCACTTCGATATGCTTACATAGCAGCAGAACCTTCCGTTTAACTCCTGGTTCTGGAGCAGAAATGAGGGCGGCAAGATCAGATGATGTTGTGAAATGTGTAACTTGTAAAATAGGTTTATCATTTCATTGTAGAAATCATGTTAAATTTAGCCCTTTTGAAAGGGAGTGTATATTTTATTTTTTTAATTTAAGTAAGATCTTAAGCTCTTACAGTTAAAAATTTGAGCATTAACTCTTTTGTTTTTCTTTTTCCTGAAAAGCATTCACAGCTCTGATGGAGGGCAAAATCAACAAGCAACTGAAAAAAGTTTTGAAGAAAATAGTAAAAGAAGCCCATGAACCCCTGGCTGTAGCTGATGCTAAACTAGGAGGGGGTCATAAAGGTAAAGTTACGATTTTCTTTCATGCTTCTAATCAGAACTCACCATACAGCATCTTGACTTCAAAGCTCGGCCTTTGTAATGAGTTGTTCTTCATAAATTCTCATAATTTATCTTTTTTCCCTAGGCTACATCATTGATTTCAATATGATTATCAGAGCTAAGCATGTATGTTCATTGTAGGAAATTCAAATACACCAAAAAAAGATTTTTTTTTTTTAAATAGCTTTCATCCTGCCACCTAGAGATCGTCTGTTAACCATTTGTGTATATTCTGCCATATTTTAGTTTAGGCACGCCCCCCCCCTCCTCCCACGTTAATGGAGTCATGGCATTGCTTTTTTAGTGTATGTGTTTGTTAGAAAACTTTAGTAGGAGGTAGAGTTGCTAGCGGTTAAACATAAAGTGAGAGTGGAAGGAAAGACTGAAAAAGTAGGCTCCCAAAAATGGAAAGCAGAACCGTTTGAGAGCCAATTGTGATAGTTTGATCTTTGGAATTATTTTATGTTGTAGATCTTCTAGGTAGGAAAGTTAGAAATTTGAGTGTTTTTAAAGCCAGGATTATGAATTTAAGAGGTTTGTGTAAATAGGTTATTTCTAATACGATCAGGTCATGAAGTTTTCTGTGATGGTGTCAGTCTCTACCTTCATTCTTAGTTTATTTTTTTCTGTTAAAAACATTAACTGTTAGCTCTAGCTGGTTTGGCTCTGTGGATAGAGCATTGGCTCCGGACAGAAGGGTCCTGGTGTCGATTTCAGTCAAGGGCACATGCCCGGATTGCAGGCTCAATTCCTAGTTAGGGGGTGTGCAGAAGGCAGCCTATCAATGATTCTATCTCTCCCTCTCTGAAATCAATAAAAATTTATTTAATATAAATATTTTTAAAATAATTTTAAAAACATTAACTTTTAGCATAAGTATGTAAACAGACACGCAGAACGGCAAATTGCTTAATGGTGGGATTATGGGTAACAATTTTTTCTTTTCAGTTTCTCCATTTAAAAAATTACACTGAATATTACTTATATGCATTCTAAGTATTTGTTTCTTAAACATGATGCAGTATATACAATTTTGTATGTTTGTATTTGATGGACTAGAGCTGTAGATTTGTATGACCGAGTTAGCAAATACACTTTAATATGACAAAATGAAGGTATGGAAAACAAAATTTATTATCCTGTTTGTAAGGGGTGTGTAAATACTTAAACTGTATTGTGAAGGTTTTTGTATGTGTGTACACATACATATTAACATGTATATATTTGGAGATCAGACAAGTTCAGGGTGGTATGGCCCAAAATGCTGGTGTTGGTTAGCACATGTATGTGTGTATTTGGCAGTACTTAAGGGATGCTAACATTTATCTGTAGGAAAAGGGCTTAAGGCTCAAAATTTTGTTTTTTATTTACTTGTCCTAGAGCGCTATTGATTAAAATCTGTGTATGTTACCTTTATAATTTTTTAAATTACTCTTATAATTTTTAAAAGAAGATAAATAATAAGTAAGGTAGTAAAAGATTTCTCACACCAATAAAACACAGAAGTAGGTTAAACTGTATTTAACTTTTTATAATTTTTATTTATTTATTTAATACAAATGTTCCTCGTTTTTATAGGAAAAGCTGAATCTCAGTTGCATCCATAGTCCTGTTGTTAATGAACTTATGAGAGGAATTCGTTCACAGATGGATGGATTAATACCTGGGGTAGAGCCACGTGAAATGGCAGCTATGTGTCTTGGGTTGGCCCACAGGTGAGATTTACTGGAAAACAAAGTTGGCTTTTACTTAATAAACAATTATATAGTACTGTTCTAAGCACATTCTACGATTCTCATAACAATCAATAGTAGATCCCAAAGTCAGTACTGGCTGGTATCTTGATTTGAACCCAGACATTCTGGCTTTATTGCCTGAACTCTAAACCTCACCATAGGCCTTTACCTCTCTGGTGTTTGACTCCACAGCTCTTGGACTCACCCCCCCACCGCCTCACACACACACTTCTTATCTCTGCTGAGTCATATGCTACTCCTCCATCTATTTACCATCTCCCAAACTTTTCTCATCTGCTATGGTCTCTTTTTTGTGTGTTAATCTCTGTTGCTTGTTTTACTCTGTTTTTTATTTTATATATATATTTTACTTATTGTAGAGGAGAGACGGATAGAGAGATAGGAACATCGGTGAGAGACAATCATTGATCAGCTGCCTCCTGCACACCGCACACTGGGGATCGAGTCAGCAATCCGGGCATGTGCCCTGACCGGGAATCAAACCATAACCTCCTGGTTCATAGGTCGATGTTCAACCACTGAGCCATGCCGGTTTCCTATCATATTTGACTAGAGTCCATTAGAACAGGAATTTATGCTATGCCGCAGTAATGTGTTCCTGAAAAGCTTGGCATTCTGTGAAGTTGCATTAAAATAACAGGGTTTGTGAAGAAAAATAAGATTAAGGGCAGACTACTCAAAACTTAGGCAACCTTGTGAACAGAGCACTGTCAAAAACAATAGCCCTGAAAATATTAACAGTAAAACTGACATTAAATTTATACTAAAAGAATAATAAAGTACACAAAAGTCTATACCTTTGAACAAAAAATATTGAGCATAGATTGATGGAGGGTTAAAGCTCTGCTGACTTATAGAGATAAGTAAAATGCACAAAAGTCAGAAAGAACTTGGTAATAAGCAATTCTAGGAGAGAACAAATAGCTACACTGGGTCGAGTCAAGCTTGTCATTAAATTGGCATTGTGTGCAACAATGGTTCTCAATCACATATCCCTTAGAGCAGTGGTCGCCAACCTTTCAGACCTCTGGTCCGCGGACCACCTGTTGGCGATCACTGCCTTAGAGGACATTGGGCAATGTGTAGAGACATACTTGGTTGTTAGAACTTCAGATGGGGTCTGCTATTAATATATAATAGGTAGCCATGGCAGGAGGGGGGGGAGCGTTTGCACAATAGTTAGAGCATCAGTCTGCGCACCAGAGGGTCTTGCGTTTGATTCCTAGTCAAGAGCATATACCTGGGTTGCATGTTCACTCTCCGGCTGGGAGACAGGAGGGGCAAACAATTGATGTGTCTCACATCAATGTTTCTCTTCTCCCTTCCTCCCTTCTCCCCTCCCTTCCACTCTCTGAAGAATCAGTGGGGAAAATATCCTCACTCCTCAGGTGAGGATTGTTAAAGATAGTAATACTATATAATGGGTAGAGTCCAAGGGTATTGCTAAACATCCTACAATGAACAGAATAGCTCCCCTACCACAAAGACTATCAGGCCCATGAGGTTAATAGTGCCAAGATTAAGAAATCTTTATATACAGTACTAGAGGCCCAGTGCATGAAATTGGTGCACTGGTAGGGTCCCTAGCTGCTTCTCTCCCTTCCCCTGGCCGAGCTCCCCCTCCCCCCAGTAGAACTGCCGGTCGGGGACAATTTGGATACTACGCTTTTATTATATAGGATTATTCCTCCATAGCTTTCTGTTTTCAGGTGTTACCATGCTGCATTTTTTCCCCTTGCCTGCTGGTATAAGACATTAATATGCTATAAAAAGCCCTAACCGGTGTGGCTCAGTGGATAGAGCGTTGGGCTGCGGACTGAAGAGTCCCAGGTTCGATTCCGGTCAAGGGCATGTACCTTGGTTGCAGGCACATCCCCAGTAGGGCGTGTGCAGGAGGCAGCTGATTGATGTTTCTCTCTCATGGATGTTTCAAATTCTCTATCCCTCTCCCTTCCTTTCTGTAAAAAATCAATAAAATATATTTTAAAGAAAATGCTGTAAAAATAATCTGAATCAATATGACCTGTACTATACAGCATTATTCTAGTTGTCATTCGTAAATGAATGTTACAGAACTATAGGTTATAGCAGGACAGATGTATTATTTTCTTCTTAAATGTGTATTTTCTGGTCTTGGAACTGATTTTCCCATGTAGAAAAAGTAAAACTAAAACTAGCTCTGAGGGAGGGATTTGGATTTTACAAGTTTTTAAGATGTTCATTAAATGCTTTTTATAGATGCTATCTTAATAATTTATCTTCCTTCTCCCCAGCTTGTCCCGGTATAGATTGAAATTTAGTGCTGATAAAGTGGACACAATGATTGTCCAGGCAATTTGTAAGTATAGTAAATGTGAGGTCTACTCTGTTCTGCATGGGTTTTTTTCCTACTATTAAAACTGTACCTTTTATAATTCTGTTGAGAAAGAGAGAGTAACTGGAAATCTTTCTTTTAAATATGTTTTTTTTTTTTTAATTGATTTTAGAGGGGAGAGGAGAGAAAAAAACATTGATCGGCTGCTTCCCACATGTACCCCGATCAGGGATTGAGCTCACAACCTGGACATGTGCCCTGACTGGGAATCAAACCAGTGACCTCTTGGTGCTGTGGCGGACACTCAACCAACTAAGTCCCACTGGCCAGGGCATAACTAAAACTCTTAATAAGAAATTGGAGCCCCAGCTGGTTTGGCTCAGTGGATAGAGCATCGGCCTGCGGACTGAAGGGTCCCGGGTTCGATTCTGGTCAAGGGCACATGCCAGGGTTGTGGGCTCGATCCCCAGTAGAGGGCGTGCAGGAGGCAACCGATCAATGATTCTCTCTCATCATTGATGTTTCCGCCTCTCTCGCCCTCTCCCTTCCTCTCTGAAATCAATAACAATATATTTTTAAAAAATTGGAAAATGCAGAATAGAAAAAGGAAAAACTACCCATAATTTAGACTAGTTGGAAATATGTGAATGACGTTATTAATGTAAACCAATTCATTTGTCTTCCATGAAAAATGCTAAAACTATATGGGAACTGTATTGTGCTGTGTTTTGCTATTTTCACTTGGTTTTATAATAGGTCATTCCAAAGTGATTTTTTGAAATACCAGTTTTAATTTTTCAATTTTAAAAAGTCCTTTAAACAGCAATTGCATTTCTGCGTATATACCCAAAAGAATTTAAAGCAGGTACTCAAACAGATACTTATACTCCCCTGTTTATACAGCATTATTTACAATAGCCAAAAGATAGGAATAAACCATATGCCCGTTAACACATCTGTTATGTTAACAAACATAATAGTATATACACACCATGAAATAAGCATCCTTAAAAAGGAATGAAGTTCTAGTACATGCTATCTACAACAGAGATGAATTTTGAAAACATGCTAAGTGAAATAAGCCACACAAAAAAAAACCTTGTGTGGTTCCTAGAATAGGCAAATACATAGAGACAATAGAACAGATTACCAGGGCCTGGGGGAAGGTGAGGGTGGAGAGTTCATTAATAGGTACAGAGATTTAGTTTGGGATGGTGAAAGAGTTCTCTAGTGGTTGCACAACATTGTGACTGTACTTGATGCCACTGAAATGTACATTTGAAAATGGTTAAGTGATAAATTTTATGTGTATTTAGCACAATTTTTAAAATCCTTTTAAATTCCTATTTCCTTTTGCTTTTTATTTTAATCTGCTGCAGCCTTGTTGGATGATTTGGATAAAGAACTAAACAACTACATTATGCGGTGTAGAGAATGGTATGGCTGGCATTTCCCTGAATTAGGAAAAATTATTTCGGATAATTTGACATACTGCAAGTGTTTGCAGAAAGTTGGTGAGTTAACTTTATGCTTTAAGGCATTGAAAAAGATGAGTTACAATTTTTTTTCTTAATCTTCCCAGAGTTTTTTACAACTAAAATTATGTTTTAGGCGTGTAGCCATATTAATATCTGTTAGATTTCAAAAACAAATTTAATGTATTTTATTGATTTTTTTACAGAGAGGAAGGGAGAGGGATAGAGAGCTAGAAACATCGATGAGAGAGAAACATCAATCAGCTGCCTCCTGCACACCCCCTACTGGGGATGTGCCCGCAACCAAGGTACATGCCCTTGACCGGAATAGAACCTGTATTGTTAGTGTTATAGTCTATATCAATTATATCAATAATATAGTAATATTAGTAGAAGATGCTGAATATTAATAAATTAGTTACTTGGCTCATTATATTGTCCCAAGAATTTATGGCCCTAGCTTCTATATAACCTTAACTACAGATTGTCTGTCACAATGTTAGTTCTATTGAAGGGGATATTTTGGGCTTTGTGTTGGTGGTGCGTTTTTCTTGTTTTCTTATTTCTTTTATTTGTTTGTTTCTTGAGGGAGGTGATGGGGAGAGATTTTACTCTCTAAAATTAAACCTTTACATAAGGAAAATTACTAGGCCAGATTTGTTTGCTTTTTGTTTTTGTTTAGGCACCTTTTGCATTGGCTTATCTCTACACTTTTTTGGACTGTTTGGTGGTTTTTGTATAATTTATTCAAAAGTGATTCTCCCTCATCCCCTGCAAACATTCCATAGGTGATAGAAAGAATTATGCTTCGGCCCAACTTTCTGAATTACTGCCAGAGGAAGTTGAAGCAGAAGTGAAAGCAGCTGCAGAGATATCTATGGGAACAGAGGTTTCAGAAGAAGATATTTGCAACATTCTGCATCTCTGCACTCAGGTAAACTGCACATAGAGAAACTAGTTGTGGTGATACCAGCACTATAATAATTTTCTGATGGCAATGATGATTTTTAAACTTATGTTCACCTGATAAATAAATATGAGGGTGTTCAGTCACTACCTCATCTGATGCCATCTTGATTTCTATACTTGAAGGGCGAAATATATACTAAAATGAAATTAAGAGTACTGTCCTGGCCATTGTGGCTCAGTTGGTTGGAGTGTTGTCCCGTATACTAAAAGGTTGCGGGTTCGATTTCCAGCTGCAGTCTCGGATGTGTGCTGAGGGCAACCGATTGATGTTTCTCTCTCACATGGGTGTTTCCCTCTCGCTTTCCCTTCCCTTCTCTCTAAAAAATCAATGAACATGTCCCCAGGTGAGGATTTTTTTTTTAATATATATTTTATTGATTTTTTACAGAGAGGAAGAGAGAGGGAGAGTTAGAAACATCGATGAGAGAGAAACATGGATCAGCTGCTTCCTGCACACCCCCTACTGGGGATGTGCCCGCAACCAAGGTACATGCCCTTGACTGGAATCGAACCTGGGACCTTTCAGTCCGCAGGCCAACGCTCTATCCACTGAGCAAACCAGTTAGGGCGAGGATTTTTTTTTTTTTAAGTACTAATTTATTTGTGTTTTTGCATTGTCAGAATAATGATTATTAATTCATTAAGAAGGCAGAGAAGGATAGCTTGAGTTACTTTAACTTTTATGTCTATAGCCTGTAGTGATTTTTTCCCCCCTTTCCTTTGGAAATAGCTGTACAAGAATCAGAGGGTGACACAAATGTCTAATCCTTGGAGGTTTTAAAAATAACTGTAATATTGGCTAACAGTTTACATATATATTTTATTATTATTGAATATCAGAGAGGAAGGGAGAGCTGAGAGATAGAAACATCAATGATAAGAGAGAATCATTGATCAGCTGCCTCCTGCATGCCCTCTACTGGGGATGGAGCCCGCAAATTGGGCATGTGCCCTTGACCAGAATCGAATCCAGGACACTTCAGTCCGCAAACCGATGCTCTATCCACTGAGCCAAACCAGCTAGAGCTTGGCTAGCATTTTCAGTTTATTAAGTTGTTTACATAAGTTATGTAATAAAAATCGTCACAGCAGCCCTTTTATAGGAAACAGGTATGCAATGACTAGTTCTATGATAGATACAAGACTCTGAGGTTTTAGACATGTAAATTTTAAATTGTACTCTTAATCATTTATGAGTTAATCATTTTGTTCCTTATACTAGGTGATTGAAATCTCAGAATATAGAACACAGCTCTATGAATACCTACAAAATCGAATGATGGCCATTGCACCCAATGTCACAGTCATGGTTGGAGAATTAGTTGGAGCACGGCTCATTGCTCATGCAGGTGATGATTTTAATGTAATTTGTAATATGGGTATTGAGTATTTTTCTAGCAAGGGTTTTTTTTTTTAATCTTTACAGTTATTAAAGAAATTAAATAATAAATAGAGGTAGGTAATATGTGGGTGAGGGCTAAGGACCAGTGTTCGATGATGATTTTTACTTGTATGCCTGATTTCCTTTGGGATAATGAAGGCATCTTTAGTCACTACCTCTTCTGAGACACTTGTCCATTGTCAGAAGTTTTGCTGTTAATTAGAATAATCAGATGAATACAGGAGGATGCAATCAGTTAACATTTTATAATAATTAAAAGTCATCAACTATGGTTACCAGGGGGGGCTCGTAAGCTGGGTGAAAAAGATGAAAGAACTAAGGTACAAATTGGTAGTTACAAGATAGTCCCAAGAAAGTAAAAGAGCATAGGGAATGTAGTCAGTAATACTATAACGATGTATGGTGCCAGGTTGGTACTTAAATATCCGGTGAACATTTTGTAAAGTATATGATTGTCTAACCATTTGTGTAATGTATGTGATTGTTGTACATCCGAAAGTAATACAAAATAACACTGAAGGTCAACTTTAATTGGAAAATAAAATTACTGGCTACCCTGGCTCAATTGGTTGAACATAGTCCTGTATAACGAAGGGCTCCCAGTAAGACTCCCTGTCAGGGTATATACCTGGGTATCGGGTTGAATCCCTGGTTGGGGCACATTCAGAAGGCAATCAATTGATGTTTATCATTCTCTCCCTCCCTCCTCCTAAGCATGTTCTCAGTTAAGGATTATAGAAAGAAAATTTGAAAACTGATTGGATCAAAATTTAATACTTTTGAGAAATCACAGCAGATGATGATGCTACAGTCCTGCCCTACTGTATGACAGGGATACAGTCTGAGAGACTGGTCATTGTTAGGCCATTTCAACATTGTACGAACATCATAGAGTGCACTTACAAAGACCTAGATTGTGTGGCCTCCTATACTATATGGTGTACTGCAGTCATATATGTGGTCTATTGTTGACGGAAATGTCAGACTATATAAGCCTTGATCAAGAATGTGTTTCACAATTGAATATGCTGTTGTATATTTTAATATATTTGACATGCAAAAACATTTTAAATAAGGAACTTATAATAAAACTCATGTGTATATGGTGGTATCGTAAAGATGGATGCTTCAAAACTATGTAAATGAATACTTTTAAATATAGTAAGGTGTTGGTTCATTATTTTATATTATTAGAGATGTAATAATCCATCACAGATCTTAATATGTCACCTACAGCAAAGTGTTTAAACTAGAATAGATACTTCATTGGTTAAATATGTCATCAAATATCCCCAGTTGTAAGGATAGAATCATTTGGGATGGTTTTGTTGTCTGCACCCAAAATTTCATAGGTTTATCTAAATTTTAGCAGATCTAACAAAGCAGCAACTTTTCATACCCAGTTTGTGTACTTATAAGCATATCTCCTCATCCATATCTTAACCAGTGGTAAATAAAAGTGTTTGGAGTTTATCACATGGTTCTATAAGGTGTCCTAATAAGTTTCCATTTACTTTTATGGGATTGTTGTGTGTTTTTTTCATATCTGAAGTATATTTGTTATCCAAAATCTCAAAAAACAGAGACTAGATTGAGGGTTGTCTGTAAATACGTATGTTATATTTATACTAGAGGCCTGGTGCACAAAAATCATGCACTCAGGGGGGTGGTCCCTCAGCTGAGATTGCTAGAGGGTGCAGGCCAGGCCGAGGGACCCCACTGGGGCACGGTCAAGGCCCCGGAAGGGACTGTGGGAGAACTCCAGGGTGTGTTTGGCCCATTTGCTCAGTTCCTATCACCTGGACCCCAGCAGCCAAGCTCACCTACAGGTTGGAGCAGCTGCCCCCTGGTGGTGAGTCATAGTGAGCGGTTGAGGGGCTTTAGCATATCATTAGCATATTATGCTTTGATTGATTGAACGAACGACCAGACACTTAGCATATTAGGCTTTTATTATATAGGATCTTGTGGTGTGCTAATGGAATGCAAAATAATAAAACCCTTTCTCAGGCAAATATGTAAAAATTGAACAAGCTCAATCTTCAGTTTGTCACAGACATTCATCATATACTTTTGCTTGTGATGCTAATGGAAGAATCATAAATGCTGAGGCATCAGGGTTTTTAGGAAATTCTAGACTTAGAAAATTTTCGTATTACATCAGATTATTATTCTGGTGGCTGTAATACCAGACTGTAGGTTCTGTGTTTAATGCATGGGACTTTGAAATAATTAAAAAGTGATTGTAGCTACTTCTTTTCTCTTGAAGGTTCTCTTTTGAATTTGGCCAAACATGCAGCTTCCACAGTTCAGATTCTTGGAGCAGAAAAAGCACTCTTCAGAGCTCTAAAGTCTAGACGGGATACCCCTAAGTATGGTCTCATTTATCACGCTTCGCTCGTAGGCCAGACAAGTCCCAAACACAAAGGAAAGGTGAGTTAGAGTTTTCCTGAGGTAGACTTTCTCTTTTTTTTCTCCAAACAACTCATTTTTCCTCATACTCTATAGTATGCAATAAATCTTTCTATTCTCATTAAATAGAGAATGGTGAATTCTTTACATTTAAAAAATGCACTCTGGCCTGACTGGTTTGGCTTAATGGATAGAGTGTCGGCCTGGGGACTCAAGGGTCCCAGGTTCAATTCCGGTCAAGGGCATGTACCTTGGTTGCAGGCACATACCCAATAGCGAGTGTGCAGGAGGCAGCTGATCAATGTTTCTCTCTCATCGATGTTTCTAACTCTCTATCCCTCTCCCTTCCTCTCTGTAAGAAATCAATAAAATATATTTTTTTTAAAAAATGCACTCTGTATACTGAAAGAACAGGTTTAAAGAAAGTACTTTTGGTCCTGTTAAAGCCATCTTATTTCCTGTGTCAGTATTTTCATAGGAATCACCCATTGGTAAGGGGTACATCAAAAGTGTTCACAGTGTCAGGAAACCAACTTAGCATCAATTTTATAACTTTGCGAATTATAAAAAAGAAAAGCCCTGTGCAGTGATGTGTCTATTTTGTAGGGCAAATATTTTAAAAGAAACTAAAATTTTATAACATTCAGAGCAAAGTGTTAGCAATAAAGAGTTGGGTAAAATAAAATGTTAATTAGCTTGAAAAGGGGTCTGCACTTTTTCTGGTTGTCCTCATGTAGAATTAATATCAGTGAGTAGAAACTAAAGGAGGGCATTAGCAGAATAGTTTGAACTGGTTTTAGACACCACTACTGAAGATCTTTTTATCCACCAAAACGATGGTGGTTAATATTGCAGCAAAGATTTAAATATAAGATAGGTGGCTTGAGTTGTATGATTCAAAATGCTTTTGTAATTCCTGGTTTAAAGAAAATCCTAGCATGACTATTTCTAACTTCAAGTTCTCTATTTAGATTTCTCGAATGTTGGCAGCCAAAACGGTTTTGGCTATCCGGTATGATGCTTTTGGTGAAGATTCCAGTTCTGCGATGGGAGTTGAGAACAGAGCCAAATTAGAGGCCAGGTTGAGGGCCATTGAAGATAGAGGGGTAAGAAACACACCCTGCCTATTGCAGAAGTGTTACCTGTTAAAAGTTAATCAACTATGAGGATGTTATATACTTAATTCACCTGCTAAACAGTTTTGTTTTTGTTTAATCTTTATTGTTAAAGTATTACATATGTCCCCCCTTTTCCCCCATTGACCCCTTTAAACAGTATTGTGATACATTTCAGTATTCTTTATGTGTCTACTTTTGACAATTTCCCTTATATTTAATAAGAATTGATGTATTAGAGTATATACTATAAGATCTTACCTTAGAAAATAATTTTTCTTTTCTTAGATAAGGAAAATAAGTGGGACAGGAAAGGCATTAGCAAAAGCAGAAAAATATGAACATAAAAGGTGAGTACATGTGGGGGAGATGGAGGACAGTTCCTGTTTATTTAAATGTTAATTGTTGACAGCACGTTTTTATTGTTATTGTTATTATTATTATTAACTGAAGCACCTCAATGCCATCCCCCCTTTTTTTGCCATTTATAGTTTTTCATATTCAGTCCTGTTTTTTAATCAAATACACACATTTATATTGTTGTAATAAGTACATATTGTATATTTGTTTGGCTTTTTTAATATTTACCCTACTCATTTCCAAATATTGATAGTAAATATTTGACATTCATAGTTCCTGTATAGTATACAATTTATCAAAAAGAAAATTCAGAGTTAAACAACATCTATATTTTAAAAAAGAGACAAAAGAAAAGTCTAAAAATAAAAATGGCTAAGACACATGATTAAGTATTCACACCTAACCATAAAATTTATAAAAGATATATGTGTGGGGAGAGGTGTTCTGGTTATTATTTGAGGTGATGCTTAATACTGACAGGGGTTGTGATGATGGAAGTAGAATGAATGCAGGACAGCTTTTCTGAGAAGCAGTTAGATAGTATGCATCAAGAGACTTAAAAATGTTTCTAGTCATTAACCCATAAATTCTACTTTTAGGAATCTTGTAATTTTTTAAGAATTTTAATAAGAAATGGGTGGGGAAAGCAATATACAGTATATCACAGTTATAAGTATATGTATTTAAATATACACATTCAGAAAAATGGTTTTATTCTGGAAAGAAACCTTATGTATTCAATATGGACATTAATGTGTGTGTGTGTGTGTTTTTAATGTGTTTATTTAATTTAGAGAAAAAGGAAAAGGAAGGGAGAGGGATGGAGAGATAGAAACATCAATGAGAGAAACATCCTGCACGCCCCCTACTGGGGATCGAGCCTGCAATCTGGGCATGTGCCCTGACTAGGAATAGAACCAGTGACCTCTTGGTTCACAGGTTACTACTCAACCACTGAGCCACACTGGCTAGGCATTAATGTTTTATTTTATAGTTTGTAAATTTTCCAAATTTCTCAGTTGACAAATGTAGATCTTTGTTTTTAAATTACGGTTTTAATTTTTAACCTCTAAAAGTTAGTCATTAGCCCACAACTCAAGAAACAGACGATTCTTTAGCTTGTTTTGTATAAATTTTTAATATTCTATGCTTACAACTTTAAACACATGCACTTAAAACACTAATTATGAGATTTATGTCACATTTTAGCACTCCTTGCTTCCATTTTTTTTTTCTTTCTGCTACGTTAGAACCAAAGCAATCGTTGGGTTTTAAGGATTTATGCATAGATATCCCCCTCTTGTTCCTCTACTTTTGGGGCTCTTGAGATGAGCCTTCTGTATTAAACTTGATTGAGATCATTTGGTTTGGTTTGGTTTTCATTGAATTACTTTATATTGTAAAACCTAAATTGATTCAGTTTTTACTTTCCTGGTATAATGATTTGGTGTAAAGAGATTTTTCCCCCCTATGCTGATTGAAATTTATTTATTTATTTGTTTGTTAGTTGATCCTCACCCGAGGATATTTTTTTCATTGATTTTTAGAGAAAGTGGAAGGGAGGTGATGGGGGGTGAGATATGGATATGAGAGAGAATGCATCTTGTATGCACCCCGACCGGGGTCAGGGATCGAACCTGCAACCCAGGTACATGCCCTTAACAGGGAATCAAACCCACGATGCTCTAACTACCTCACCGGCCAGGGATAAATATTTTTCTACACTGTAGTCACTTGATTCAGACTTCATTTAGCTTACCACTTCTCTTGAAGTGTGATTAACCTTCCTGGAAAATATTAAAACACTCTACCTTTTTGGAAACTTAGTTTTCATAAACTGCCCCAAAGCCACTAAACTGAAACAGCATTTTATGCTTATGTGTTAACTAATAGCATTTCTTTTAAACTTCTATAGGATTATTTTAGTTACAGATATTTGTAGAGATTTTCTTAAATTCCTTGATTCTTTCAGTGAAGTGAAGACTTATGATCCTTCTGGTGACTCCACACTGCCAACCTGTTCTAAAAAACGCAAGATAGAACAGGTAGATCAAGAGGATGAAATAATTGAAAAGAAGGCAAAAAAAGCTAAGGTTAAAATTAAAGGTTAGTTTGAATTTTTAAATGTCATTTATACTCTTATTCCTTAAGTACAGACTTCATAAGTCTTGGTAAAATTTGTGCCATTGAACCTTATTGTGAAATCATCCATATTGAAAGTTAGTGTTATTTTAATAAGCCATCGTGTTCTCTGAGAATAGTTAGGACATTGTAAAATTTATCAGATTTCATAGGGGTTCATTTCTATGAACATGTGGAATTGTTTATTACACTAAGTATATCAAACCAAAACTTTGGTTTCTACCACATGAACTATTTTGAAAATCAGATTAAAATGGAAAAAAAAATATGCGGTTTCTAAATGAGTTATTTAGATCTTTTTGTTACATGGTTAAATGTAGGATTGAGCCAGCCAGAGGTGTTTTTCTCTCTTACATTGAATGGACTAGAGTGCTAATATACTATCAGCCTACCATCTTAGTAATGCTATTTAAAAGGGGCTCTCCAGCCCTGGCTGGCATAGCTCAGTGGTTAGAACATTAGCCTGATCACCAAAGGATTGGGTTTTGGGGTTTGTTCCCAGTCCGTAATTGAACCTGGGACCCTTTAGTCTGCAGGCCAATGCTCTATCCACTGAGCCAAATCAGCTAGGGCTAAAAATAAAAAATAGTCCTGGCCGAGTAGCTCAGTTGATTAGAGCATCATCCCCATACACCAAGGTTGTGGGTTCAATCCCTGTCAGGGCACATACAGGAATCAACCAATGATGTTTCTCTCTCTCTCTCTCTCTCTCTTTCTCTCTCTCTCTCTCATGAGTTATTTAGATCTTTTTGTTACATGGTTAAATGTAGGATTCAGCCAGCCAGAGGTGTTTTTCTCTCTTACATTGAATGGACTAGAGTGCTAATATACTATCAGCCTACCATCTTAGTAATGCTATTTAAAAGGGGCTCTCCAGCCCTGGCTGGCATCGCTCAGTGGTTAGAACATTAGCCTGATCACCAAAGGATCACAACCCTGGCATGTGCCCTTGGACCGTAATTGAACCTGGGACCCTTTAGTCTGCAGGCCAATGCTCTATCCACTGAGCCAAATCAGCTAGGGCTAAAAATAAAAAATAGTCCTGGCCGAGTAGCTCAGTTGATTAGAGCATCATCCCCATACACCAAGGTTGTGGGTTCAATCCCCTGTCAGGGCACATACAGGAATCAACCAATGATGTTTCTCTCTCTCTCTCTCTCTCTCTTTCTCTCTCTCTCTCTCCCTCCCTCTCTCCCCCCCCTCCCTCCCTCTCTCCCTCCCTCTTTCTCTCTAAAATAAATATATTTAAAAATAAATAAAAATAACAGGTGCTCTCCAGCCTGGCTGTTGTGACTCAGTGGTTGAGCCATAGATCCATGAACCAGGAGGTCATGGTTTGTTTCCAGGTCAGGGCACAAGCCTGGATTATGAGCTTGATCCCCAGTAGGGGGTGTGCAAAATGCAGCCAATTGATGATTCTGACATTGATGTATGTATCTCTCTGAAATCAAAAGGGGGGCGGGGGCTGGCGTGGCTCAGTGGTTGAGTGTTGGCCTATGATCCAGGAGGTCACTGGTTCGATTCCCAGTCAGGGCACATTCCTGGGTTGCAGGCTTAATCCCCAGTGGGGGGCGTGTGGGAGGTAGCCAATCAATGATTCTCTCTCATTGATGTTTCTTTCTGCCTCTCCCTCTCTGAAATCAATAAAAATATTAAAAAGAAAAAAAGGTCTCCAGTGTACTAGGCTGTCTTGCAAGTATCCCTTTTTATTAGCTGGACCTACCACATAATCTAGCAAGACAAGCATTAAAGCAATGCCTGATTTAATTTTTGGTTTCTAAATAGTTCAGTGGTCAAAAGTATACTGTGAACAAATGTGGGCTCCTACCCTAGATGAAGAAAACATTTAACTCCTATGCTTCTATTTTTTTATTGAACAATAAGGAGATCTCTCAATTCATTAGTAGCTTTTGAAAGCACCAAACTCCAGATATGAATCTTCACTTATATACCCAATACGCCTTTCAAACTTACCATTTGTGGATCCTTGCCACTTCCACTCTGTTGCTTATCCTTGAATTGTGTTCTCTTATAACCCAATGTATTCTTGCAACAGATCTTCTTGATTCTCCTTTGGAAATATGTCCAGAATCTAACCACCTATCATACCTACCACTTCTTAATGTAACAGCCACACTGGCTCTTCTTGTTATTCATTGAACCTGCCATCCACCCCTTTCTTCCAAAATAACCTTAGCATTTGTTCTACCTGGAATATTTCCCTCAGATTCATTGGGGGGTGGGGGGGGCGGCGGGGTGGTGGTGGTGGTGGTGGTTTGTTTGTTTGTTTTTGTTAATCCTCACCCAAAGATTTTTTTTCCCATTGATTTTTTTAAAGGGAGTGGAGGGGGGCGGGGGGCAGAGAGATAGTGAGAGAGACACATCAATTGGTTGTATCTCACAAGACCCCTACTGGGTCTGGGGATCCGATCTGCAACCCAGGCATGTACCCTTGACCGGAAATCAATCTGAGACTTGGGTAGACAGGCCGACACTCTAACCACTGGACAACACCAACCAGGGCAAGATTCATGCATTATTCATTTCCTTACTTCTGTTAGGTGTTTGCTTAACTTCTGTGTAAATGTCCACATGCATCACCTTCCTCAGAGTTCCTCTTCCTACTTTCTTTCGTTATTTATTTATTTGATCCCCACCCAAGGATATGTTTATTGATTTTAGAGAGAGAAACATCAATCTGTTGCCTTCCACACACACCCCAACCAGGGATCAAACTTGTAACCTTTTTGTTGCTTGGGACAATCAGTGCTCCAACTGAGTCACACCCACTAGGCCCTTCCTGCTTTATTTTTATCCTTTGCACTGATTCTGTGTAAAAAGACTGTCCTGATGATAGCTACCTATTACTGAACCTTCCTTCTAATGTGTTAAGTATTTTACATCCTAGTAGTCCATTGAGATGTGCATTGCTGCACTTTATAGATGAGGAAATTGAGTTGACAGAAGTTAAATGACTCACTCAGGGCCACTGCTCAGGTTGAATTAATGCATGTTTTAACTCCATAGCACAAACTCTTAATCATTTCTGATGTGATTCACTATTTTCCCAAAAACAGTGGATTTGCAGATGAGATGATCTGTCTTAATTCTAATTTCTGTGCATAGCTGCATGATCAAGGGTAATTTACTTATCTCTCAGCTTTGTATCATTTGTAAAGTTAGTGGTATTGCACTAGGTAAGTGTTAAACTCTGGATGATTGACCAGAATGACAGGAGGAGACTAAGATTCAAAAGGTTTGGGGGGACTGAGGTCTGATACCATGTCAACTGTTATATCTTTATATTTACCCTATTCAGTTGAAGTAGAAGAGCAAGAAGAAGAAGAGGATGAAGAAGGAGTGCTAGTGGTGGAAGAACAGGAGACATCTGTGAAGAAGAAGAAGAAAAAGGATAAGAAGAAACACATTAAGGAAGAACCGCTTTCTGAGGAAGAACCATGCACCAGCACAGCGGTTCCTGTATGTTTATTTTTGATTACTAATACTATAAAAGACTATTTCTCAAAATTAGACTCACTACAAAATGGATTTGCTTTGAGTAAGGGAGAGAACATGATCTACTACAGATAGCTTTCTTAGAGATGATTCTTATATTTTAAAATGTTAATCTCGCTTAAATTTATTTTTAAGAGAAATAGATCTACTTTGCTTTGTATGAGGAAAAATTTATTACCCATACATTTACAACTCTTTCAAAAGCATTCTTTTTGGTTATTTTCAGAGTCCAGAGAAAAAGAAGAAAAAGAAGAAGAAGAAAGGTAACGAGGACTAATGGAAAGGAATCACAGTTGGATCACCTGGATACATCGTGCTTAAGATTCAGTCAAGAGTATGCCAGAGATGCTCCCTAAGATAATCGAGGAGGAACAGAGGTTTAGTGAAACAAAGTGGTTACTCATCTATAGCTTTTCAAACCTACTTGTGTCTTGACATCAACTCTGTTAACTTTATTATGTCATTATTTTTAGTCTTTGTAATACAAATAAAAATATTTTCTTGGTATTTTGAGGCAGTTCTGTGATCTCTATTTTAGGTAGAGAACCTTTGGCCCTTTCTATATTTTATTTGGTGTTTGATGGTTACTGTTTTTGATAAGCATATCTGAAAAGTGAGAGCTGTGAATCATTCATTTGAAACAGCCTTTTGTAAGGCAGTGATTAGATGGACCAATTTAAGAATCTCTGTTTCTCTCGTTCTTTTGGACTTTCATTTTTTTCCTGCTATCTTTCTGCCTCTGAATTTATTTAAATAAAGCTGGGTTTTGTGTTAAAAATTTTTAAATTAGGTGAGCAAAAATATTGGGCATCTCTTCAGAAAGAAAGAAATCATGTTCCTAATTTTATTTACTTACTTGCAATTCCAAAAGATAAACAAATTCTTTTTCTTTTAAAAAAAAACATTTTTATTGATTTCAGAGAGAAAGGGAGAGAGAGATAGAAACACCAATGATGAGAATCATTGATCAGCTGCCTCCTGCATACCCTACACTGGGGATCGAGCCTGCAAACTGGGCATATGCCCTTTACCAGAATTGAACCTGGGACCCTTCAGTCCACAGGTCGATGCTCTGTCCACTGAGCCAAACCAATTAGGGCACAAAATAATTCTTAATGTAAGCCCTGAATTGTTTCTAAAGTAATCTAAAGGGACTTTTTATAAAGGGTAATACTCATTTTATTAAGAAAGGGGGGTAAAGGGAAAAACAAGCTGAGCAAAAATAGTATGTTAGTAGGTGTGAGGTATAAACCAGGACATAGAACACCAAAGAGAAATCTTTATTTCTAAAAGATGGCCTTTAATATGTGAACAGCAGCCTGGTTGACAGCCATGTATTATCATGACAGTCACAACTCTCATAGGATTGTTACGTCTTGCATCTCTGTGTATGCCATGGACATCATGCTAAAACCCAATTCAACAAAAGCATTCAAGGGGTTGGGCTA
>NW_005871051.1:7050935-7081798 GCF_000147115.1 Myotis lucifugus
AATCCTTACATGATATATTTTACTGATTTTGAGAGTGAGAAACATCAATTGGTATGCGTTCTGGCCAGGGATCGAACTTGCCACCTTTTGGTGTATGGGACAGTGCTCCACCCAAGCTACCTGGCCAGGGCTCCACTTCTGCTTTTAATGTAACGCTGGGCAAATGAGCCCCCCCCCCCCCTCATTTTCTATATATAAATAATGGTCAACATTACCTATCATAACTGGTTTATAGAAATTAAGATGATACAAACTTTAAGAGATGTAAATGCATTTCAAATTTAGGTATTTTAATTGAAGTAAATGCTGCATGAAGTACATGTAGCCATCTGTAGACAAATTTCTATAACAAAGCTGTTTATTTTTCTCCCCAGAGGATGTTGTCATTTTGCCTCATCCAGTAGTACCCCGACACTTTATTGACTTGTAGATGAATAACGTTTAGATGAAAGTGGTATATGGACTGCCAAGAGCAGTATAGTCAAAGCTTTCTGTCCGAAGCAAAGTAGACTTTGAGAATACTAAGGTCCTAGTCAATTTGAGTTTTCTACAGGCCTGGGGAAAACAAAGTTGAATCACAGAGCTATCAGCTTTTTTTATATATACCCCTTTTTGTTTTGTATATTTTTTCCCATCAACAGAGCTCTCAGCTTTAAGTGCCAAAGTCTGAACTGTTTAAAGCACTAACCAAATGGGAAGTTGCGGTTCTTTGTGCTAAAATTGAAGCACTGGTCCTACTGAAGAGCCTTGGGAACGTAGGCTGAAATGGGAAGCTCGGGTGAATTTTATATACCTAATTTTGATCAGCAGATTTGAAGAATTTTCTTGTGACTGCCACATAAAATAACCCCTGCTTAAAAACTTAACTCATTCTTCATTGCATTCTACACCCTTCTCTTCAAAATTGTAATTTTATAATTTCTGGTTTAAACTAACTTCTATATTTCTCCACTGTCTTCTGGGTCCTCAGTATGCTTACCAAGGCCTTGGCTGAGCCGCTTTCTTCAGAACCCACCCTCAGAACTTTTTGCAGTTCTCTGTCCACTTGTTGCTTCTCAAGGCCGTAAGGCCATCTTTTAAGACTTGGCTTTGGCTCATCTTCTGTTCCCCTGCTGTACCTCTATGATTCTGACAAGTGCAAGCTACTCTGTGTTGGCACATTTTCTTAACAGCTTGAAAATTGGAATCTTGTTGAAATACGTGGTGGTGGTGGGTATATGGTTGATCATTGTATTTTTTGTTTGCTTGAAAGTGATCATAATTAAAAGTCTTATTTTTTTAAAGCAATAGCATGCTACTTATTTTGCTTTAATTCTGAGTTCTTTATCTCTGAAAATTCTAAGATACTTGTACAACAGTCTTGGTCAGCAAGCATTTGAGACACCCACCAGAGACCAGGTACCTGCTAGGTATCCAAGAGAACTCAAAGATGCAGAAGATGTAGCAGCTGCTACCCTCAGGTAGTTCACAAAGTGAACCTCAAACCCTCCAGAGGAAGACGGTCATGTTGCTGTTTCAGTCCCTGCTTGCTTAAAGAAGTGGGAATGCAGGGGAGCAGAAGTAGAGATCTCAATAGAAGATCAGAAATACATTTTGAAAGGGAAAAGTGAAGTGCAATTAGAGTTTATAGAAGAGAAATCCCTCTTGCACTATCTGTGAAAAGAGACTGCACGCTGAGGAAAGTAGAAAACGGCAGAGCAGCAGCAGAGACCTACCTCTTAGCAGGTACATTACACTGTGTCCCATATCCCCACCCTGAAACTGCTCTCCCAACATCCTTTGAGTTTTGGCAATTTGGTGTTCACCAGGAGAGCCAGGCTGAACCATAGAAGGAAGTGTAGGTAAGCCATCACATGAATTCTTAGGGCCTCAAAACCTGCCTTCCTAACCTGAGACAAGAAGCAGAGAAGGCCCTGGTTTCTATCAGGGGTAAATGTGTCTGACTCCAGCAAGAGGTGGTCAGATGACAAATGCATCTATTTATATCCTATAATCTGCTGGGTCAGCAACATACTAATAACCAGCAGCCATGATGGCGAGGCCACAAACTGACTGTCAGAATGGGAGGTCCCTGCACTAGCGGTCAGAGAAATAATACACACGAAAGTTGCATAAGCCAAAAAGTACTATATAAGTATCCTTGCTGCTGTTATGAGCTGGTTTCATTGTTCATGTCCTTGGACAAGTCAGCACGTGCCTTCTCTAAGCCTTCATTTCTTCATCTACAAGATGGAAATAATTGTTTATCTCATTGGGCTCTTGGAAACTCATCATTTATGCAAGAATTTCTTATAAACTGAACAAGTATCAAGTATTACTCAAAGTCTGTTATACTTAAAACGGGAAGACCCAAGAGTTATGTATTGCAGGGGAGAAGTCTCGGAGGCATTAGGGAACCTTCTGTGGTAGCCACCAGCCAGCCATTTACCAGACCCATTTCTCTTATCTCTGGGAACATAACTAGACTATATTCCTCAGCCTTCCTTGTAGTTAGAGGTGACTGAGTTCGAGCCAATGGAATGGTGGTGGTGGTAACGCACACCACATGGAAGCCTGGTCCATAAAAATGAAGTTGTCAGTGCCCTATTCTGACCCCCTCTATTGATGCAGACTAACAGTAATCTTGGGAGCCAGGTGTTAAGATACAGAAGCTATAAGGTAAAAAACCTGGTGCTCTGAAACACCACCACTGGCTTGGAGGACAGCTATCCACTAATCAGGAACATCCATTTTGGACATTATAGAAAAAGAAAGAAATTTTTGTTACCGTTGGGTTATTATGTTAGCTTGAACCATGAAATTGCTGATATTTTTTTACCTGTAAAAATGTAATATGCTTCAACCTAATATTTTTATTTGTTTCAGCAGCTAGTGTAACCTTAAACGATTTTAGAGAAAGTTTTTTAAAATTATTATTTGTTTGTTTTTCAACATTTTTTAAATCCTCACCTGAGGATATTTTTCCATTGATTTTTAGAGAGAGGGAAAGACAAGAGAGAAATATTGATTTGAGAGACACCGATTGGTTGCCTCCTGCACGCGCCCTAAACCCTACAACCGAGGTATGTGCCCTTGACCGGAATCAAACCCAAGACTCTTCAGTTCACAGGCCGACACTCTATCCACTGAGCCAAACCGGCTAGGGCGAGAAAGTCTTTTTTTTTAAAATCCTCACCCATGTTGAGAGTAAAGGAAAGATCAATTGCTTCCTACACACCCCCTGAGGACCCTCAACCTAGGTATGTGTCCTGACCGGAGTCAAACCCATGACCCTTTGGTAAATGGGACGATGCTCCAACCAATTGAGCCACTTGGCTAGGGCTTAGAGAAAGTCTTTTAACAGCTATGATACTGGCTATTTGTTTTGTTTTATTATTTTTTATTATTTTTAAAATTGATTTCAGAAAGGGAGAGAGAAGCATCAATGATGATAGAGAATCATTGATCAGCTGCCTCCTGCACATCCCCCACTGGAGATCGAGCGCACAACCCAGGCATGTGCCCTTTATCAGAATCAAACCCAGGACCCTTCAGTCCGCAGGCTAATCCACTGAGTCAAACCAGCCAAGGCCTATTTGTTTTATTGTTTGTTTTTTCCCCTGTGGAGATCATGAGGGATATATCTTTTTTTATAGCTTTGTGGCTCACCGCTGTAATCACGCCTTTTTCACTAAAGAGCAAAAATAAATGAAAAAATTACTTGAGATTTATCAGTTCCCCACACATGCCCTCCCTTAGTCCCCAGTTACTAATCACTATACTTCAGGCTGAGAAATCGCCCCATGGTTTTGAAGGTATTGTGGCGGTTGGGAGTGAATATCCCCAGAAAGTGCCGTCCTCGCATGCACATTATTTTGAGATGAAAACAAAACCCAACAAACTCAAGAAGAGTTCGTTACCTCCCCTTTACCTGCCTAAAGAGATTCAGACAGAAAAACCTGCTTCAGGAAGGGAAATAACATTCACTTTGACACAGTATGTTCCTTAGATTCCCCTTTGTGGCCCATTGTTTCTGGGTGGCCCTGCAAGAATTTATTTACCGATGTTTGCTCTTTCTCATCTACCTGTGAATTGCCTACTGTCTTCTTAGTCCAAAATGGCATATATACCTCATTTTGCCTCATTGGAATGCTCATGCTTACGTGAATTCCATATGTGCATGAATTAAAATTTTATTTTCTCTTGTTAATCTGCTGCATGTCATTTGACTTATTTGACCAACTGGAAGAACTAAAGGGGTGAGGGGGTAGTTTCCCTGGCCCCGACAGTATTAAGGTCTCATCCTCATTTTTTTTAAAATATTTTTTTATTGATTTTTTACAGAGAGGAAGGGAGAGGGATAGAGAGTTAGAAACATCGGTGAGAGAGAAACATCGATCAGCTGCCTCCTGCACACTCCCTACTGGGGATGTGCCCACAACCAAGGTACATGCTCTTGACTGGAATCAAACCTGGGACCCTTCAGTCCGCAGGCCGGCACTCTATCCACTGAGCCAAACCGGTCAGGGCTCATCCTCATTTTGGTGACAGAAAATAATTCCAGCTTCCACCTGTTTAATATATCAGAGAAACATAATGTTTGTGAAATGCTAGATTCGAGACAAAAGAGTTGTCCTAAGTATTAATGCAAATGACCTGATTTGATCTTAAATGATAGGTAATTTTGCCCTGGCTGGTTTGGCTCAGTGGATAGAGTGTCTGCCTGCAGACTGAAGGGTTCCGGGTTTGATTCCGGTCATGGGCACGTGTCTGGGTTGCGGGCTCAATCCCTAGTGGGGGGCGTGCAGGAGGCAGTCGATCAGTGATTCTCTCATCACTGATGTTTCTATCTCTCTCTCCCTCTCACTTCCTGTCTGAAGTCAATAAAAATATATTTTTTTAAAATGATAGGTAATTTCAAAGAAAGCATTAAGAGATGTTAAGATTTTCTATCATTCTCCACTTGTTCTAGACGTGCTTTTATTCCTTTCTCATAGTCTTCCTCAGCACCATCTCTTATCAGTGCTTAAGATTGGGTTTTCTTTCCTCTTCCCAAATCACAGATGTTTTCCCACCCTGTGAAATCTAATGACTGGCCAGAGCTTTACTGCATTGTATTCTTCTGAAGGAAATCCTTTTCTTAACTGCCAGGAATTCAAGGCTCCAAACTGGGAAAGGGAGGGCTGGGGAGGTTGGCATACTGCCAGGTCATTGCCTTCTTTTCCCTTTAGCCATCTGCAGGCGACTGGCTGGAGCCCAAGGGTGAAACCACAGCCTCCCAGGGCTGGAAGGGACAGACTGTCAGGGATCCTGGGTGGTTTGAGACCAGTCATTTCTACTCTATATAGTCAGGACCTCTCGTAAACCACAGCCTCGCCTGACTTTAATGCCTTCAAAAGGAAGAAATCACATAAATGGTTTATCACATATTAAAAACAGAACAGTATCATAAAGCTTTCCATCTAAACCAGAGTTTGGCACACTTTTTCTGCAAAGGACCAGTAAATATTCTAGATTTTACAGAGCATAAGATCTCTAATACAACTACTTAACTCTGCCATTGTCGCCACAGACAAATGAGCGTGGCTGTTTCCCAATAAAACTTCATCTGTGGACACTGAAATTTGAATGCCATGTAGTTTTTACATGGCACATAAAATAATTCTTTTTTCCCTAGCCATTTAAAAATGGAAAAGACATTCTTAGCTCATGGTCCATACAAAAAAAGTCAGCTGGCTATAGTTTGTTGAGTTGATCTAAACCACTGGTTTTCAAACTGCTTTGGCAAGTCCTCTGAGGGAAGAAAGAGCTGGCAGACATGGGCAACCCCCACTCCGGCTTCAGTAGGCCCCATTCCTCTTTTTGCTCTTTCACACATTAGGCTCCCAGGTTCTGTTTTATTAAAAGGAAAGGTTCCACAGCCAAAAGTGTAAAAGTTGCTGATCTAACCAGAATCCCCTTTTCTGCAACTGCAGCCCCTTTTTACGTTTTTCCTCAGTGGAGATGGAGCATGGTATGTTATCTAGTTCATTTTAAGGTTAAGCCTGGTCCTTTCATACACATCCTAAGTCTGTTATGTTATTCCAAACCTTTACTTTTTACTCATGATCTTTCTCTCCAAGTTCTCAAAAGTCCGAAAATGCCCGGCTGGCGTGGCTCAGTGGTTGAGCGTTGACCTATGAACCAGGAGGTCAGGGTTCAATTCCTAGGTCAGGGCACGTGCCCGGGTTGCGGGCTCGATCCCCAGTGTGGGGTGTGCAGGAGGCAGCGATCAATGATTCTCATCATTGATGTTTTTATCTCTCTCTCTCTCCCTTCCTCTCTAAAATCAATAAAAATATATTTTTTAGTCCTAAAATATTCCACAAAGTGAAATGATAGATCAGAGGAAAGAGTACCTTTCTCTCTTTCAGCCTATTTTCTCTATTACACAGGGTGGCCAACAGCACTTCGGCCAGAGGGAGAGCCCACATTGTACTAGAATAAAGAAACAAGTGGCAAAGCCAAAAGACTGTTTGGAATCTGGTCTGAGGACAAAGAGAGTCCCTCCCTGGGAACAAGAAGTCCTGAGGTCAGAATCCAGAAACACCTTGAATGGGTAGGAAGCATTCTGGGAAGTTGGTAAGAGAAGCAATTTAGGATCGGTGCCCCAGGCAACACAGGGGTGCCTCAAGATGCCTACTTTATCTATAATAATAAAAGCGTAATATGCTAATTAGACCAGATGTCCTCCCAGACTTCCTTCCTTCCCGACCAAGCAGCAGCAGAGGCGGCAGAGGCCTGTGGTGGCGGGCGGGCGGGGGCCAGGGCCAAGGCCCTTGCACGAATTTCATGCATCCGGCCTCTAGTATACAAATAATACACATTCGTCACAGAGAAAAAATTATATGAATACTAAAGAGAATTAAATCACCCGTAATCCTGTTGTTACAAGCGGAGAGAGGTCCTCATCCCCACCCATTGCTCCTGGGAGTGGACAGTCCAAGAAAAAGAATTTTCTGAGACGTGCACAGGAGAGTGAGTGGTTTTTATTTGTATGGAATTAAACCCCCGAGTTCCCCAAAGTCCCATTTCCCTCAGTCCCGCCAGAGAAGTCCCATTTTGCTTTTAAAAGGGCTAAAATAGAAGCCAGTGTCTGAGTTTCTGCTCCATGCTGAAGCGGTCTGATCCAGCACCACGCTAGCTTCGTTTGTGTTTCCAGCTGCAGTCCATCAGTCCTTCCCGTGTGGGGTCCGCCCGGCAGTGGGCCATGCAGGCGAATGCAAGGGAGCCAAAAGCAACAAGAGAGACAGCGCCTTTGTTAAGGGGATTAAGTACCCCAACATTTTCAGGCTTGCAGTGGCTCCACCCATTCTGGCCAATGAGCTCTGTTCTCAGGTGTGATTGATAGGTAAGTACCTTCCCCAGGTTGCCTTGTGGAGCAGCTGCCCGAGGGTGTGAGGTCGGCAGTTGGAAGGGAAAGGGAAGTTCAGGGAGAGAGTTTTGTTGCTGATATTTGTGTCTTACAAGATGGGAGAGAAAACCAATCAGGGTAAAATGTAAACAATTGGTGGATTTGAGTAACGTATGTGTAGGAAAAGCTACTCCCTCCAAAGAAAAGGGAGCCATCATATTACTCCCCTGCTTGCAACTCTAATGGCTTCCCATGATAAGAAACGGAAAACCCCTTATACAGCGGTTCTCAACCTGTGGGTCGCAACCCCTTTGGGGGTCGCCTAAGACCATCGGAAAACACATATATAATTACATATTGTTTTTGTGATTAATCACTATGCTTTAATTATGTTCAATTTGTAACAATGAAAATACATCCTGCATATCAGATATTTACATTATGATTCATAACAGTAGCAAAATTACAGTTATGAAGTAGCAACGAAAGTAATTTTATAGTTGGGGTCACCACAACATGAGGAACTGTATTAAAGGGTCATGGCATTAGGAAGGTTGAGAACCACTGCCTTATTGGGACAGACAAGGACCCTGCGATGGGCCCTGCTTATCTCTCTGGCCTTTCTCCTTTCATTCCATTCTTCGACCTCAGCCTTCCAGAGGGGAGTACTTTAGCTCATTTCTGCCTCAGGGCCTTAGGACTTTGGCTCCCTCTATCTGAATACCATACCCCTACCTTCAGCCCACAGTGCCGAAGTAGACAGCCGTATCTCCAGGAGATTGTAAATCCCAGGAGCACTTCACCCTACACCCTGCACCTGCCATTCAGCCTAAAAGGACTTGCTCAATAGCTTTGAAAGAATAAATGAACAAAGAGGAAGGAGACGGTGGCCACCGAGTGCGTTAGTGAAGGAAGTGGAGCAGCAAGGACGGCGAGGTCTGGGTAAGAGTGGGTGTGGGTCCCTGAAGTGCAGTGGAGGCAGCTCTCCGAGCTGTGAATGGAGACAGTAGATGTCTATGAGTACAAGGCAATATGTGACACAGGAGGAAAAGACAGTTTCTATTGTTTCCCCATTTCCCTCCCGTCCTTGGGAGCTGGAAAAGGAGCTGCCAGGGGTTACAGCATTTGCTTCTACTCCTTCTTGGAAACCATTAAAGCTGCATGTGAATCTTTGCTGCACTCCTAGAAGATAGAAACTAGAAAATAGCCCAGGGAAGCCAAAATCCTGACTTTGATTCATAAACACGTTTTTTTTAAAAAAAGAAAGGAAGGAAGAAAGGAAAAAGAGAAATGGTGGTGATGACCCCCAACCATCGTCAAGAAAGCTCTTGGACTTTCATTGGTTTGGTATTAATGGAAGCCTTTTATCTTCAGGACTTTGTACTTGTTCTGCCAAGCAGAGGGAAGGAAAATGCAGACAGCTCTGTCTGCATAATCACCCCCTGCCGGCCCTCCCCCAATTTGGAGCTCCGCTGGAGGCTCACCCTGCTGGCTCTCAGAGGCCCCAGGCGAGCATGAGAAATCAGTGAGAAAATGTTCCTTTAGATGTCAAATCCGCAGCTCCTACCAGAAAACAGAGCCAGATGAAGAAAGCCGCAGGCAAGGACAGGCAAGCCCTTATGTTGCTTCTGTGAACATTCGAATAATTTCCTCACAAATGCTTAGCCTGGAGTTTTTAGACCAAATGCTAATATGTTCTACCCTGAAACACAATTTACGAAATGAAGGGATCCTTTCCCAGGGCATCTCACCATTACTCTTATGCCTCTTTATCTCTTGGTAGGACCATTTTCAAGGGAGAATAATTTATTTAAAAGTATATTTTACAATATATGGCTTCCTCCAAAGAATTGCCTTTTCTCCCATTTTCTATAATAACTTTTTTAAACAAAAGTTTTAATTTTTGAATGATTTTAGATGTACGGAAAAGTTACAAAGATAAGGCAGTGCCCATAAACCTCTCACCCAGCTTCTCCTACTGTTAACATCTTATATTATTCTGGTACATTTATCACAACTAAGGAACCAACACTGGCCCGTTATTATTAACTACTAAAGGCCCAGTGCACGAAATTCATGCGGGGGGGGGGGGGGGGATGTCCCTCAGCCCGACCTGCACCCTCTCCAATCTGGGAGCCCTCAGGGGATGTCCTACTGACAGCTTAGGCCCGCTCCCCGTGGTTCTCTGCTCTCTGCGGACCTGCCTGCTCGACGCCACCGCAGGCCCTGGTGTCTGCTCTCTGCGGGGGCCTGCTTGCCCCTCGCCTCCACAAAGAGGGGCAAGCAGCACCCTGCTGACTGCTCACCATGGGGTACTGGGGCGCTGCTTGCCCCTCGCCCCACGGCGAGGGCTTAAAGGACTGGGGGACTCCAGTGGTGCTGAGGGGACTGGGTGCTGCCATCTTGTGGCTATGGGCGCCGCCATCTCTGTGGCGAAGTGACGGTCAATTTGCATATTCCATCTTTATTAGATAGGATTCGTGCAAGAGTAGGCCTTCCCACGGCTGCCAGCACCAGCTTCCCTCTGGCACCCGGCTTCATCCGGAAGGTTGTCCAGAAGGACATCTGGTCTAATTAGCATATTATGCTTTTATTATTATATATTAAACTCCACATTTATTTGGATTTCATTAGTTTTCACCTAAGGTTTTTTTTTCCATTTCAGATTTCATCCAGAAATACCATATTACATTTAATCATCATGTCTCTTTAGGCTCCTCTGGCTGTGACAGTTTCTCAGATTTTCCTTGTTTTTTGATGACCCTGACAGTTTTGAGGAGTAGTCGTCAGAGTTTATACTGTCCCTCAAATTAGGATTGTCTGATGTTTTCCTCACAATCAGGTGGCCATTGTGGGCTTTTGGAAAGCACACCTCCGAGGTGCAGTGCCCTTCTCATCATGCCAGGGGTGGACGACATTACAAGGCATCCCTGGGGAAGTTCACCTTCATCATTCAGTTAACGCCGAGTTTGCCAGGTTTCTTCACTATAGCGTTACCATTTCTCCCTTTCTGTAATCTATTCTTTGGAAGCAACTCACTAAGTGTAGCCTACTCTCAAAAAGGTGGAGGGGCCTGGGGTGGGGTAGTGGGGGAGTGGAGACTAAGCTCATCTCCTGGTGAATGTACTAAATGGAATTCTTCTGTCAGGAAGATTTGTTTCTTCTTCCTCATTCATTCATTCATTCATCTATATCTGTGTGGACTTATATTAATTTTTACTTTGAGTTATAATCCAACACTATGTTATTAATTTTTGAAATAGAAATTTTTAGGGGTGAAATAGGCAGGTTTAGGGAATTTTTTAAATTAAGGGGGTCCATGGACAAAACACAGGGCTACAGAGTTGCAAAAGGTTACATTTCCATAAGGCAAGGGAGTTGGGAGAGGCAGCAGTTACATTTCCAAAAGATAAGGGAACTGGGAGTAGCAAAAGGTCTATATTTACAAAATAAAGAAGGAGGAAGAAAGCCCAGAGGGAATAGGAGAACAATGAGGGAGGAGGGCCTCACATGTCCCATGTGAGGTTTGACCTTTGAGCTGAGGAGTTGCTATAGTGACCAAATCAGAAGGGAATAGTGACCAATCGAAGGGGATATCGAGGCACAAAAAACTGCAGACTTTATAAACCGTGAAAAAAGGAACTCGGTGGGACTCTTTCTCCCTCCCCAGTCTGTGCTGTGTGACTCCCCCTCCCCACATGGGAGTCTGTGCTGTGTGACTCCCCCTCCCCACGTGGGAATCTGTGCTTGTCCTTCAATAAATTTCCACCTTTGCTGTACATCTTCTGTCTGTGGTTTCATTCTTCGACTCTGATGGACAAAGAGCCCAGGGAAGCCATCCTGCCCAGGGGAACGCCGTGTGCTCCAGTCCAAAAATCCCGTATCATGATGTTACTCAAATGGTTCCATCTTTTGCTGCCTGGCATTCTTTCAGGTTGGTCCTTGGGGCCCCTTGACATGCTCCTGTCCTTATAAAAACATACAAATGAAAGATAATCAGTTATCTTCTGAGGCACTTTATTCTTTTTATTTTTGCAGTTTATTTTTTGTTTTGTGTGTGTTTTTTAATCTTTATTGTTAAAAGTATTACATATGTCACCCTTTTCCCCCATCAGTCCCCTCCAACCTCCCCTGCCCTCACCATCCCACTGTCTGCATCCATAGGTTATGCATATAAACATACAAGGTCTTTGGTTGATTACCTCCCACCCACCTACCCTCTCCCACTTTCCCTCCGAGATTCCGCACTCTTGAGGCACTTTATTTTTAACATTACATACTGTGGCACTGACATTGATACTAATCTTAAAAGCAAATTGAGGGGGGTGGGAGGGAGGAGGGAAAAAAAATTGAGGTGCTAAGTGATCAAGACTGATTGAATAATGGTGATTTCAAAGTAAAAGAATAAAGACAGTATTTTACCTTTACAAGAGCATCTGAGAATGTTCAAAGCATTTTTGAGTCCATTCATTTTTCAGCCCTGACTAAGGTAGTGAGAAGTAACAGGACAGGAAGGCTCAGAAAACATGTTTTGCTCACTAACCTCAGGATCACTTTCCTAACTGGCAGAGCTGGACTAGAATCCAGGCATCTCAATTGGGTCTAGCATTCTTTTCATTGCACTTCTAGAATAAGCCTGACCCTCAGGGTGGCATGAAGAGAGAGACTTTCAAAAGAATCCACAGGAAGAGATATATCTAGTAACAGAAAAATCAAGGCAAAGATTATGAAAAATTATAGTGTTCTGAAAAACAAAGACCCAAACCATGTAATGTTGGATGGTTGTTTTTGAATTCCCTTAATTCCCCATCAAGTTGGGTCCTGCACAGACAGTCAGGTTCACTCTTTGTTTATTTCTTGGCTTGAGTCACTAAGTCAAGTTGATCACAATGTGCAGCCTAAACACCTGAGGGCTGATTTCTTCCCACCTCTTCTTTGGGATGAAAATTTCTCAAGTGAGTAGGTGTTATTTGCCAAGAGAGAACTTCACTTAAAAATGCTTAACAGGGAGTGATGAGTCCTAGTTTCTTTTTCTCATGAAACTTTTCAGTAATTAAGTAGGAAAATTTTGTTTAAAAATTGTTTTAAATTATAACTCATTTAAGTTAAATTCTGTATTGTTTGATCATTGTTAACTTCTTTTTATTTTATCATAGCATTTTCAAGAGTTCTTTAAGTTAAATCATTAGGAGGTTGGCTAGAGTGTTTCTCTGAGTAATATTGTTCTACAAAGTGTATATGAATAGTGTATTTTCTGGGTCCTTGAAAAAATGTAGAATGTGTGAGAATACTTTCTGTTGAATGGCATATGACAAATAGCTTAGCTGGGTATAGGATTCTTGGATCACAATAATTTCCCTTCAAATTTTGTGGCTATTACTTCACTGTCTCTGGTACTTGGTGTTAAAGAGGAGAAGTGTGATGATATTTGATTAATTTTCTATGAGGTAGATAGCCTTTTTTAAATTTTTTTATTTTTTTAAATTTTTTTTAGAGTTAAAAATGAAAGTGAGTTTATTAGTGAATCAGTGAGACAGAGCAGGTAGATAGCCTTTTAAATAAAATATCTCAGTATTTGTCAGATTCCTTTTTTCTACCCTTAAATTTTTTTTAAAAATTCTGATTATAAAAGTAAGATTGGAGGTTATAGAAAATTTAAAGAAGAAAATTAAACATGATAATGAAACTACTACCTCTAGATAACTATTACTGTATTAAAATACTAGTACACTAAAAATAAGGTAAGATAATAATATATTTATAATTACATACAATAGAGAAAGTTTTGAAATTATATGAATTTATAAACAATTCTAATTGCTTTAAAATCTGAACAATTTATTTGAAAGACAATGGTTCTTAAGATTTGCAGCTATGGAATTTCATTGAGAATGTGATAAAATATGAACTCTCCAGAAAATGCAGTATACACATACCTCCAAAATTCTGCATACAATTTCAAAGATTTCATGAAGTTCGTCTCCCTCAAATGAGTTTCCTTGTGTGAAACATTATAAAGGTACACTTTTATAATGTTTACCTTTATAATGTTTCACACAGTGTTTAATGCAAGTATGCTAAAATGAACCCTAGATGCATGGGCTGCATTTGGTATTAGATGATATAATAGAGAGTAATTCTCAGAATTATCATTTTGGCCAGGCAGTTAGTGTTAAGTCAAACAGTTATAAATACATGTTTGCATTACATTAAGAGATATTTTACAGCCCTAGCTGGTTTGGCTCCGTGGATAGAGTGTCAGACTGCAGACTGAAGGGTCTCTGGTTCGATGCCAGTCAAGGGCACATGCCCAGGTTGTGGGCTCGATCCCCAGTAGGGGGCGTGCAGGAGGCAGCAGATCAATGATTCTCTCTCATTATTTTATTTTTCTATTTTTTTTGGTGTTTCTATTTATTGACTTTAAAATTCATCATCCAAAGAAAGTTAATACATGACTGCTTGGTAGCAAGAGAAACACAATCTAAAACCGCAATGACCCACCCACCCCAAACAAAAACAGAACCAAACAAACCCCATCTGAAACCAGACCTTTGGAGCGGTAGCTGAAGCAGCGAGGGGGCTGGGGCTCAGACTGGCTGCTGTGGTCCAGGGGCAGGGGAGAGGCTGCCCTCCAGCGATTCCCAGTTGAAGAGGCCATGTCCAGCCCCTCGGCTTTGGGCATCTTTCCTGGAGGGGCTGCCCCTGGCAGGAGGGGTGTGAAGAGAGGGATTCAGTGGACAGAGTGAGGGGGCTCCTAGGTCCACCCTCCTACGGTGACCGCATGTGCCAGCGCATGAGACACAGTCTCTCTCATTATTGATGTTTCTATCTCTCTCTCCATCTCCCTTTCCTCTCTGAAATCAATTAAAAAAAATTTTTTAAAAAGATATTTTACAAAATAAGATATAGAATTTGTGTATTAACTAAAATGTCCTGCTGTTTGACTTTGTACCATACTATCAGGCATAAATAAGCAGGAATGAGCATAGTACAAATAGGCATGAATTAAAGTCTGTCACTTGGCCCATAGACATAAAATGGGAGGAAAGTTTTCAAGGTAGTGATGATACATTGTGCTGCAACATCTGATTCACAATCTGGTTTCTGGATGTGGGCACAGCACTAAGCTACATTTATATTTGAAACTAACGATTCCCTGTAGGTAGTAAACAAATATTATAGTGTTTCACATCTTTTATGCCTAATTAGACAGAAAATTCTGTATCTTTTTGCAGCCTGTTTTTAGGCCACAAGGTTGAAGTTAGTAAAGGGGATTTGAGAGGAATTTGTTGATAATATAGGTAGAGCAAAAGTCCTACAAGAAATCATAAGTAAATATATTAATAAACTTTGAATGAGCTCTGGCCAGTGTGGCTCGGTTGGTTGGGCATTGTCAGGAGGTTGTCTTTTCAATTCCCCATCAAGGGCACATGCCCACGTTTTGGGCCTGATCCTCAGCAGTGGGCATGCAGGAGGCAGCCCTATTGATGTTGTGCTCTTGCATTGATGTTTACCTCTTCCCCCCTTTCCCTTCCTCTCTCTAAAATCAATAAACTATTCTTTTTTAAAAAAATATATATTTTATTAATTTTTTACAGAGAGGGATAGAGAGTTAGAAACATTGATGAGAGAGAGACATCAATCAGCTGCTTCCTGCATACCTCCTACTGGGGATGTGCCCGCAACCAAGGTACATGCCCTTGACCGGAATCGAACCTGGGACCCTTCAGTCTGTAGGCCGACACTCTGTCCACTGAGCCAAACTGGTCAGGGCAATAAACTATTCTTTAAAAAAATATTTTTAAATGAGAGCAGTCCTAGCTGCTGCTTTTATGCAAAAAATTGACAAGCTGATCCTAAATTTTATATGGAAACGAAAGGGTTTCAGTAAAGCCAAAACAATCTTGAAAAAGAAGAACAAAGGTAGGATTCACACTTCTTAATTCCAAAACTTGCTGCAAAGTAACAGTGAATCAAAACTGTGTGGTGCTGGCACAAGTATAGACATGAAGATCAATGGAAAGGAACTGAGGGTTCAGAAATAAACCCATACATGAAAGATCAGTTGATTTTTTACAATGATGCCAAAACAGTTCAATGGGAAAAGAGTAGTCTTTTCAACTAATGGTGCTGGGATAAATAGAAAACCACATGCAAAAGAATGAAGTTGGACCATACTACCTCACACTATACTACACAGAAATTAACTCAAAATGGACCAAAGGCTTAAAAATAAGAGCTAAGCCCTAGCTGGTTTGGCTCAGTGAATAGCGTGTCGACCTGTGGACTGAAGGGTCCCAGGTTCGATTCCAGTCAGAGGCACATGCCTGAGTTGTGGGGTCGATCTCCGGTAGGGGGCATGCAGGAGGCAGCAGATTGATATGTCTCTCTCACATTGATGTTTCTCTCTAAAAAAAAAATAAATAAATAAATAAACACACACACACACACACACACACACACACACACACACACACACTAAAATCCCTAACATACAAAGATCTCATAAAATTTCAGGAAAAAACAATGTTGTGGGAAATTTTCCAAATTGCATAAAGAGGCAATCCTCAAAAGAAGTAAAAAAAAAAAATGATTAAGGAAGAGAAGGAAATGCCCAACATCATTTACAGAAATGCGAGTTAAAACCACAGCAGGCTATTATTTTTACCTATCCAACTGCCAAAGCTTTTACAAATTCATAAATACCCAGTGTTAGTCAGAATGTTAGGAAACAGGCGCTTTTGATGGCAGTGTAAATTAGTACAATTGTTTTTGAGGGCAAAATGCCTTTAGTTATTAAAATTAAGTGCTTACTAGACTTGGATCTAGTTGTTCTTTTTGAAGTTCAACACAGAGAAATTCTAACACAAATAGGCACAGATGTGTATAACAAGGATGCTCACTGGAAATTAGAAACACGTGTCCTTCATAAGGTGCTCAAGTAAATAATAAGATTATGTAGCCACTGAAAAGAAACAGTTCTAAATGAAAATATGTTCAGGATAACTTAATGGGAAAAATAAAAAGCAAGTTGCAGGAGGTATAGGGACTAGGGAGGCAAGGCCAAGGGCATAATACTTAAGGAAGCACTCACTGTTAGCATGGTAGGGGTGCAGGTTTGGTCCCTGAGAGTGAATGCCTCCTTAAATTTTACATCCTAGTCTCTCTCCTCTTCTGCCTCATTCTAATCTCAGCTCTGCAATATAGTGTGTATAAAATAACCCCATATTTTTAAATAATAATTACATATATAAATAAGTATAATTAAGTTGGTACAAAATTTTTGGGTGGCATATACATATATATGTGTATACATATATGCAATATATATACATATGTATCTATATATTAGTTATATTATATACTAGAGGCCCGGTGCACAACAATTTGTGCACTGGGGGTGGGGGGGTCCCTCAGCCCGGCCTGTGCCCTCTCGCAGTCTGGGACCCCTCGGGGGATGTCCGGCTTGTTTCGCCCCCGCCTCCCTCCGCTGCCCGGCTTGTTTTGCTCCCGCCTCTGCCGCCTGTCTTGTTTTCGGCCGCCTGGCTTGCTTAGCTCCCAGCCGGTATATGCAAATTACCACCATCTTTGTTGGCTGTTAATTTGCATATCACACTGATTAGCCAATGGGAGGTGTAGCGAAGATACGGTCAAATACCATGTTTGGCTATTATTAGATAGGATATATACTAGAGGCCCAGTGCATGAAATTCATGCACGGGTAGGGTCCCTAGTGGCTGCTGACTGCTGGCTAGGGCCTCCCTTCCCACAGTTGGCTGGCTGGCTCTGCCTCCTGGTCAAACTCCCAGTAGAAGGGAAAATTTGCATATTAGGCTTTTATTATCCTATATAATAAAAGTCTAATATGCAAATCAACCAAACGGTGGAACGACCAGTCCCTATGAAGTGCACTGGCCACCAGGGTGCAGATGCTCAACGCAGGAGCTGCCCCTTGGTGGTCAGTGTGCTCCCACAGGGGGAGCACCGCTCAGCCAGAAGCCGGGCTCATGGCAGTCAGACATCCCCTGAGGGCTCCCAGACTGCAAGAGGGTGCAGGCCGGGCTTTGGGACCCCTCCCCCACAAGTGCATGAATTTCGTGCACTGGGCCCTCAGCCCGGCCTGTGCCCTCCCCCAGTCCGGGACCCCTCGGGGGATGTCCACCTGCCAGCTTAGGCCCACTTCCCAGGGGATCAGGCCTCACCTGGCAGTCAAACATCCTTCTGGCAGCCCAGAGCCCTTAGGGAATGTCCGACTGAGGGCTTAGGGCTTGTGCACTGGGGGGTGTGGGGGTCCCTCAGTCTGGCCTGTGCCCTCTAGCAGTCTGGGACCCCTCAGGACATCCTTAGCACTGTGGAGGAGGCAGGAGAGGCTAAAATTGAAATCATGGCAGATTCAGAAACTAATGTCTAATTCCTTTTCACAGGTGTCAAAAATATTTCAACTCTTATACTCTCACAGGTAGAATGAATTGTGTATTGGACACATTTGGAGGCATTGCTCTGCTGGTTTTATACTTCAAGTTAAGGTCTCAAAAAAAAAATCAGCTGTGAAAGCAACATAAAAAGATACTAGACCTGGCCGGGTAGCTCAGTTGGTTAGAGCGTTGCCTTCATACACCACGGTTGGGGATTTGATCCTGGTCAGGGCACATATAAGAAGCAAGCAATGAATACATAAATAAGTGGAACAACAAATCAATGTTTCTCTCTCTCTCTCTCTCCTCTTCTCTCTAAAATCAATCAATAAAAACTTTTTAACAAAAGGATTCTAAGCTGTACCTTATCTATTAATTTCCCATTCCTGGAGAAGCTAATGCCAACACATCATGTGATACTCACAATGTGTACAATAAATTATTAACCTGAAAAAAAAACAATTAAGAATTGCATATTTTTGGTTACAGAAAAAACAAGAAAGATTTTAAAAAATAATAGCATAACCACACAAAAGAGATCCAAGTGCTATGTTTGTTTGAATGCTAAATTGAGCACTTTGTGTACCTGTGGTTGGTATCATATGTGAAGAATGAAATGAAAAAATGAATGAGTATTATATGCTTTTGAGACATGCATTTTAAAAATTGTATAACAGATTCTCTCTGCTAAATTACATTTTTACCAAGTAGAAATTCAAGTTACACAAGCAAACTCCAAGTTTAGCTTCTAAAAGAATAGTGTCTTCCCACGTATGTTTTACCCATCTCTCCCAGATAAAGATCAGATTAGGTGTCTGTCATATGGGAATTTCAAAGCAGTTTAAAGACATTAATTAGTTCTCACAACAACTCTGAAGTGGGTGTATTTTACTCATGTCTGTTTTCTATAGGAGAAGACTGATAGTCTGAATGATTTCCCAGTATTCCATATTTCGTTATTGTTAGCGAAACTAAAAATACCATTACTTCATTGGCCTACCTTTTTTCTTGAAAAGAGATAAAGCAATTTTGGGGTGGATAAGCCAAACTAAAATAACTTCTATTCATGTGTCAAATAAAAAAAAAACACACATCACCACACAGGTATTTTTATTTTTCATATTTTCTAAACAATTGGGAGTATATTTAATTAACTCTATACTCCAGTAGTTGCTTGGGAGAATGTTTCTTAATTTAAAATTTTATTTTAACATATATAGATAGTCAGAGGTAAAGCTCCATTGTAGCTTCATCAGAGAGCTCTCTGGGTATTCCGTCAATTACAAGAAAGTACTTACAGATGGAGTAATGTGGTTTAATGAGCAGGAGACCTATTTTTAAAGATCCTGGTCTGGTACACTGAAAAAAATACAATAAATTCTTAGAAAAGGTAGGGTTACAACACCTCCCACTTGTGCACTACTGTGTTAACCATGTTATAAGCATTATCTCATTTCATCCACAATATGATGAGGTGGTGCCTATATTTATATTTTTTGTACTACAGATAAAGAGAGAGCTTGATAATGAGATTTATCTTTAAAATATATTTTTATTGATTTGAGAGAGAGAGAGAGAGAGAGAGAGAAACAAAGATGCAAGAGAGAAACATTGATCAGTTGCCTCCCACACTCACGAATCTGAAACCTGGGCATGTGCCCTGACTGGGAATCGAACCGGCAACCCTTTGGTGCACAGGACAACACTCAACCAACTGAGCCACACCAGGGTGATAATGAGATTTATCTATCTATCTATTTATTTATTTATATTTTAAAAATATTTTTATTGATTTCAGAGTAGAAGGGAGAGGGAGATAGAAACATCAATGATGAGAATCATTGATCGGCTGCCTCCTGAACACCCCCTACTGGGGATTGAGCCCACAACCCAGCATATGCCCTTGACTGGAATCAAACCCGGGACCCTTCAGTCCGCAGGCTGACACTCTATCCACTGAGATACACCAGCCAGGGCGATAATGAGATTTATTTTAACATTATATAATTATGTTAAATTGGTAAGAAGTCAGGAAGGATTCTAACAATCAAGTCAATAATGCCAATTTGATCCTGCCATTTACTCCTCTTTATTTTTTTCTCTCCTTCTTATTTTTTATTCCCCCATTTGAATCATGTGCATAATTTTAACCTGCCATTTTAAACCCTATTATTATGAATATATCAATTTAAACAATAATTATAACCAATGTATTTCTTGATCAAATGTCCTTGCAATAACAGTGAAACTATTTCCAACTTTTTTCTATTCTCATTTTTATTTTACTGCAATGATTATGCTCAGGATCAACTTTTTTTTCATGTACATTGAGATTCATTTCAGTCATCAGGTTTTTAAAAAAATATATTTTATTGATTTTTTACAGAGAGGAAGGGAGAGGGATAGAGAGTTAGAAACATTGATGAGAGAGAAACATAGATCAGCTGCCTCCTGCACACCCACTACTGGGGATGTGCCCGAAACCAAGGTACATGCCCTTGACCAGAATCGAACCTGGGACACTTCAGTCCGCAGGCTGATGCTCTATCCACTGAGCCAAACCGGTTAGGGCTCAGTCATTAGGTTTTTATGCTCATAAACTTTGTCAGTTTTATCTACTGCTATGGTGAGCTTTCTTTTGTAGCTATTATTTCCATGAAATTTTCTTTTTCCCTGTGGCCCATTGAAAACATTCTTTGGGCTAAAATGGTGGGGCCAAAAATCCCTTTTTACCTGGGACAAAAGAACTCGGTATAGGTCATTCCTTATGACAGTGATGATGAGAAAACAAACGCCTGTTCTAGCCACCCCACGGGAGGGAGGCCTAAATGCAGAAATAGGTGTGAAAATGCTCTGTGAAAGTTAAGTAAATGTCACTTTATTAATTGTTAAAATAAATCATATAAATCCATCCTTCTGGAATTGTTCTGGAAGGCAAGCACCTTTCTATTCTTGCTTTCATGTTATTTGCAAAAATGCTTGAAACCTTCAGTTGATTTCTAAGTAAATCCTAGTGACTTCACTTAACTCTTCTCTTGTCATTTGTTTACCATTATGACCTCATTAATTATTTTTCCCCTCTAATCCTAGTACGAAATCCTCTGTGATGTAGAGACCAGCGACCGGCTTTGGCACTATAATGGATTCGTACCATTAGTTATCAGTTTCATCATCTTGGTTGCTGTAATTGTTGCTTGGGATTGAATGATAGGATTACTGGCTGGCAGCTCTTTGGGAAAGTTTAAAACAAGCCTGTCACCAAAGAGATGATATCTCAGCAGGTATACAGGTACACTGCTATTATAAGAAATTCTCTTATCACAGCTCTGTCTCTTGCTTAATACACCACTTGCTCGTACAAGAGTTTTGAAGGAAGTAGAAAGACCACTGGTAATATAAGCAAAGCTTACAAATTCCAGTACCTACTTTAAGGCCTAAAGTTTACAAGTTAAGGATTATTCCCTTCGTATAACCTAAAGCAGCTTAAGATTTCAGTCATTGTTCTCAACAAACCAAATTGTGTATAAATATGCTGATAATATCTCGCCGAAACCGGTTTGGCTCAGTGGATAGAGCGTCGGCCTGCGGACTGGAGGGTCCCGGGTTCGATTCTGGTCAAGGGCATGTATCTGGGTTGCGGGCACATCCCCAGTGGGAGACGTGCAGGAGGCAGCTGATCGATGTTTCTCTCTCATCGATGTTTCTAACTCTCTATCTCTCTCCCTTCCTCTCTGTAAAAAATCAATAAAATATCTAAAAAAAAAAAAATAAAAATAAAATAAATATGCTGATAATATCTGGTAAAGGCCCATGGGAAAGAAGTGATTCAATTTCATAATCTTGATTTTGCCCTGCTTCTAAGGTTAATAGAAGGACTCAGAAATTTTTGCTTTAAGATCTACTGTGTTTCTCAAGTGTGGTTCTGTTCTCAAAAGTATTGTGTCCTACAAGAGCCTGGCCAGTGTGGCTCCGTTAGTCGAGAGTCGTCCAGTGCACCGGAGGGTCACTGGGTGTGTGCGGTGTTTCTCTCTCTCCCTCTCCCTTCCTCTCTACAAGAGAAGTGAAAGTCTGAAGATTAGCAATTTTTATTTTATTTTTTTAGAGATAAAGGAAGGGAGAGGGAGAGAGAGAGAAGCACTGATGTGAGAGTGAAACATCAATCCACTTGGCTGCTTCCTGCACATCCCCTACCGGTGATCGAGCCCATACCCTGGGCATGTGTCCTGACCAGGAATCAAACTGGCAACCTTTTGGTACACAGGATGATGCCCAACCAACTGAGCCACATGGGCTGGAGCTGAGAATTAACAATTTAGTTGTTACTGGCAAATGCCTTTCAGTTCCTTTGTAAAAACGTCTTTATTGAGATAGACTACATATAGAATACAATTAGCTCATTTAAAGTGGACAATTCAACCCTAGCCATTTTTGCTCAGTGGATAGACCATTGGCCTGTTGACTGAAGGGTCCCATGTTAGATTCCGGTCAAGGGCATGTTCCTCGGGTGCAGGCTTGATCCCCAGGGCCCATGTGGGAGAGAGCTCTCACATCGATGTTTCTATCTCTGTGTCTCTTCCCCTCCCTTCCACTCTCTCTAAAAATCAATGAAAAAATATCCTCGGGTGAGGATTAACATAAATAAATAAATAAATAGGACAATTCAATAGTTTTTAGTGTATTCAATAGTTTTTAGTGTATTCATAGAATTGTACAACCATCACTACAATCAATTTTATAGCATTTTCCTTCTCCAGTACTGGTCACTCCCCATTTGCTCTCAACCCCTCTCCCCCTTCAACCCTAGGCAACCACTAATCTACTTTGTCTCTAAATTTGCCTATTCTGGACATTTTATATAAACAGAATCATTCAATTTATAGTCTTTTGAGTCGGGCTTCTTTCACTCAGTTTTCAAGGTGTACCCACGCTATGGCATGTATCAGTACCTCACACATTTTTAGGGCTAAATAATATTCCATTACATGGACATACCACTTTTATTTATCCATTTATCAATTGATGTCCATTTGAGTTATTTATTCTTTATGGTTATTATGAATAATGCTGCTGTGAATACTTATGTACAAATTTTCATATAGACATGTTTTTATTTCTCTTAGGTACATACCTGGGATTAGAATTACTGGGTCATATGGTTACTGTATGCTTAACTTTTTTTTAAAAAATATATTTTAATTGATTTTTTACAGAGAGGAAGGGAGAGGGATAGAGAGTTAGAAACATCGATGAGAGAGAATCATGGATAGGCTGTCTCCTGCACGCCCCACACAGGGGACCAAGCCCACAACCTGGGCATGTGCCCTTGACCAGAATCGAACCCGGGACCCTTCAGTCCGCAGGTCGATGCTCTATCCACTGAGCCAAACCAGCTAGGGCTGCACCATTTATTTTTACCTCCTCACCCGAGGATATGTTTTACTGATTTTAGAGAGAGAGGAAGGGAGAGAGAGAAAGAGAAACATCAATGTGAGAGAGAAACATCGATTGGTTGCCTCCCGTATGCCCCCTCATCAGGGATCAAACCCACAACCTAAGTATATGCCCTGACCAGGTATTGTACTGACAACCTAGACAATACAATTTGAAGTGATCATTCAGAATTTACAGGTTTAGAAAGCATCACTGCTTTAGCAAATAATAACAAAGGTCCTGATCTCATAAGCCGTCTTGTTTGTATATTAGCCAGATCTGCATTGTGCAAGAACCAAACCCATGAAAGAAAATCAGCAGAAGAAGGTACATTAAAACAAATTTAAGAAAACACAAATTAGCCATTTGCAGCTAAGGGTTTTCATTAGTTGTATAATCAAAGAGCTAGAAATAAATGTCAGAACTTCCCGCGTATCGCTGATGATTTGTTGCTTATAGGTATGCCTATGTGGACTGCATGCTGGAGCTCTTTTATACTATGGGTTTTAGCCACATGGTTAGTTGTTTTGCTGTCTTCATGTTGCCTTGCTCTAAAGAAGTATTCCCACTTCAGCTAACTATGTGGACCTGGTCAAACCTGGTTAAAATTCTAGTGCTGGAATCGCTTTACACTGTATCTCTTCCACCAAGGACTTTGGGAAGCTTACATGAATGATATAATACAATAAAATAGAAAAATAAAAAAGAGTCACAAATCTAACTGGTAATAAACCAAAGTACTAAATAGAATATTAAAAAATCCAGAAGATTTTGATAGGTGTTAGGATATGATGCTGATGATAAAGTGTCATCTGTGAAATAATTTGTTTTTTGACAATATGCAGAGAGTTTGGTATTTTTTTTGCATTTCCTTACCTTGAGTATAATTTTTGTTGTCAATACCAAAGACTACTTTTTAAAATTTTCTTTGTCCTGAGCTACTATTTTAAAATAATATTTTTATTTTTCTAATTTAAAAAGAATATATTGTAGGAAGTAAAAAATATAGAAAAGTATAAAGGAGAAAATAACATTAAACATTACCTTAACATTAAAAATGTCCTTAGAGATAGGTGAGGTAATGGATAACTGGTTATGTGATATTGATCATTAGCCTTTTAATTAGAAATTGTTACTGAGGCTAATCATACCACCAGATTTTCCTCTCTGCCCCATTTTTTCTATTACTGACATTTTGTGCAAAGAAAAAAAAATCCTAAGAGGGAGTTGTAGGAAAGAGAGGCAATAGCAAATAAAATTTCTGTCAAATGTCCTACATAAAACTTGGAAACAGAATGTGTATGAGTAATTCTTAGCTGTGAAACCATTCTAGTAATAGTTTGTGTTTGGTGCCTTTTCCTAAAGGCATTTATTTTTGGTATGTGGAACGATTATTCTGTAATATTTGAAAGAGAAAAACCCCATAAGCCTGACAGTTCCATATTTTAATTCTGTGCTTTAAGAAGCATACGTTTATAGAGCCGATTTCTGATAATAGTAGATTATATATATATATATATATATATATATATATATATATATATATATAAATAAAATTATTTTTTGTTAATCCTCACCTGAGGATATTTTTCCCATTGCTTTTTCAGGGAGAGTGGAAGTGAGATGGGTGGAGAGAAAAAGCGAGCAAGAGAGAAACATCCATGTGAGAGAGACACATTGACTGGTTGCCTCCTGCATGTGTCCCAAGCGAACCTCCACCCCAAGTACGTGCCCTTGATCAGGAATCAAATCTGTGAAGGCAGATGCTCTAATCACAGAACACCAGCTAGGGCTACAATGAAAAATGGGATTAATATGAACAGTATATACTGGAAGAGAATCCCCCCAGGAGAAATGAGTTAGCCAGTAGAAGGCAATGATTGTTTTGAAGCAAAATAATATTAAAGATGCCAGAGATATGGTCAGCTTTATGCCAAATGAAATACGGACGTGCTTTGAGATGAGCCGCCCATGATCAGCCTTCTTTTAAATTGTTATTTTTATAAGTGTAACTTGGATTTCTTTCTATAAAAAAGAGTGGGTGGTCTTCTTGCTTTTTGAACACCTTTGAGACCAAATTTAGACAAAGATTTTATCCTAGCCCTAGCTGGTTGGGCTCAATGGTTAGAGCATTGGCCTGCGGACTGAAGGGTCCCGGGTTCGATTCCGGCCAAGGGCACATGCCTGGGTTGTGGGCTCAGTCCCCAGCGGGGGGTGTGCAGGAGGCAGCCGGTCAATGATTCTCTTATCATTGATGTTTCTATCTCTCTCCCTCTCCCTTCCTCTCTGAAATCAATACAGAAATTTAAAAAAAAAGATTTTATCCTAAATTTGTTGTATAATTTAACTTCCTACAGCAATGGGCGTTTAACATTGGTGTTTTAGTTGAAGGGAAAAGGAATTTTTGAGTGGAAGAGGTTCAAATTTTAAGTATGATTAGTTTTGTGTTTAGAAAATAAAAACACCACATTTTAGCTCTAAATATCTAACCAATTTTAAGCAGGAAAATTCTAGATAAATCAAGAAGAAAGTAAGTATTTTTAAAAAATATATTTTTATTGATTTCAGAGAGGAAGGGAGAGGGTGAGAGAGATTGAAACATCAATGATGAGAATTATTGATTGGCTGCCTCCTGCACTCCCCCCACTGGGGACTGAACCCCAACCTGGGCATGTGCCCTTGGCTGGAATCGAACCTGGGACCTTTCTGTCCATAGGCTGACCCTCTATCCACTGAGCCAAACCAGCTGGAGCAGAAAGTAAGTTTTGAAGTAAATATTTCTGTATTTCAGTAGCCTCTAAAAAGAATGAATATGTACTTACCTTACACAGGGTGAAGGTTGCGAGGATGGTATTACAGCAGTTTCAGTTGCTCTTGAAATTATTTGTGTAATTTCCACAAGCAGATAGTCTACAGCAGTTATTTGGAGGTCATTATGAGAGGCCAGATAAATATTTATCAAAAGCCAGAAAAACTAGAATGCAAGGCCATAAGACAGTCTTGTTTTCTAACTTCTGTGCATTGCAATGTTTATGCCACAGCCTCAGCATCTAGGTGAGAATAATAGCGACATACTTAATAACTAGAAAAAGTTTCAAACATTTGTAGAATATGCAGTAAGAAAAAAAATATTCATTATGATTTTTTTTTCTAATCCTCAAGATACAAAGACGCCTGTGCAGAATCAAATATCTTTGCCTTATTTTGTGTCCTCAGTTACCTGGCTTTTCACTCCAGGGACTACAACTAGCTCCAACTATTTCATGAAATAATTTTATTAATTAAAAAATAATTATATATTTAACATAATATAATCTATAACTATATTTTTATTGATTTCAGAGATGAAGGGAGAGGGAGAGAGAGATTGAAACAACAATAATCAGAATCATTCATCGGCTGCCTCCTGCATGCCCCACACTGGGGGTCAAGCCTGCAACCTAGGTGTGTACCCTGACCTGGAATCGAACTGTGACCTCCTGGTACATAGGTTGACGGCAGCCTGGTCACTGGTTTATTCTTGTATGTGCCCTGACCGAGGATTGAACCCGAAACCTTGGCATATTGGGACAATGCTCTAACAACTGAGTGACCCAGGCTAGGGTGAGGACTTTAATTCAGTCTTTTGGTATATAGACTTGATTAATTGCTTTTATTTATTTATTTATTTATTTTTGGATATGCATGTGTTTCACTTTTCAAAATAAAATGAGAATAATCTATTCTGCCTTAGCCACAGACATGGCTAGCCCAGGAAAATGTATGAAGTGATCGAGTTTGTCCACACTTCCTCCCTCGTTCCTTTCAGTATCTGTTTTCCTTTTGGACAACTCCCAAACCCAATCAATACCCTCATATTTCTTTCCCTCTTAACAGATGTCTTCTGGATTAACTATTAGAAAATATATTAACTAATTCATACGAAAGGTATAAAAGACTGATTATGAAATTAATGTGGGGTAGGTGGAGTTACCTAAAATTTAATGAAGGAAAATGACTCTATTGAAGAAAACAAAAAACCTGCCTAATTTGAAATTCCGGCACCATACAGGTATCATTCATATCTGTTCTTTTAAAAACAGTGAACTATATATTTTTCTCTGATTGTAAAGCTCTTGCATGTTTATCATAAAAATACTATAAATTATAAAAAGGAAAATAAAGTAATGCAAAGAGGGAATCATTTTGTTTGGAGTGTGGGGTCAGGGGAATCGTCTCAGAGGTAGTACAATCTGAGCTGGGTGTCGAACGGCAAAAAGGATTAATGAGATAATCAGAGGGGGAAAGGGCATTCTTGGCAGACAAAACAGAAAGTGCAAAGGCACGAAGGCATGTGTGTTTGAGAAACTGTAAGTTCTCTGGTATCCCAGAGGTCGGTGAGGGCAGAGACTTCGATAGTTTTGCTCCTTATGTCCAAAGCAGCGTCGTACAGGGCCTGGAGCACAGTGGACAATACGTATTTGCCGAAGAAAGAAACGAATGAGCGGGAGCCCCTGTTCCATTTTAAGGAGCTTGGATTTACTTAAGCTAGCGCCTCCCATTGGCTGGGCCGAACTGGAAGCCAGTGGGCAAGGGAGTGTTGGAAATTTAGTTTGAAGGAGTCAGCCCCTGTAAAAAGAAGAGGAGGGAAGGGAACGGAACTGAGCAAATAGGGAAACGATCCACACCTTTATTATGGCCTTACCAGCCTCGTATGATGTGGCACATGCCTACCTCTCTAATTTAATCTCCTATGCTTTAATAAATTGGCCTCCTTTTCATTCCTCAGACATACCCAAACACTGCAGCACCAGCAATTACATCTCATGATTCCTACAGTGGCAATCTGGAAAGCATGTGTCTCTTTGAAGCTTCCATCAGTCTGGGGACTTGAGTAACTACAAGGAGCAGAGTCCATGTGGTAAAGGTTGTGCTGAGCTACCCAGACTTACCCTTCAGGACTCAAGTACAACCTCTCCCAACTGCTGGAGATGTTGGTGGCTGCCAACTGGGTCCCTCTCTGGGGTTGTTCTTGGCTAAAGAAAGCGCTCTATCCAAGGTTGTCTCCCTTCCCTAGGGGCAGACCTGTTCAATGACTGGTTGATGTGAGGGTATAAAGACCTGGCCCCTGCCCCAATTTAGGACAGTGTTGAAGGTCCACCCCTCAGTGCTCTCTGCAGAATTGGTTAAAGCGGTGGTTCTCAACCTTCCTAATGCCGCGACCCTTTAATACAGTTCCTCATGTTGTGGTGACCCCCAACCATAAAATTATTTTCGTTGCTTCTTCATAACTGTAATTTTGCTACTGTTATGACTCGTCATGTAAATATCTGATATGCAGGATGTATTTTCATTGTTACAAATTGAACATAATGAAAGCATAGTGATTAATCACAAAAACAATATGTAATTATATATGTGTTTTCCGATGGTCTTAGGCGACCCCTGTGAAAGGTCGCTGGACCCCCAAAGGGGTCGCGACCCACAGGTTGAGAACGGCTGGGTTAAAGCGTCATTTACAACTGTGTTGCACTTTAATTTCTCCCTCTGCCTGATCGTGTGACCCTCCGCTCCAAAGAGATCGTCCCTAGAAGCACTATCTATCCCATAACCTCCTGCATGAAAATCTAAGAGTTTTAGGGGTCTGTTCCATAGTGAACCCCACTGTGATAGGCTACCTGTTGACTTGTATCAAACATGGTCAAACAGGTAACAGTGTGAGAAATAAACCTTTGTTGCAACAAGCTGCTGAGATGTTTGTTACAACGTAGCTTATCCTGACTCCTACAGATACCAAACCTTGCCTGCCTGGCCAAGCCTTTGTTTTCACTGGAGTGGAAGTGTCTTGTCTTAGTGGGCAGATGGATTGCCAAGTTCTAGTTCTTCTCTCCTGTTCTTTCTCATAGTGAGTTAATACCATGTCCCAGTGGAGCAACAGAAGCAGGTTGCCTATCTGGTTGTCTACTAATTATTCCTACCAAGTCAGTGGCATGTCTTTTTTTTTTTTTCTTGTGAATTTTCTAGGGCCCTTTCTTCTTTTCTATATACTTTATCACATATTTACAATTTACAAGGATACTTGTTGTTTCTTAGAACAATTTTTATGCAACTAAAAAGAGAATAACCAAGGACTCGGTCCCAGTACTTGATTGAAAAGCTGTAAACTCCCAATTAATAAACCTTCTGTACCTTCACATACTTAAAATCCTTTTTCTCTGGAGTGCGAGATCTGATTTCTTGAAAGTCAAATGATAAGACAATACCAGTTTCTTATTTTAGGCCTCTTGGGCAAAACAAAACATATTAATAAAACGAATGAACCAAAACATATGCCCCTTCTAATTTTTTTTTTAAAAAGGGATTTTACTTTATAGAACTATTTCCCTCTGCCTGAAGGGTATACCGTATAAAAATAGTTCCACTAAAAAGACTCTGAGACTCCTGGGCTGGTATTACACAACCCCTAATTACAGAAGATATTTAGTATGATAACAGCAACCAGTTTAAGGAATGTGGAGATTTATTTACATCAAGCTCAGAGAGAGATAAAAGGGGCCTGGGATAATCTACCAGAGAGCCATGTATCCGTGAACGTACCTTTGGAATTGCCTGTAGCCAGAATGAAAGACCAGCAAAACCAGCTTTCAGAACAACCCTTCTGCTCAGGAGAAGGGAAGGCGAGGCTTCACCTCTGAAATCGCCCTCCCACGCAAATTTTCCACCTCGCAGCTCAGAATTAAACCCAGACTTCCGATCATGGCGCCACGCACGTCACCTTCTCCCTTCTTCTCCCCCCGCAAAATCCCACCCAAGTCGGCCTGATCCCACAGGCGCGCGTCGGGGCTGCAGGGCGAGGTTGGGGGTGGTGGTGGTGGTGGGGGCGGGGGGTGGAATCTCTTCCCCTATCCTGGTTGCTTGGGATCTTGCTATTAAAAAATCACCAAGCCCCATCCTTTCCAGATTCGAGGAAGCTACAAACAGGACCTTCTGATTTCCTGGGGCGCGAAGACTCGGTCCCGAGGCAGCAACTCCTTACTGCACCCCCCCCCCGCCCCCCGTGTCTTAAAAACGCCCTAAAGCCCCGGCCTTCGTGAATAAAGGCCCACCCTCACTGCACAGATGTGCACAGACACAGCAGGACGCGGCGCAGAATTTTAAGAGAAGAGCGTGTTCTTTCTGGCCTCGCGCCCTTTCCTGGGGTCGGCGTTCCCGTCCTCTCGGAAGGGCCACGGGAACCGGCGCCGGCGGCGAGCGGGACGCCGACAAGAGCAGGAAGACCTCAATGCCCGTTTAAGGGGGGTCTTTCCGATTCCGGCTTTTGTTTCCGCCGGCGAGGGGAGGCCGCGGAGGCCACGGGCTCCGGCTCTGGGACAGGCGTGGCCGTCTGCATCCTCAGGCTCCGGCCCCAGGAAACAATGGGGGCAGGTCTGCCCCTCCAGGCGTCCTTCGAGCCCCGAGGACACCGCGACGCCAGCCGGGGTCTAGATCGCCCGGCTCGGGACACACACACACACGCGCACACACACACACGTGTGCGCCTATGGAAGGAATGTGTGTAGGAAGCAGAAGAGCCATTTCTGCCCGCATCACCGGCCGCCGGCCCCACCCGGCCTCGCGGGTTCGGGCGAGACACCCACGGAGGCCGCCGAATCGCCCCGGCAGCCCCC
>NW_005871051.1:7082994-7109306 GCF_000147115.1 Myotis lucifugus
GATGACGGCCTCGCGGCTGCGGGCGGCGGGTGGTGCAGTGCTGGGAGCCGTCCTGCTGGTCAGCGCTGCGGGCGGTGAGTAGCCCGGCGCGTCGGGGCCACTCGTCCCAGGGGTTGGGGGGGGGGCGGGTGCGGGGGAGAAGGGGGGGGCGCCCGCAGAGGCCGCGGCCTGCGCTCGCCTTCGCGGCGCCCCGAGCAGTGGGGAGGGAGCCGCGGGCACCGTGCTCCCTGCGCTCCTCGCCCATCCCTCCGGGGGGTCACCTTGTCGGGGGTCGTGTCGTTTCGAGTCTCCACTCCCCCATTTCCCACCCCCTCCCACCTCCCGCGGCGGGGAAAAGACATGTTGGGTGTGGTTTCTTGACATTTTTAGCCGTGAGGTAATGCAAGGATTAAAAATAATATTTTAATCACCAGTGGATGGTGTCTACGATGAGGTCTTTGGGAACAGAGCTGTAGTTCGTTGTGGTTAAATTTAATATAAAGAAGCGGATTTGGCTTACAGGAAAAAGGACATCGACTATGGAGCACACACTGGAACCTTAGTTTTAGGTTTCTGTAGATCACCCTTGGGGAATCCATGTTCCTTTCATTATTCAAACATGTTACTGAATGGGTTGAATACAACATTGAGGAAGCCATGACTGCGAGGCTCCTAATAGGTCGGATATTAAGTGTAGTATCATTAGTGTTACTTCACTCCAGAGTATTCGAGTCATAGTATGTCCATTTTTCGGTCCGGACCCGGGTGTTTTCTATGCTTTGGGAGTTGCTGTTGGGTTTAAAAGGGTTTTCGATCTCTTTACATTTAGTCGTCTGGCATTTATTGGCCGTCTTGTCATTGGGACAACTTTGACCTCGCTTCAGACTTCTTAGGAGATTTGAGTCTGAAAGTTCTTTGTCATTTTACCGAAGCTTGAAGAGAAATGGTAGTCATCCTTTCCTTAGGATAGTTTCCTTGTAGTCCTCAGACATCTTACAGAAAGCCTCATGTTCCTTTTGCAAGCAGTCTTTTGGTGATAGGTTTTTTTTAGAAAATTTCAGGAGTGAATTGTACATATAATCCTTAAATTTGGTTTAGGGTGGCCAAATGGATTATGCCTTTAAAAATGAGTCAAGGACAACATGACAGTTTTCAATTACTTTCTTATTTTTATAAGTGTACTTTTCATATTCAATAAATTTCTCATCGCCATGTTAGGGATTGCTTGCTTATTTCCATTTAAAAAATCTACATTGGGAAAATACTAAAAGAAAATTTGAAGTTTCCTTTTGTGCTGTTGATATTTTTTTTATTAATGTCTATTATGTTTATGACACATCTATATAGTTGTGTTAAAATAACTGGAATTTCTGAATTATATATATTTGGGAACTTATATTTTAATATTATTAGCCACTACAAGTTCTTTTGGGATAAAAAATGATTTTTTATTAGATTTCTTTATATTGTGTTAGCTATTTAAATTTTCTAGCCATAAGTCACGTGGTTGCTGTAAAATATGTAGAGAGTAAAAGGCCTTAAGCTTAAGCAGTCATTCTAAGAGCAGAAATCTCAGAGCATAGACTTTTAAGTGTTCTTTGTTATTTTTTTACCTTTTTAGCATCTAGATTCTCATTTATGGTTGACAGGCTTATTATTTTGTGATCAGAACTGATAAAAGAAGAGAAAGAACATTGATTTAAAAATAAACTTAATGTCTATTTGGTAAATAAAATATTAGAATAATGTCCCTTAAAAGGGATGCATTAAAAGAATCACTGTTTAAAAAGTGGTTTAGACTTCTTTTTTCTTTAGTATTACATAGCAGCAGATGCCCACATTTGTGAAGCTGGATTTCAGAATAATAATAATAATAATAATAATAATAGCAGCTAGTATTTATTAAGTGCTTGCTGTGTGCCAGCCAACTATTCTAATAGCTTGACAGGTATTTTCTCATTTCATCCTCAATTCTATACTGCAGGCTTAATTATGCTCTTTTTACAGAGAGGGTGAGTGAAGTACAGAGAATTTAAATAACTCACCACACAGTCAGTAAATTGTGGAGTCAGAATTATAGCCTGGACTCTTACTTACAACATTAATGATAACAACTTCTCACTCTAATTGGAAACATGAGATAGAGTAGTGCCTTCACCAGATCAGCCTTTGCAAAGAAGTAGAGACACTTGACATGATCTTTGTACTGCAGTGATTATGTATGCAAATGTCATGGTTCTAAGTGTGTAAAAGTTTGCTTAATATTGGAGTGGCTAGTGCAGTTTCATTAAATGCAGGTGACTAAAGAGGGGTTGTGTAGATTTGGGGATATATAGATGCAGTGATGTAACCAAACAGGTACAAATAGTGCAGCTGAAAGGAAAAAATACTGGAAGGCACACTGATACCACATTCATCTTTGGGAGTCATGGTTAAATCTTTTATTTATTTACTAGAGGCCTGGTGCATGAAATTCGTGCACGGGTAGGGTCCCTAGGCCTGGCTGGTGATCAGGGCCGATCTGTGGGGTGACCAGTGGGGTGATTGGGGACCCCTGCTGGCACCCGCCTTGGCTGGTCTGGCACTGCCCGCTTGCTGGCACCGCCCCTGGCTGCAGCCGCCTGTCGCTTCCTTCTGTGGGGCAACTGGCAGGGTGATCCGGGGGGGCCCCTGCTTGCACCTGCCTTGGCTGGCCTGGGGCCTGTGGGATGGGGGCAGCTCCTGCGTTGAGCGTCTGCTCCCTGGTGGTCAGTGTGCGTCATAGTGACTGGTTGTTCCACCAGTCTTTCTGCTGTTCGGTCAATTTGCATATTAGGCTTTTATTATATAGGATTTATTTATTTATTTAAAATATATTTTTATTTCAGAGAGGAAGAGGAAGAGGAAGAGAGAGAGAGAAATATCAATGATGAGAGGGAATCATTGGTCTGCTGCCTCCTGTATGCCCCCCACTGGGGATTGAACCCACAACCCAGGCATATGTGCCCTTACCGGAATCGAACCTGAGACCCTTCAGTCTGCAGGCTGATGCTCTGTCCACTGAGCCAAACCAGCCAGGGCAATCCTTTATTTATTTTGAATCCCACTTTCCCACTTATTCTATCTAGTTCTTGGCTTCCTTAATTCTAAATAATGGGTATGCAAAACATTAGAATTTATAAAAATATGATGTGCTTTTTTGGTTTAAAATGAATTATTTTAATAAAAAGATACAGTACAATGCCATACTTATTTAAGGGTCAGCTTCTGTAAGAAAAAAAATTTCTTTCTTTGAGAAAAAAAAGTTGTCACGCTTTATTTAGGTGGTAATAGTTAGAGATAACATATCTAACTCTATATCCCACCCCACCCAATGCAATTCCTTGTGCAGGTTTAATTACCCTTTACTTCCAGTCTTAGTTCCTGTCCTTCTTATTCTTGCCATTGTCAGGATTTAGGAAATTTTCCTTTTATCCCTTTAGTTGGCTGGTTGAATAATTAAAATGATTTACAACAAATTAACAGGAGAAAATAATATTTTAGTACATGTGCATGGTAAATTCACATAAGCATGAAAATTCTGAAGACAGGCAAATGAGGTATATATGTCATTCTTTTTTAAAAATTGATTTTAGAGAGGAAGGGAGAGGGAGAGAGAGATACAAACATCAGTGATGAGAGAGAATCACTGATTGGCTGTCTCCTGCATATCTCCCTACTGGGGACTGAGCCTGCAACCTGGGCATGTGCCCTTGACCAGAATTGAACCTGGGACCCTTCAGTCTGCAGGCCGACGCTCTATCCACTGAGCCAAACCGGCTAGGGCAGTGATGGCGAACCTATGACATGCGTGTCAGAGGTGACACGCGAACTCATTTTTTTGGTTGATTTTTCTTTGTTAAATGGCATTTAAATATATAAAATAAATATCAAAAATATAAGTCTTTGTTTTACTATGGTTGCAAATATCAAAAAATTTCTATATGTGACACGGCACCAGAGTTAAGTTAGGGTTTTTCAAAATGCTGACACGCCGAGCTCAAAAGGTTCGCCATCACTGGGCTAGGGCTATATGTCATTCTGAACTAAGGAGGGGGGAAGTAGACAGTTCATAAATGCTACGGTGAAAATGCTAAGGTTCCTTTCCTGAAGCAGGTTTTTCTATCTGAATCTTTTTAGGCAGGTAAAGGGGAGATAACAAACTCTTTTTGAGTTTGTTGGGCTTTAATTATCATATCGAAATAATCAGTATGCTAAGGTGGCACATTTTGGGGAGACTCACTCCTGACTCCTACACCATTCTTGGTCAGCTAGGAGGCCAGGAAGCCCATGGCATTCTTTTCCCCCATGGCATTTGAGTGGCCTCATTGTTGGGATCCATAGGTGGAAGGGTCTCCAGGACACTCTTAAGGAACTCAGGGTCCTACATCACATCATAATTCTCTTCCTTCTCGACTGGCTCAGATGTGTCCATGGCTGAATTGGCATCAATGTCAGCTGATTCTTCCTGCATTTGAAAGAATTCACTTGACTAGGTTTCAGTTTTAGATACATTTTTTAATGGAACACATACATTCTCAAAAAAGATTAACCTATTTGGTTAGTGTTCTTGAGCAATTAAGGAATATTGTTGAGGAACTGGAAATTTAGTAGTTTTTATTTTAGTGTTTTTTAAGATGTGGGCACTACAACAGGATCACCTTTGCTTTTTTAAAAAAATATATTTTTATTGATTTCAGAGAGAAAGGGAGAGGGGGAGAGAGATTGAAACATCAATGTTGAGAGAGAATCATTGATCTGCTGCCTCTGCACTCCGCACACTGGGGATCAAACCGACTACCTGGGCATGTATGCTGACCGGGAATCGAACCATAATCTCCTGGTTAATAGGTTGACCCTCAACCACTGAGCCATGCCAGCTAGGCACCTTTGCTGCTTTTTAAATTTTTAAAATATATTTTAGTGATTTTTTTACAGAGAGGAAGGGTAGAGGGATAGAGAGCCAGAAACATCGATGAGAGAGAAACATCGATCAGCTGCCTCCTGCACACTCCCCACTGGGCACGTGCCTGCAACCAAGGCTCATGCCCCTGACCGGAATTGAATCCGGGACCCCCGAGTCCGCAGGCCGACACTCTATCCATTGAGCCAAACCAGTTAGGGCCACCTTTGCTTCTTAATAAAATGTGTATTCCTGGCCCCACAGTCTAGATGTACTGAATGGATCTCTCTGGGGCCTATATATATTTTTAAAACTTAAACCCCTAAAGATTCTCACTCAGGCAAGTTTGAGGACCACTGCTGTATATAATTAATTAATCTTATTTGGACTTTGAAATATTGTGATTCAGTCAGCTTTTGCTGGATAATAATTGGAAACCACAAAATCATAGTGGTATATACAACAATAAGCATTTGTTCTGCTTCGGTTGTCTCATTCTGGGGCCCAGGCTGGAGGGAAGGGTAACATCTTTCTGGGGAAACTTGTCTCATGGCAATGATAGTACAAGAGGATAAGCCCAGTCCCACCAGCCATTTCCAGACTCTGGTCCTATAACATCTCATTGGCCAAGCCCAAAGACAAGGGGTAGCAAAGTACACTTTGCCTATAAGGAGACGGTGGTATTATATGGATGTATGATACTATTGTGGGGGAATGAGGAAATGGGACCTTTGATCTACCACATATGATCAGGAATATGGTCCAGAAGGGGAGCTTCTCTTTACCATTTGAACAGAGTCAAACTCTTAATTAGGCCTTTGCATAAAAATTATATCAGCTTGGGTCTCTACAAAGCTATACATGCTTGTGGGATGTTGTGCTGGTAGTGATATTAGTGTTGGTTGTATGAAACATGGGGAGAGAGATACTTACTCCACACCTTTACTAAAGGTGAACCTTCTTATCAGTGAAAGGGGAGAATTTGTATTTTTCTCTAGTGAATAAATTCTAGCTACAAATAAAAGATACAGAGTGAAGTCAGTGTAAATTGGTTAATTTTATAATTGGCCAAAACATTTATTTTGGCACTTACACATATATTGCCTTGCTGTTGAATATCAGTTTTATGTATTTGCCTTGTCCTCCTAACCGATAATTGCTTCTAGAGGACAGGGTTCATATCTTAGACTAGAGGCCCAGTGCACGAATTTGTGCATGAGTGGGGTCCCTTGGGGTAGCCTATGGGGATCGGGCCCTAACTTGCACCCCCAGGCTCACAGCCGCAGCTTGCACCCCCAGCCTTGCAGCTCTGCAGCCCTGCCTGGCACCCTGCTGTGGCCTGGCGCTGCCCCCTCACCTGCCCCACCATCCCACCTGCGGGGCGATCAGTGGGGGTCGGGGCCTCCTGCCTGGCTCCCTCAGCACCTGGGAGCTGGGTGAAGGCCCTGCCCCCTGCCGCCACCGCTGGTCGCCATCTGCGGGGCGATTGGCGGGGCGATTAGGCCCCAGCTCGCACCCACCTTGGCCTGGCACCGCCCACTCACCTGCTCCATCATCCTCCCTCGGTCCCGCTCTTGTTGGGGCCCATCAGGGCTGGCAGCGCCGCCACTGCCACCCGCTGTCAGCGCTGTGCCACCGACGTCTGCCATGTTCCATGCCTCTCCCTGGTGGTCAGTGCACATCATAGTGAGCAATTGAACTCCTGGTCTCCTGGTCGAACTTCCGGATGAATGACCGCCCGAGGGGACAATTTGCATATTAGGCTTTTATTATATAGGATTGTTTTGTAATCTACCATCTTGTTATGCACATAGATATTTAAAAAATACTAAATGAAGCCCGGCTGGAGTGGCTCAGTGGTTGAGTGTCAGCCTATCAACCAGGAGGTCAAGGTTTGATTCCTGGTCCGGACACATGCCTAGGTTGCAGGCTTGGTCCCCAGTGTGGGACATGCGGGAGGGAGCCGATCAATGATTCTCTCTCATCATTGATATTTCTCTCTCTCCTTTTCCTCTCTGAAATCAATAAAAATATCTTTAAAATTACTAAATGAATAAATAATAAAAAAGGAATTGGAGCCAGGAAGTATTCTAAGATTGCTCATTTACTCAAATAATGGTTTAGTAATTCTTTGTTCCTTCAGCTGTAAGGTAGTTTTAAGTGGAGTAGTAGGAAGACCATTGTCTTGAGTTCATGAGACCTGGATTCTATGTGATTCTACACAAACAGATTACTTAATATAGTTTTCTCAATTGTAATATTATGGGGTTGAACTAAATTGTTTGAAATGCAAATTCTTGCACCACCCCAGACCCACTTAATCTGAATATATGGACAGTGAGTTTTAGAATCTACATCTTAAAACAAACATTTCCCAAGTAAATTTTATGTACTCTAAAGTTTGAGAACTATTATATCTAAGATTCCTTTTAACTGTCAGGTTTTACTTTATTTTATTTTTTACTTTTTGTGCTAATTATAACCTATTCTGGATCTTTTATTCAGTCAACATTTGTATCAAATATTTATTATTTTATGCTTTAGGCAACTAGCATGTAATTCAGTGTTTTTGTTTTTTTAAATAAAATTTTTATTGATTTTTAGAGAGAGGAAGGGAGAGGGAGAGAGAAACATCAATGTGTGAGAGCAAACCATCCATTGACTGCCTCCTCTATGTTCCCCAGGGGGATCAAGGGTGAACCCGGGCATGTGCCCTGACTGGGAATCCAACCAGCAACCTTTCATTTCAGTGCACTGGTCGACACCCAACCAACTGAGCCACACGGGCTGGGGCTCTTGCAGGAAATCTTTTAATGAACTTTTTTCATGTATTAAAACTAATGTTTTAGAACATATCTATATTTAAATCCTCATCCTTCTCTCCCCTCCCCTTCCACCTTCTCTCCTCTCCTCTCCTCTCCTCTTTTTACATTCACCAGTAGTCTGATAGCAAAAACTTTTGGCTCCACCTTTAAAATATATTTAGAGTCTACCTCCTTCTTACCACTTTCACTGCTTCCACGTAATCTAAAATCCATCATCTTCCTGTCACTTGTTATTTTTTCAGTAGTCTCTGATTTCTCTAAAATCTTTGCTTTATTACAATTGCTTTCTTTTTTCTTTCTTTCTTTTTATATTTTTAATCCTCACTGGAGGATATGCTCTCATTGATTCTTAGAGAAGGTTAAAGAGGGAGAAAGAACTAGGGAAACATCGATGTAAAAGAGAAACTTTGATTGGTTGCCTCCCGTACACACCGGGACTTGAGGTTGAACTCAAAATCTAGGTATGTGTCCTGACCTGAATTGAACCCACAACCTTTTGTTGCACCAGAAGAGGCTTCAACCTACTGAGCCACCTGACCAAGGCTACAATTGCTTTTCAATATGTATTCTGGGTCATCCTTTTCAACCATAACAGATCATGACATTTCTCTGCTTAAAACTCTCCAGTGTCTCCCCATCTCACTCAGAATAAAAGTCATAATCATTAAAAATATTCTACACAAGCAGGCCCCTACTACTTTTTTTTTCCTAAGGAGGAGAAATTAATATATTTAAAAAAATATAACTATGAAAAAGTAGTAACAGTATTATAAATGAAGAGTTTTCTGAGTTCATAGAATCTGTTATTCTTCACGCCTCAGTTTCCACCCAGTTTTTGTGGGTACAGTTTTCATATATAACATTTGTAAATGAATTTGAAACCTCTTAGGACAGCCTTGCCTTTTCGGTTTGTCATGTCCTGGGCAGTCCTATTGGGACATGGAGCTGTCTGGGTCCAGGTTCTTCTCTAGGACACAGAGAATGTCCTGTGGCATCTTGGCAGTGGCTCCTACTACTTTTGACCACATCTGCTGATTTCTCTTCTTGCTAAACTTTTATTGTGCTTTTAACTTTACAAGAATTACAAATTCAGCAAATTAAATGTATTTGAATAGGTTAGATTTTTTTTAAAAATATATTTTATTGATTTTTTTACAGAGAGGAAGGGAGAGGGATAGAGAGTTAGAAACATCAATGAGAGAGAAACATCGATCAGCTGCCTCCTGCATATCCCCACCGGGGATGTGCCGCAGCCAAGGTACATGCCCTTGACCAGAATTGAACCCGGGACCCTTGAGTCCGCAGGCCAACGCTCATATCCACTGAGCCAAACCGGTCAGGGCTGAATAGGTTAGATTTAAGATACTTTATATAATTTGATAGTGGCTATAATTAGTGAGTAAATCTATATATTGGGAGATAAGAGAGGAGATAACATGAACATTTCTTGAGCCTTTGATATAGGGTGGAGCAAAAGTAGGTTTACAGTTGTGAGTATGGATTAGTTTATTCTTGTATTATTATTTATTAATTATTGTATATTCCATATGTAAACCCAATTTTGCCCCACCCTGTATATCCATAAGTGCTTACTCTGTTATCTCATTAACCTCTAAACCAGTGGTTCTCAACCTTCCTAATGCCACGACCCTTTAATACAGTTCCTCATGTTGTGGTGACCCCCAATTTCATTGTTACAAATTGAACATAATTAAAGCATAGTGATTAATCACAAAAACAATATGTAATTATATATGTGTTTTCCGATGGTCTTAGGCGACCCCTGTGAAAGGGTCGTTTGACCCCCAAAGGGGTCGCGACCCACAGGTTGAGAAACGCTGCTCTAAACAGACTGATTAGAACTATTATTTTCCCTTATTTTAGAGAGGAGTAAACTGAGTAAAAGGGAGACTTAGAATTCAGGCTCAGGCCTCTATAACTCGAAAGCACAACATTAATATAATATATACAGTGTTAGCCTGAAGGTATAAAATACTCGGAATATTTTAGGCATCTGAAAATCTTATTGACATTTTAATCATTCAGCATTACTTGCCCAGACTGAACTCTGCCTCAGTTATGGTTTCTTATTTGGCTGTAAATGACAACAGATGTTTTAGGTTTTGTGTGCACTGTTCAAATGTTGATGGATAATAAAAATTTCACTGAAGATTCAAAGCTTCAGTTTTGGGAAGAAGCATCAGTTAGATGAGAAGAGTGATGATGACATATTTAGTTGAGGATAAGTGTTTAATGTTTCCATCTGTTGTTAGTGATTAGAATCCCTAGGGGCCTTTTTAGTGTGAAGAGTAAATTTTTATATTTAGTTACTACATAAAGGGCCATATTGTGGTGACAAGAAAGGCAAGATGAAAAACAGCCAAATGATATCAAGAGATGAAATTATTCATGTTACTTACTGAAACGTTTTTTGTGGGAGATAATTTTTCTGGGATATTTAATTATTTTCCCCCTTTTTCCAATGTGTTAGCTAGATGAAATATCATGAAAAATGTTGATCTATAAATTCATTTAGCCTTTAGCACCAACTTTTTCCATTTATCCAGCTCTTCTCTAGTAATCATTGTTTTATCCATTTATTTAGGCTTATCAGATATTCAGTTTTACTGATCCTTGCTGCTAAGAGCAAAATAGTAGTCTTAGGGTTGTACTAAGTCAGTTTAGATTTGTACACTAAATAGCTAATAGGCTTTATATTTCACATCACCCTGTTAATGAAAATTAATCAAATTCATTAACTGAAAATAGATTAAATTCTAGTTACTTGCAAGTAAATGCCAGTGTGTTAAGGCATGGTTTATGGAAGTTTATTAATTGCATTGGCTAGGTTATTCTAAGATAGCAGCGGTTATTTCTTTTTCTTATTCTTATTTAAAAAAATATTTCTGTTGATTTCAGAGAGAAAGGGAGTGGGAGAGAGAGATAGAAACATCAATGATGAGAGAGAATCATTGATCGGCCGCCTCCTGCACATCCCCCTCTGGGAATCGTCCCCGCAACCTGGGCATGTGCCCTTGATCAGAATTGAACCTGGGACCATTCAGTCCGCAGGCTGATGCCCTACCCACTGAGCCAAACCAGCTAGGGTGCAGTGGTTATTTCTTGCTCACCCATTGAGGACTGGCAGGGTACTTGTTCATCATTCAGGAATCTGGGATGATAGAGTGTTACCATCTTGAAAGTTGCTGGTTGCTGTGCTACAGGTAAAAAAGAAAGTATAAGAAAATCTTGCATGACAATTATGTGCTCTGCCCAGAAAAAATTCTTATCACTTCTACTTATAACTCACTATTCAGTCTCATGGTCTCCCCCAACCTCTAGGAAATGTGATCTTTCTATTTGTAAAAGGAGTTTGGGACATAGAACTAATGGTGACTGTAGGAAATAATAATAAGATAAATTTGTATTGGCTTTGTATTTTAAGACTTGTTTTTTGCTTTTGGACTTTGACTTTATTTCTTTAAAAAAATTTTTTTTTTTTACAATCCTAAAGTTGTATTACAAAATATTTGTAATGATAATGAAAATAAAAAGACCCATATCCTTCTTTACTTTTTCTCTAATCCCATTCTGATGTAGCCACTGTTAACAGTTTGGTGCATAATCTCTCACACTTTTTTGATATGCACTATAAATAAACATTTTTGAATAATTAGAGGTTTTTTATTTTATTTATTTTTTAAAATATATTTTATTGATTTTTTACAGAGAGGAAGGGAGAGAGATAGAGAGTTAGAAACATCGATGAGAGAGAAACATCGATCAGCTGCCTCCTGCACACCTCCCACCGGGGATGTGCCCGCAACCCAGGTACATGCCCTTGACCGGAATCGAACCTGGGACCCTTCAGTCGGCAGGCCGACGCTCTATCCACTGAGCCAAACCGGTTTTGGCTTTTTATTTTATTTTTAAAATTAAAATTATTGGGCTAACATTGTTTAATAAGATTATATAGGTTTCAAGTGTACATTTCTATGATACATGATATGCATTGAGTGCTCAACACCAAGAGTCAAATCATCTTCCATCACCGTATATTTGGCCCCCTTACCCCTTACCCCTTACCCCTTTTTTGCACAATTCGATGCAAAAAAGACTTTCTTTTGTGCTGTTGAAGCAACATTTTACTGATAACTTCTCGGGTTTCCATTTGTCTTTAGTCCAGTTGATATAGCACTCATTTTCCTTTCTTTTAAATCTTTCCCATTCCTTGTAAATGATCGGAGATTGTTTGCTGAGCAACGTTTAATCTTTCTGCAAATTGTTTTTGAGTTTGACTCTTATTTTCATCCAATAATGCTTTTAATTGTTGGTCTTCAAACTTTTTTGGTTGACTTGGATGTTCTTTGTCTTTCACATTGAAATCATCACTTTTAAAGCATTTAAACCAGCGTTCACAAGTATCTTGAGATGGAGCATGTTCACCATAAGCTTCCCGAAGTATATGATAACTTTTTCTTCAAAATAAAGTAATGAATTAAAACTTCTCGCACATGCTCTTTTTTGGGGCACAAAATTCAACATTTTTAAGTGTAAAAATATCTATGATGTTAACACCTTCAGCAAATTTGACATGAAGTTTTGAAGCTTGCTGTCAATACAACAAAATAACATACATATCAAATCGCATATATATCAACATATGTGTAACTCCATCTATTGAAAAAAATCCGCATTATTATTTATTTATTTATTTTTTTTAGGAAAACATCTAACAAATCAAGGATTTTATTTTTATAAGTTTTTGTCTATGTTTGAAATTTATATAAAAACTTAACTAACAAAGTTCTTTAAGACTAATAGAAGAATCTCTAAGTGAGGAGCAAATTCTTTCTAAAGAAACAGTAAGAAGAAAAGAAAGGACAACACCATGGAACTATGAAGAAGAAACTATTCTTTTTTTAAAAAGCCGTTGATTTTTAACAATCACATGCACACACAAAAGGTTTCTCATCATTTGTGTATTTGGAAAAGGGATAATCTCTTGGCTTTTCAATTTCACTCTTGATTTCTTCAACATTATGGCTGTGAAATACCCGTCGTCATGACCTGTAATAATCTCATAACTACTTGCTCAAAAATCCGCATTATTAACTGGTACACCTAGTATATTGAAAAGAGAACTCTGAACAGTTAAGTAAATGGCAGTATCAGAGGGAAGTTTATACAGTCCGCAGTACTACAATTACTGTAGGTTGCATTTTTCATCCTGTTACTTGGGTGAGTTGATTCTTGAAATCTTTTCAGCTCATTTTACTTATTTAGGTCACTAATTAGAGAATTTGTTGTCTAGAAGGTGGCATCTAATTAAGGTGTTTGGAAAGATTCCTGTGAGACTCAACTGAGTCATGTCCTCAATAATTATCTTGAGAATTATGTTGGAGAAGCATTAAATTTCTGTAGCTAATGAATATTTCATTACTGTTTAAAGGAACCTGTTGTATAAAAAATTTATGAAAAATATGTGACATTAATAAAGTAATACTTGAATACAGAGGATTATATTAAATGCTATTGCAAGCAACAAAATGAAATAGCTATTGTTTAATAACAGTAACATCCCTCTTTATGAATGCCTACTGTATATCAATCATAACAGAGTATTTTTACATATATTCTTTTCTAATCAGAGTAGTTGAAAGGTAGGAATTTTTTCTATTTTAGAATTAGGAAAACAGACTAAATACTTTGTTTAGTGATATATACTTCTAGTAATCACTAGTTACTTATTGAATTATTTATTGAATACCTCCTTGTGACAGGCATTATGCTAAGTTTTCTTTTTTTTTTTTCCGCTAAAAGTATTACAAAGGGTATTACATAAGTGTCCTTTTTTCCCCCCGCCCTTGACAAGCCCCTGCCCTCCCTTACCCCCCGGTGTCTTATGTCCATTAGATATGGTTATATGGATGCATACAAGTCCTTCGGTTGATCTCTTACTCCCCTCCCTCCTGTCCCCCAACCCTCCCTGGCCTTCCCACTGCAGTCCGACAATCAGTTTGAGGCAGCTCTGCCACTGTATTTATTATTGTTCAAAAGTTTGTAATGGTCTTAATTATCCATGAAAGAGTGAGATCATGTGGTATTTTTCCTTCATTGACTGGCTTGTTTCACTTAGCATAATGCTCTCCAGTTCTATCCATGCTGTTGCAAATGGTAAGAGTTCCTTCTTTTTAACAGCAGCATAGTATTCCATCGTGTAGATGTACCACAGTTTTCTAATCCATTCATCTACTGATGGGCACTTAGGCTGTTTCCAGATCTTAGCTATGGTGAATTGTGCTGCTTATGCTAAGTTTTTAAACTTTATTTCATGTGATCCTTACATCAGCTTTGCTGAAATAGATACTATTTTTTTTCTTTGATGAGGAAACTGAGGTGCACAGAGGTTAAATAAATCACCCAAAGCCATATACTTAGAAAGTGGCAGGACTGGAATTCAAACTAAGGTCTTCTTGATTTCTGAGAGTCTCTACTCTTAACCATATTTTCTCTCAAGACTGTTTTGTGTTATCAGAGAGAATCAATCACATTGAAATGCCTTTCAAATTTGAAATTCTGTGAATTGTTCTCTGTAAAGTAATAAGGTTAGGATAAATTAATAACTTTACATCAGTTGTGTAATAAGAATATTTGATTCATTAAGAGACACTTGATCACTTCTGTTTTCATGTGACATACATTGAATATGAATACCCCACCTGTGTTAGAGTATGAAGAAGTATGAATCATGGTGCCAATATTTGACAAACTTACCCTGTTATAGGACAACACCATAAATACAATGGTGTATGCTCAATTGCTGACAGGATCAAAAATGCAAATTTGAAATAAGATATACAGAATGCATATAGGCAGTAATAAAAAAAAAAAGTAATAATTTGAGCAATGGTAAGTCATTGTGGCTGTAGAGCTCACAGTTCTCTTGAGGGTGGGCTAAGGGAACTAGCCTGATTATGGAGATACTTTTTAGAAGAGCAGCCAGGTGCCAAGGCATGGTGACCAAATGTGTGGTAAAATAGGTGTGAGCAGGGACAGAGACTGAGAGGCCTAGTCAAATGGGCCTGACTGTATAAAAAATGAGGAGGGAAAAATTCAGCAACCTGAGTAAATCCTCTGTCATTCTACTGAGCCCTGGATGAGCTGAAGGTGGTGGTTAAGGATGAGGTTATTTGGTGTGTATATATTGTGCCTTATTTAAGATTGGCTCAGTTGTTCTGTTCAGCTCTGAAGACTTGAGATCTGCCTAATGCGTATCATCCTTTGTGTGGTAAAGTTTGTGAGGGGAGTATAGATGGTTAAGGAGGTAACAATAAAAGTAGTGGTCCCGAACAGAGGTATGCATGTAAGAGCTTGCTGATACTTTTTAGAGTTGTAATTACCAACTGTGTTTCTCTCACTACTTTTATTCTTGATAGTTGGAGTTTTGGGGATATCTTGCTACATCTACTTGTTTGACCTCAGAATTTAAATCAGATAAGAAAGAGGAAACACTTGAAATGAAAAACAAATAATAAAAGACAAAGGCTATCATAAAGAGATGTAGGAAAAGAAGTTCCATTTTAATTATTAGGTAATGTGTTTTATGATATATATATTAAATGGTTCATCAGAGATATTGTATGCTTGAAGTTTTGGGATTTTACAGATACAGCAACAATATATTTCCTTGAGGTCGAACCGGTTTGGCTCAGTGGATAGAGCGTCGGCCTGCGGACTCAAGGGTCCCAGGTTCGATTCCGGTCAAGGGCATGTACCTTGGTTGCGGGCACATCCCTACTGGGGGCTGTGCAGGAGGCAACTGATCGATCTCTCTCATCGATGTTTCTAACTCTCTATCCCTCTCCCTTCTTCTCTGTAAAAATTCAATAAAATATATTTAAAAAATATATATATATATTTCCTTGAGGTGAGTGCCTTACAGTTTTCTTGAGCACAAAACTTTTATTGATATCTTAAATCTTTAGTATACTAAGGTTGAGAACAGGGTAAGTAACTTTTCCCCTAAAAAGTACCATGTTTCACTAAACTTGAAAACGTTTTAAAAAATATTTTTAAATTCATTTTTTTCTCACCCATTTATGGATAATAAAGACCATAATAAACTTTTGAACAAAAATAGATACAGAGGCAGAGCTGCCTCGAACAGACTGTCGAACTACAGCGGGAAGGCTGGGGAGGGTTGGGGGGCAGGAGTGGCGGGGGGCTAAGAGATCAACCGAAGGACTTGTATGCATACATATAAGCATAACCAATGGACATAAGACACTGGGGGGTAGGGGAGGCCGGGGGATTGTCAAGGGCGGGGGAAAAAAAAAAAAGGAGACATATGTAATACTCTTTGTAATACTTTAAGCAATAAAAAAAAATAAAAAAAATAAAAAAAAATAAAAAATATATTTTTAAATTCATTTTTAGACAGAGAGGGAGAGGGAGAGAGAGGAACATTAATGTGAAAGCGAAACAGATCGGCTGCCTCCTGCATATCCCCCTACCAGGAATCCAGCTGAAATCCAGGCATGTGCCCTGACCAGGAATCAGATTGGCAACCTTTTGGTGTGTGGGGCAACACCCAACCAACTGAGCCACACCTGCCAGGGGTAAACTTGAAAACTTTTGATCTATAATCTCAGGTAAGCAGATCAAAATAATAAGAGAAAACGATTCTTTGGTTTCAGTGTCTACCTTTCTACAGAGAAAAATGTAGATAATTTAAATTAAAAATGCTTTTTCATATTGTCATGAGAATTTTCTTTTGCAGTGTTTTTGAGGAAATTTCTCACTCAGCTCTTTTAAAATTACATGTGAGAAAAATCTGACTATATAAAAAAGGGCTGTATGTGAAGCAAATTATATGCTGTGATGCACCTAATATTGCCAACTACACTTAATGAAGGAGGCAGGGAGGCTACTTAGCCATCCAGGGAGGCAACTCAGCCTAGTGCTTTTCTATCAGGAAGCAGTGAAAATAAGTTTGGAGACTTCATAAATTTAAGGAGAAGAAGGCAAGTTTGTAATACTCCTGAAATGAACTAAAGATAAAATACCTGCTGATTTTTGAATATTCTTGTGGTTTTCTTATTTCTTATGGAGTATGAACACTTGTTTAGTAGTTTCGTAAGGAGATTCAGCAAAAACAGGTAGGAAACCTTACATTCTGTACTGTATGTAGCTTTTACATGTTGTGTTTATGAAGATTAGTGTTAGGTTAAGAGATTATCATAGTATCTTGTAGCTATTAACAAAGTATTTGGATCCCTGCCTCCAATAGCACTTACTTACTTGTTGAGAAGACAGAGCATAAATAACTAGTAAATACATAAATGTACCACGTAATAGAGATTATGATAAATGCCACAAGGCTATGTTAGAGGGTACTTGGGGAAGGCCACTTTAGTTAAGGTGTCAGTGAGCCTTCCTGACAGAGGTGATATCTAAAGAATTAAAATGAGCCAGATATGTGAATAATTACAGGAAGAGCATTTCAGGTAGAGGAACAAAAAGTACAAAGGCTGGGAGGTAGGAAAGAGCTTGTTGTTTTATGGGATAAGAAAAGTGACTGGTATGGCTAGAGTAGTGTTGAGTGGAGAGAGGGGCGTGGCAAGGGGGTTAGGCAAACAGAAGCTAAATCCTGTGGGGTCTCTTAGGCCATGGCAGAAAGATGAAGAGTTTGAACTTCATTCGCAGGAAATGGGAAATGCTGTTGAAAGATTTTAAGCAGGATAACTTCATGATCTAATTTTCATTTTTCAAAGATAGATTTGGCTTGTAGTGGGAAAAGGATTGGAGAGGAGCTACTGGTATAGGAGAAACAGGAAGACTGGTAGGCAGTTTAATAGTCAAGATGGACAAGGGAGGTGGCAGGTTGGAGTTTTCCCCCTGGTACTGTCAAGTAACATTTTAGTATCATTACTCTCCTACTTCTGTGATACACTGTTTTGTTTTTGAATATATTTTTATTGATTTCAGAGAGGAAGGGAGAGGGAGAGAGAGATAGAAACATCAATGATGAGAGAGAATCATCGATTGGCTGCCTCCTGCATACCCCACACTGGGGATCGAGCCCACAACCTGGGCATGTGCCCTTGGCCGGAATCGAACCTAGGACCCTTCAGTCCACAGGCTGACACTCTACCCACTGAGCAAAACCGGCCAGGGCTGTGATACACTGTTTTTAAATAGGAAGGACTATTTCTAGATTTAGGATACATACACACACACACACACACACACACACACACACACATATATATACACATATGTATACATATATCTATGAATTCGTTTTGAAAACCTATTTCCCTCAATGCTTGTGTTATTTCAAGTTTTCAGTAAACACTATAAATATGTATTAATTTTATCTATACTTTCTTATTTATTTAGAAAAGTGTAAACATGGAAAATATTTTGCCTCAAGGAATAATTCGAAGTATGGGGTTAGAGTCCGTCTCCCTGGACTCCCTTTATGATGCAGAAAATACAGACTACAAAAATAATTTCTAGTCACACTGTCCTTTGTAAATGAGGACTTTCCTGTTTGTCCTGTTCTCAATAGGCTTATTATTGCAATGTTTGAAGACTTGGGTCACGTCTCATTTGTATTCTCATTTAAAGCACATGTAATCTTTTTTCCCCCCATGTAGGCATGTAAGCATTGTATCATTTTGAGATTTTTGTTGTTTTTTGTTGGTAGTCTTCTTTCCCCCTCATTTCATAAGGAAGTGTTCATTCATATATCCCTAGTAGTGTTTTATCAGTGCAACTTTTTCTCATCCTTAGTTACTTTCAAATAATATTGGAAACTGCTGGTTTTCATACTTGAACTCTAGAATAAAGTTGACATAACTGCAATCTTTAATTATAAAAATTCTTCTTACTAGACTTTAAATTATGGGCAGTAACAGAGTTTGACTACTAGTAAAGGTCTTTTATAGTAAATGAAAGCCTTTATAAGGCAACAGAATAATGGGAGCAAGAATTAGGGTGAAATTTAAATGAAATGAAGGTTTTATGGTGAACTGCCTAAAGATCTCAGATAGCTGGCAGATCATTTGTATTACAGTTTTCTGATGCCTCAGCAGCAAAAGTTTACCATTTTAATTGTAGATTTCTAAATATTCACAAGAGAATATAGTTTTCTTCTATTATTTAAAAGCCAGATGATGTACAGAGAGTGTAAATTTAAAGAAAGGTTTTCCATCAGTTTTCCTTTTTAGCCTCTCAGAAGAAGCTTTTCTAGCCTATAATATCCCAATATATTAAGGTTTTTAATTGTTTTCTCTAAAGGAAATTTTCATATCCTTTTAAAAACTATCTTGAATTAAGAGAATTGTTTATTTTCTTTTTGTTAGTTGTTTACAATTAATACCTCTGTGGGGGCAGCATTATTGTTCATTTCCCAGACCTTTAATTTAAAAAAATTTTTTTAATTGATTTCAGAGAGGAAGGGAGAGGGATAGAGCGGCAGAAACATCAATGATGAGAGAGAATCATTGATTAGCCCACAACCTGGGCATGTGCCCTGACTGGGAATTGAACTGTGACCTCCTGGTTTGTAGGTCAATGCTCAACCACTGACCCACACAGGCCGGGCTCCCAGACCTTTAATTTAGAAAGATAAAGGTTATTTTATATATGAAAGTCTCATAAAGAAAAACAGTTAAGTCCAAACAAATTGAAGATTAACTTTTAAGAGCCAAATTCTATCCATATTTGACTTTTTAAAGTATATGGCAAGTGCATAAATCCTAAATACATAGATAGCATGATGAACATATCACTTAGCCCTCCTCCTGGGGATGAGGACTATGATTTGTGATTGTGCTGAAGTTTTACTGAAAAAACTAAATGGGCAGAGTCGATCAGCTTTTTGATGTCTTTGAGGGTATGAAGTAAAACCTGAAGATTAGTAGGTAATATCAGATATAACCAAGTGCTAATACCTTCAATATTCCTAGAAATCCATCCTTGGGAAACTTAAGAGATACATGAAAGAGTAAGAGTGAAGAAAACACCTTCATAGGCAGTTGTTATTTTAACAGAGGCAACATTTTCACATTTTATAACAGGTGTAAAATCTGTCAATTTTGCCAGTAAACGAAGCTTTTATTTTTCTCTGCTTATATTTTCTGTTCTTACTTTAGTCAGACAACTTTTCCCTAATTCTTAGTTTTAAAAAAGACCAGGCTCCAAGGTGTAGTAGTTCTTTCCAGTCTCAAAATGACATTTCATCATGCTTTACTATATGATCAGTACCTCGATGGAGAGAGCTGCAGAATCCAATACAAAATGCATACTCTTTCGAAATTCTAAACAAAAAGGTTTTCAGCTATAATCATTTGTGATATCTCTGCTATTTGGCTCTCTTTTGCAACTTGCTATTTGTCCAGCTAAACTTCTATGTTCAGTGAAAGCTATTGCACTTCCATTTGCCACCAAGCCAGTCCTTTATATTTTGTTTATAGTTTCCATAATCCATAACTACTGCAGAGTTTGAAATGTTGTGTGAAAGTATTTATTTAACATCCTGAACCCTCAACAGTCATACTCCCTGATATGCTCTTATTCTACTTTATCCTCCCATGAAATAATTCCTTGGCTATTCTGCTGATGTGGAGCCTTTCTGTACTGAGCCTCACTGCACTGGTGGAGGGGACTGTACTTCTAGGTCTAGCTAGCTATTAAGTGTTATTGTCGGGAACAACACTAAAAATACTTTTTATTTTGTGATTATTTTAACTTATAATAAGTTGCAGCAATAATAGAATTTCTGCATATATGGGGAAGAATTCCTAGCTTCCTAGATGTTAATATTTTACTACCTTTGTCTTATCATTTTCTTTATATGTTCATATTGCCTTTTTTTTCTTTAAAGTACTTGCCCCTATATATTTGCTTTCAGAGACAGGAAGGGAGAGGGAGAGAGAGATAGAAACAGCCACTGATCAGCTGCCTCCTGCACCCCCTCTTGGAGATCGAGCTCCCAACCCAGACATGTGCCCTGACTGGGAATTGAACCAGCAACCTCCCCGTGCATGGGATGATAATGCTCAGCCAACTGAGGCAGACCAGTCAGTCATATTGTCTTTTTCTGAAACATTTAAGAGCAAATTGCAGAAATGACACCCACTTACCCCTAAATAATTCGTCAGTGTATTTCGTGAGAAATGAAGACATTTTCTTTTTTGTTGTTGTTTTTCTTTCCCCAATCTCACCCAAGGATATATTTTACTGATTTTTAGAGAGAAGGGACTAGGGTCGAGGTGGGGAGAGAGAGGGAGGGGAGAGGGACACAGAGAGAGAAACATTGGTGTATGAGAGAAACATCGATCAGTTGCCTCCTGTATGTGCCCCCACTGGGGATCGAACCCGTATCCTAGGTATGTGCCCTGACTGGGAATCAAACCGAAGACCTTTTGGTGCACAGGACGATGTTCCCAACCAGTTGAACCATATAGGCCAGAGCTGAAGACATTTTCTTATATAACCACATGCAGTGATCAAAATCAGGAAATTAACATTGATACAATACCATTTTCTCATCTACAGACCTTCCAATATCATTTATTGTTCTTATAGCTAAAGGATAATTTTTTTCTGGTTCAGGAAACAGGATCATGCATTACATTTAGTTATGTCTTATTTATAGTTACTCAATCTGTCTTTTATGACCTTGACGTACTTGAAGAGTACAGGTCAATTATTTTGTTGAATGTTCCTCAATTTGAATTTATCTGATGTTTCCCCATGCTTAGAGTCAGGTAATGCATTTTGGCAGAAATATCACAGAAGTAATTGTGGGATCTGCTCAGTGCATCATATCAGGGGCACATGATGTTAATTTGCTTTATTACTCTTGGTGTTAACTTTTATTGCTTGGTTAAGGTGATATCTGCCAGATTAAGTTACAATTTTTTTCTTTGTAATTAAAAAGCAACTTGTAAAGAGATATTTGAGACTATGTGACTATCTTGTTTCTCATCAGACTAGTTTCAGCATTCATTGGTGATTCTTGTCTAAACCTAATATTCCTTCTACATTTATTAATTGTCATGCTACCATAAGGAAAAACCATCCTTCCTCCTCAATTATTTTATTCATTTATTTAATGGTTATATTAAATCTAAGAAGAAATTTTAAATTTGTGTTTTCTTACATGGTGATTTTCATAACAAATGATACTATGCCCAAGTCTCAAAATAAATTAACAAAGTAGTGTGTATAGTTTTAAATTAAAAAAAATTATTATTTATTTTTTAATCCTCACCCGAGGATATTTTTCCATTAATTTTTATCTTCTTTTTTTAAAATCTTTTTTTAAAAATTGATTTTCAGAGAGTGAAGGGAGAGGGAAAGACAGAGAGAAATATCGATGTGAGAGAAAGACATTGATTGGTAGCCTCCTGCAGCCCTCGACCGGTATCGAACCCGGGACTCTTTGGTCTGCAGGCCGATGCTCTATCCACTGAGCCAAACCGGCTAGGGCAGTAGTGTATAGTTTTAAAATCTTTAACTTTACCACTAAAAATTCTCTTAATGTTTAATTTACTACTGTGAAAGTTACTTTTGATTAATTTTTGTGTGTCCTTTTATTGAGGTAAAGCAGTTCAAACTTTTTATTTAAATTAATTCTACTTCTATAATCTATAATTCTAATACCAAATTTTGAACTCCTCAATTACGCTTGATTTAGATAAAATAGTTTTGAACTAGTAACTTAAAAAAAGACAACTATTTCAAAATAATACACATACACAAACAAATGAATTCAAATTGTATGAAAGGGCATACAATGATATGAACATCTTATAACATTCTTATTATCTAAGACAAGCAAAAGTTGGCATCTTTCTTTCAATTAGATGTCACTCAACCTATTAGGTTTGCAAATGTCTTTTGTTTGCTTGCGATCTAGGTCAGGGATGGGCAACCCCTGGCACGCGTGCCAAACATGGCACGCCAGTAACTTTTGCTGGCACGCGAAACCTTCTCTTATAATCTTCCATTTACAATTTTTGTGAACATTTGAATGACTTAAATGTTAAATTACAAGGAACTGGCAAGACACTTGATGTTATGTTTGGTTACATAAAGGCTTTTGAAAAGAAACTGGAAGTCTTTAAGAGGGATGTGGATGGTGAGAGATTTAGATATTTCCCAAACCTGAAGAGGCACATCAAAGACCTCCCAAAAGATGACAGAACAGACTGTCAAAGTCTTCAAAAGCTGTTTTTATTTTTTTAAATATATTTTATTGATTTTTTACAGAGAGGAAGGGAGAGGGATAGAGAGTTAGAAACATCGATGAGAGAGAAGCATCGATCAGCTGCCTCCTGCACACCCCCTACTGGGGATGTGCCTGCAACCAAGGTACATGCCCTTGACCGGAATCGAACCTGGGACCCTTCAGTCCGCAGGCCGACGCTCTATCCACTGAGCCAAACCGGCTAGGGCCAAAAGCTGTTTTTAAACATCATCGAGTCAACTATTGAGCAGTTCTCAAGATTTGCGAAATTCAGAGAACTGGAAGAGACAGCAAAATTCATGAGGTTTCCAGACAGCATGAAACTGGAGGAACTAAACTTACAAATGTTTTCATGGATAGACATGGCTGACTTTGAAATGCAGTTGATTGAATTTCAGAGTAGCTCAATTTGGAAGCAGAAATTTATTGACCTTAGAGTTGACTTGGAAAACATTGAAAAAAAGTGATTAGAGACAGGAGTACCAGAGAGAAGTGTCGAAAACGAACTATTGAGGACTTGGAATGCCATTCCAGAAAATTTTTTCTGTTTAAAAAACTTTGCAACAACGTTACTCTCCATGTTTTCATCCACATACGCTTGTGAATCTTTGTTCTCAGTGATGAATTTTGTTAAGTCTCGTGATAGGAGTAGCCTGACGGATGAAAGTAGTAGCTCGTGCATATCTCTGAAGGTCATGAAATATAAACCTGATGTAAAATCTCTGTCATCCATGATGCAGCAGCAAAAGTCCCACTGATAATATCAAACAGAGTCATGAAGTTTTCTGTCGGACTATCAGTGTACATGTATACATTAAAAAATAAATGTATTTTTCATCATCATATACTGTGTTTTTGTCGCTCGAATGAATTTTATTATTTCTTCAAGGTTCTTCACATACGTACACCTTAAGAGATATCAAGTAGGCTTAACATGTTCTCAAAAAATTAGGGTTGGCACGCAGAAGAATTTTGAGTCAGAGATTTTGCTGGTTTTGGCACGCACTCACAAAAAGATTGCCCACCCCTGATCTAGGTCAACTGTAGAGTGAGGGGGAAATGGTGAAGATTGCCAACAGTGCCTCACATCTCATCTCTCCTGTAATCATAAAGTTGGATGGCACGTGGTGGCAATAAGGAACATGTTCTAAAAGTGACTTAAATGAATTAAAGTGTTTTTTTTAATCAGTTGTCGATTTTTTTTTTTTTACTGTATACTAAGAACTTTGTGCCCGCAACCCAGGTACATGCTCTTGACCGGAATCGAACCTGGGACCTTTCAGTCCGCAGGACGACGCTCTATCCACTGAGCCAAAACGGTTTCGGCTAGGTTGCTAATTTTTATTTTTATTTTTTTTTTATTATTATTTTTTTTTATTTTTTTTTTTAATATATTTTATTGATTTTTTACAGAGAGGAAGGGAGAGGGATAGAGAGTTAGAAACATCGATGAGAGAGAAACATCGACCAGCTGCCTCCTGCACATCTCCTACTAGGGATGTGCCCGCAACCAATGTACATGCCCCTGACCGGAATCGAACCCGGGACCTTTCAGTCCGCAGGCTGACGCTCTATCCACTGAGCCAAACCGGTTTCGGCAAGGTTGCTAATTTTTAATATATTATGCATATTTAGTCAATGTTTTCTTTGGTATAAGTCAATAAGGTGATAAATCTTAATTATCTAACATTTTAAGTTGATATAAATCAACAGTATTTTCAGTTTTATTTGTAAAGCAAGAAAGTGAGCCAAAATGTTAATCTTTAACAATAATACATATAGTTTATAAAAATTTATTGAACTAACAGATTATGTGGCAGTAACCAAGGAGTCTCAACATATTAATTAAACCAGCTTCTTAAAAAATAAATATAATTTAATTTTTATCATTGAATGATTTTAAGACTATCTACATTTTCCTTTTAGGATGGTTCTGTAATTATGATGCAGTAAAATGTTGGAAATCACAGTGGTTGTTTAAAATGAACGTGCAGCAAAAAGGATTCAAGGGTGCTTTTTGTAAAGAGTTCTGTTGTTAGCACAATTTTGCCTGTGGTTCTTCTCTTTTAGGAGAAGGCTGTAATGCCCCAAATTTGCTAGGACTTCATTAAGCTAATGTTGGATTTACAGCCAAACATTCAGTTGGTCAAGACCCCAGCCAGCCTCCTCTGAGATCCAAGAGGAGCAGGTGGGAAAAGGAGTGAGGTAGGAGTGGGAGATAGTAACTTGTGTATTTATTATGTCAAGTGGGGTTTGTAGACTTTTAGAAATTAATTTAAATCTTTAAAGCCCTCTAAACTTTTTCTACATTAGCATTTTTATGATTGGCCTTTCCATTTCTTCAGTTAATGAGAAACATTGGAAAGATTTGCATTTTTTCTTATGTGGTTTTGAACAAACTAATATTTATTTTTCACTTTAAATTGGAATTCTGATTAGATTGATATTCTAGAAAGTTAATTTTTAATTCATTTTAAGAAAGTAAGAGTATAACAAGGAAATCTTATTCAGATTCCTGGGATTTTATACACACACACACACACACACACACACTTAAATAATTTTTGAAATTGACTTTTAGAGAGAAGGATAGGAAGGGAGAGGGAGAGGAAGAGAGTGAGAGAAGGAGAGAGAGAGAGAGAGAGAGAGAGAGAGAGAGAAAGAAAGAAACATTGATCAGCTCCACCCCTGGACGACCCCCATCGGGTATGAAGCTCAAAACCCTGGCTTGTGCCTTGACCAGAATCGAACCAGTGGCCTCTTAGTGCATGAGGTGATGCTCAACTGAGCCATATCAGCCAGGGCTGTTTTCTTGAATTTGAATGAAGTGATCTTGTGATTTCAAGGGAATCAGCTGAAAGAATTTATTACCAGTAATAAAATTTGAGCTTTCAAAGTAAAAAAATACTAGTAGAGTTTTGGAAAACTTGTATCTCTCATCAAGATGTTGATAAGTAGTTAAAGACTTTTTTAGAGACTTCCAGTCAAGACAACAGAGTAGGTAAACTCTGTGCTCATCTCCTCCTATGACTTCATGAAAATTACAACTGAATTTTAAAACAACCATCATTTAGAACAGTGGTTCTCAACCTGTGGGTCGCGACCCCTTTGGGGGTCAAACGACCCTTTCACAGGGGTCGTTCAAGACCATCCTGCATATCAGATATTTACATTACGATTCATAACAGTAGCAACACTACAGTTATGAAGTAGCAATGAAAATAATTTTATGGTTGGGTCACAACATGAGGAACTGTATTTAAAGGGCCAGAAGGTTGAGAACCACTGATTTAGAACCATCTGAAGACTAGCTGAACAGAAA
>NW_005871051.1:7110062-7123119 GCF_000147115.1 Myotis lucifugus
CCCCCAGCCATGATCGGAGAATCCTGGCCTTTGCCGCACTGGCCAGTGATAGTGGGAAGTAGGGGTGGAGCCAGTGATGGGAGCTGGGCAGGGGCGGAGCCCGCGATCGTGGGGTGGCTGAAGCTGTTGGTCTCCGCTGCCCGGAGCCCACTATCAGGGAGCGGTTGAGCTGGGTGGGGGGGTGGCTGCAGCTGGGGGTCCCCGCTGCCCCGGCCTAACGCCTCGGCCAGAGGCGTAAGGCCCGGGCAGGGGCGGACCCCACGATCGGGGGAGGCTGCAGCTGCGGGGGTCCCTTGCCCCGGCCTAATGCCTTGGCCAGAGGCATTAGGCCTGGGCAGGAGCAGTGCCAGCGATCATGGGGAGCAGGGGCACAGTCGCTGATGGTGGGAGCTTGGGGTCCCCTGCCCAGGCCTAATGCCTTGGCCACAGGCGTTAGGCCTGGGAAGGGGTGGAGCAGGAGGTCCCTTGGAGAGCTGTGGGTCCCCTGCCCAGGCCTAATGCCTGGGTGAGAGGCATTCGGGCGGAGCGGTCAATCGCAGGGAGCAGGGGCCGAGTTTACGATGGTGGGGAGCTGGGGGTCCCTTGCCCAGGCCTAATCCCTTGGCCAGAGGTGTTAGGCGTGAGCATGGGCAGAGCCAGCGATCGTGAGCAGGGGCAGCGTGGGCGATCGTAGGGAGCTGGGGGTCCCCTGCCCACCCTGATCTGGGACACCCTTCAGGGCAAACCAGCTGGCTCCCACCCGTGCACCAGGCTTCTATCCTATATAATAAAAGGGTAATGTGCACATGCAATTTTTCCCCCCAAATATATTTTATTGATTTTTTACAGAGAGGAAGGGAGAGGGATAGAGAGTTAGAAACATCGATGAGAGAGAAACTTCAATCAGCTGCCTCCTGCACACCCCCTACTAGGGATGCATACGCAACCAGAGTACATGCCCTTGACGAGAATCGAACCTGGGACCCTTCAGTCCGCAGGCCGATGCTCTATCCACTGAGCCAAACCCGTTAGGGCGGTAATGTGCAAATTGACCCTAACAGCAGAACGACTGGGAATGACTGGTCACTATGATACACACTGACCGCCAGGGGGCAGATGCTCAATGCAGGAGCTGCCCCCTGGTAGTCAGTGCACTCCCACAGGGGGAGCTCTGCTCAGCCACAAGCCAGGCTGACGGCATCACAGTGGCAATGGTGGGAGCCTCTCCTGCCTCCTCAGCAGCTCTGTGGATGTTCAACTGCAGCTTCGGCCCGCTGGCAAGTGGACATCCCCCAAGGGATGTATCACTGCCAGCTTAGGCACAATCCCCCGGGGAGCAGGCCTAAGCCAGCAGGTGGACATCCCCCGAGGGGTCCCAGACTGCGAGAGGGCACAGGTTGGGCTGAGGGACCCCCGAGTGCACAAATTTTTGTGCACCGGGCCTCTAGTCCTATATAATAAAAGCGTAGTATGCAAATTGTCCCCTTGACCTGGAGGTTGTCTGGGAGTTCAACCAGGGGGCGGGGCCGGCTGGGGGAAGGGAAGGAGGCCCCGGTCAGTGGCAGTGGTGGCAGGCGGCCAGGAGAAGGGAGGGAGGCCCTGGCTGATGGTGGCTGCCAGGGGAAGGGAGGGAATACTCAGCCGGCAGCCACTAGGGACCCTACCAGTGCTCAAATTTCGTGCACTGGGCCTCTAGTGAAGGATATAAACAAGAAGCCATGTTGAGACTGGTAGAATGGTCTTACTCCTGTGGTGATTAAGCATTAGGAGGGATATCTCAACTGTGAAGATTTCCCCTGAGGAGTGAGGGGCTCCAGCCCCACACTAGGTTCCCCAAATCGGGCCATCAGTGCCATGAAAAGGAGTCCTCATGACATCTGGCTGTGCAAATCAGCCAGTATTGCATGTGAGAAAGACAAAGGGCTGTGGGAAACCAAGGTGTTGGTCTTAAAGGGATCTTGCACAGACTCACTTGCTCACAAATTCACTTGCTTTAAGCTCCAGTGCAGGGGCAGCAGCTCAAAAAGTGTCAGGGACATACTAAAGTGATATAGGGGAGGAATTAAATTGACTAGCTTCAGGGTGAGGGCTAGAGGGGCCATTGTTCCTTTGTTGAGCCCTCCCCCCAACCAGCTTGCCAGGTGCAGGTGGACACCAAATCTTTGCTTCTCCATTAACCTGATTAATACTCTTTACCCTGTCCTGGTGATTCCCTGCGGCCCCGACTCCCTCAACTCTAACTAGAGCTCTCAGGGGTTCCTCTACACAAGCAGGCATGCCTTGGCTCACTGTTTGGACTTTCCCTAAGTCTCTCAAAGGTCCACAAACACCAAACAAGTGTCAGCCTGCCTCAGTGTGCCTTGTTGATCTTGCTAAGTGGCCCCAAGCCCAGCACAAATAGTGACTGGTCTCAACTTGCATTGTAACTCGCATTAGGCGGCCCCAAGCCTGGCATTAAGTGGCAGTCAGTCTTAGCCTGGAACGTGGTTTTAACTCGGTGGCCACAAACCCAGCACAAGTGGCCACTGGCCTCATCTCACATCATGGTGCTCTCCAAAAGGTCCCAAGCCCAGCATAAGTGGAAGCTGGCCTCAGTTCACAGTAGCTCCGAGTCCAGCACAGGTGGCAAGCAATCATGTATTACTTTGTAGCTCCTACCAAGTGATCCCAAGACCCACACAAGTGGCTGCTGATTTTGGCTTTCATCAGAGCCCCTCCCAGGGGCTACAGGCCCAACATACCCAGGGCCTGCTTCAGACCATACCAGAGCACCACCCAACCAAGTAACACACCCAAAAGTGGACTTGGCTGTCACCAGAGCCCCACTAAGCGACTCCTTCTTTGTGGGGTTACTCCCCATAAGACAGCTTATCCATTGTATTGGCCAGCCCTCACAGCAGCCACCTAGAGGGTCAGCCTCACCCATTGACATGCAAACAGAAATGGAGGCCCAATTATAGCAGAAAGTCACAGAACCCACACAAGGGACACCCCTGGAGGATCCATCTCAGGTGACCAGGGAGACTGTGCCACTGGGCTCCACAGGAGACTTCTCCATAAGGCCATTCTGTCAAGACCAGGAGAAATAAACACAGGGAGTGGACCATAATCAGGAGACACAAAGGACATGCCCCAAATGAAAGAACAAGACAAGCCCTAGCTTGTTTGGCTCAGTGGAGAGAGTGTTGGCCTGTGGGCTGAAAGGTCCCGGGTTCGATTCTGGTCAAGGGCACATGCTCGGGTTGCAGGCTTGATCGCCAGTAGGGGGCATGCAAGAGGCAGCCGATCAATGATTCTCATCATTGATATTTCTATCTTTCTCTCCCTTCCTCTCTCTCTAAAAATCAATAATAATATAAAAAAAAGAATAAGACAGAAATCCAGAAAAAGAACTAAATGAAATGGAGACAAGCAGTCTACCAGATACAGAGTTCAAAACACTGGTTAAAAGGGTCTTAATGAACTTAGAGGAAGAATAGATGAACTCAGTGAAAAGTTCAACAAAGAGAACACATAAAAAAGAACCAGTTAGAAATGAAGAAGGAGGGAGTCAGTAGTTGATTAGATGAAGCAACAGATCAAATCAGCTATCTGGAAGACAAGGTAACAGAAAACACCCAATCTGAACAGCAGAAAGAAAATAACATTTTTAGAAAATGAGATTTTAAAGGGCCTCTGGGACAACATCAAATTTATCAACATTCACATCACCAGGGTACCAGAAGGAGAAGAGAGAGTGCAAGGATTGAAAACCTAGTTGAAGAAATAACTACTGAAAACTTACCTAATCTTGGAAAGGAAATAGATATACAAGTCTGGGAAGTACAGAAAGTCCCAAACTAGATAAACCCAAAGAGGCCTGCAATTACAGAAGTAACAAAGGATATGATAGGGTTCCTTGGTTGTTCATGTTTCTCAGAACACATTGCCTTCTGTGGCCTCTTGAGGTTGTGAACACCCTCCTCCCAGGATGGGAATTAATATAATTTTCTTTATATTTGTGGCTGGGGAAGAGACTTGTTTTTCTAAGGATCCTTGCTCGTCTTTTTTTGTAGATCATCATCATAAGGACCCCATGTTGTAACCAGTAAGTTAAGGAAATTGACTATGTGCTATTAACCATTTGCACAGAATAAAATTGATTAACAGGAATATAAAACCAGTCCAGAACAGGAGACTTACTGTTCTGTTTTCTGGGACATGAACATAATTTCATGAGTGTGGAATATTTTTAGCAAGTTAAAATTGCACTCTAGCTACAGCTAACTAATCCATTATGGTTTGACCCTCGTTTTAAGGGGAGATCATACAAAGCATCAATGAATAAATAAACCTCTGTGCCAGAGATTGGCAGACTTTTTGGGTTGTGGTGTCATTCCAACTTAGAGTTTAGTACATGTTAGGGGCTATGACTTGGTAATTCAAGTGTTTCACTTTATTACTATTGTGCCCTGGCTGCTATGCAAGGATGGCAAGAATGGTCTAATAAACTTAGAGATGTGGTGATGCTGTAATTGATATTAGTAGTAGCTGGGGTGTGGATTAGTATACCTGAGCAATCCTGTTCAGTCATCATTTTCCATGCTTATATTTGTCCATTTGAGACAAGTTGTTGGTTATTGTAAATAAATACTGGTATGATCAAACTAGTTCAGGTACTTCATCCCCGCGCCCCCCCAATATATTTTTATTGATTTTAGAGAGGAAGGGAGAGGGAAAGAGATAGAAACATCAATGATGAGAGAAAATAATTGATTGGCTGTTTCCTGCATGCCCCACACTGGGGATCAAGCCCGCATCCCAGGCATATGCCCTGACTGGGAATCCAACTGTGACCTCCTGGTTCATAGGTCAATGCTCAACCACTTAGCCATGCCCACTGGGCTAGTTCAGGCACTTTAAAAAAAAATTCTTTATTGTTAAAAGTATTACAAATGTCCCTGTTTTCCCCCATTAACCCTCTTCTGCCCACCCATGCCCCCAGTTCAGGTACTTATTAATACTGTTTTTACATTGTATTCTGCGTATATATTATACACTGGAGTTGTACAACTAGTGTTTTTTGTTGTTGTTGTTGTTTTTCTTTTTTGTTTTTTTTAAAATTTATTTTATTGGTTTTTTTACAGAGAGGAAGGGAGAGAGATAGAGAGTTAGAAACATCGATCAGCTGCCTCCTGCACATCTCCCACTGGGGATGTGCCCGCAACCCAGGTACATGCCCTTGACCGGAATCGAACCCGGGACCCTTGAGTCCGCAGGCCGACGCTCTATCCACTGAGCCAAACCGGTTTCGGCTTGTTGTTGTTGTTAATCCTCACCTGATATTTTTCCATTTAATTTTAGAGAGAGTAGAAGGGAGAGGCAGAGACAGGGAGAGAGAAACATCCATGTGAGAGAGACACATTGATTGGTTGCCTTCCACATGTGCTCCAGGGATCCTGCTCTTGATAGGAATCAAATCCGGGACCCTTCAGTCCGTGGGCCAACACTCTATCCACTAAGCCAAACCAGCTAGGGCAACTAGTGGATTCTTTTAACTCAGAATTTCATAAGGAAAACATAGAGGATTGATTGAGAAAAAATTAGTCTATTGTATAAAAATAAAGTATAACTCTTGACTATAATAGTATTTGGGATGATGAGTAAAATGCTAAAAGATTTAATGGCTGGGTCTTGATGTCCAAAAGTTTGTGGGTTATAAAATACCTTCTGTGAAGTACTTTTTAAAAGCTTTGCAGTTTTAGGTGGCAAAATTATTTCATATGCTCATTTCCTCACAGAAACCAGTATTATGGTTTCTTCTTAGCTCTAACTATCCAATATTCACCCATCTGCACCAGTAGGTTCAGTTGCTTCTCATAAAATATGGGTTTTGACAAATCTTTGCTGTTAGCTTTTCATTAGCACTAGATGTTGATTGTACTGGCATAATCGTGTATAAAATCTAGGGAGAAAACAAATCAATTTGAACCATAACAGAATTAATGGGTCTTCCCAAATGCTCTCATTTAATTAGATAAATGTATGTAAAATATTTATCACTGCCTGGGACAGCAGATGCATGCAACAAGTGTTTTTAAAATAAACATTTAGATTCTTTTAGACATTAGTATTAATTATATTAGGATTTTCAGGCGCTAATCAGTGTTCTATCTTTGAGATTTGAAAGAAGCAGGAAATAGGGCGTAGGACCTACAAGGAAATAGGAAGTCTACCCATGTTTTTATTTCACATTCCACTTCGACTATCTTGGAAACACAGGGTAAGACATCAAACAATGGTTTTATAAGTTTTTGTTGTTTGTTTCTTTTTATCTATCTCTTTATCTACTTTGTATTATATTTGTATTTTAGGATACTGGGGATGGAATATCCTATGTCTAGACATGTCTGGAATGTCTTGAATTGATTCATTAATATCAGGAACAGTATGAGTGTTTCTTTGTCAAGGAGATAATGAGTTTTCTTCCTATTCCCATTCATTAGTCAAAGAAACAAAGTACTCTTCTTTTTTTATTTCTTTTATTTTTTTATTGTTTAAAGTATTACAAATAGTAGTACATATATCTCCTTTTTTTCCCCAATTGACCTTCCCCCAGCCTCCCCTACCTCCTGGCACATGCCCTCACCCCCCTCCCAGTGTCTTGCGTCCATTGGTTATGCTTATGTGCATACATACAAGTCCTTTGGTCGATCTCTTACCTCCCCCCGCCCCCCAACCTTCCCCAGCCTTCCCGCTGTCGTTTGGTAGTCTGTTTGATGCTTCTCTGCCTCTGTATCTATTTTTGTTCATCAGTTTATAATGTTCTTTATTATCCATAAATGAGTGAGATCATGTGGTATTTTTCTTTCACTGACTGGCTTATTTCACTTAGCATAATGCTCTCCCAAAGTACTCTTCTTAAATGTTCATTAAAACAGATGTGTGATTCAAAAAATAAATAAGTTATTCAGATCAAACAGGATATGAAGAGAACGAAAAAATATATAAATAATAACAAATGAACCTAATTGTCCTGTAAATGAATAATATAATAACACCGAAGAGGGTTAAGAAGTAAAGAACTAGCTTAAGTTTCTTTCTGAAAGAGGCATGGGTTAGCATTTCTGAATTGTTATTAGCAATTTTACTTTAATATATACTTTTATTGAACAAATAAATAAAAACATTGTGGATAATAAGATCTAGGTTTTTATTTTTTTTTATTTTTATTTTTTTAAAATATATTTTATTGATTTTTTACAGAGAGGAAGGGAGAGAGATAGAGAGTTAGAAACATCGATGAGAGAGAAACATCGAACAGCTGCCTCCTGCACATCTCCCACCGGGGATATGCCCGCAACCAAGGTACATGCCCTTTGACCGGAATCGAACCTGGGACCCTTCAGTCCGCAGGCCGACGCTCCATCCACTGAGCCAAACCGGTTTCGGCAAGATCTAGGTTTTTAAATCTCCCCACTGAGAGGTAACAGTACTACAGAATCAGTGAACACACTGCTGCCCAGATCTTGGTTTCTAAATAACATTCTCCAATAAAAGGAATCCTGGAGAAATGATTGGACCCAGGTCTGGGTCAGGGGAATAAAGAAGAACCTGGAATATTTAATGGAACCAGAATGTAATGATGAGGGTATGTTAGAAGGATATAGCCAGATTGAAAGCACTTGCACTGTCCAGAGCTGGGATGAAATATGTAATGATAGCTTTGGATCAAAATCCATATAATAAACTATCTATGAGTCCATACTATCATAAGAATACAATGGAGGAACAGCTCTTTTTATTTAAAAAAATAATAAAATTCATATTTTAGAGCAGTTTTAGGTTCATAGCAACATTGAGGGACAGCTCTTTTTAAATAGAATTCCAGTCAATAAGTGGAGAATGAATGATGGAAATAAAAATGTCATCGTTGTGAATAGAGAGTATTTTCAACCTAGAGAGGAGAGGTGCTGTATTAGAGTACAGAAAGCAAATGGTTGAGAAGAAAGAACATCTAGATGTTTGAGTCATGTAAATGAGAGAGATGAGATTAGTAATTAGGATCTATAGGTGGAATGGTTTGAGGAGGTGGGGGAAAATTGGGAATATTTAACTTGCTGGTGTAGAGACTGCAGGATAAGATGGAGACTCAAGTTGTAAGGAAAGTTTTAAAATAAGACAGGAGGGAACTTCTGTGGGATATGTTGATCAAAATAGAAAGGTTTCGCTTAGAGAAGCTGAATATACATTTCTTTTTAAAATATATGTACTTTTTTTTTTAATTGATTTAATTAAAGAGGAAGGGAGAGAGAGATAGAAACATCGGTGATGAGAAAATCATTTATCAGCTGCCTCCTGCCTGCCCCCCACAGGAGATTGAGCCTGCAACCTGGGCATGTGACCTAATCAGGAATCGAACCACAACCTCCTGGTTCATAGTCAATGTTCAACCACTGAGCCATACCAGCTGGGCCTGAATATGCATTTCTGAGTATAATAAAGGCCAGTCAAGAAATTTCTAAGAGAATTGTCTGTGTCAGAAATTTTTGAAATGCAAGTTTAACCTGAAAACAAAAAAAGAATTAAATCAGTGAATCAGACATTATAAGACTCTACCTGGTATGTCAAACTTTATAGATGGCTTCTCTTGTACTTGTACACATGTATAGGTGCTTTTGTGCTACATCTTTGTCATTTTAGGATGGCTAAAATAAAAGCCTTTGAAAAACTTTGTGCTTTGGTATGGTATCCGTGCACAACATGAGTCGTCTTCCCATTATAGTTAAGATTTTAAAAGAAAAAAAAAGAGAACTCACAGACGTTGTCACTAGTATGGTGATTGCAGGGATGGGCGGTGGTGGAGGTGGAAGAGGGCATAGAGGGGATAAATGGTGATGGAAAGAAAAGATTCCTTTTTTTGTGCTAAATCTCACAAATCTTGGTGTTTCCAACTGTTACTGATTTACCAGTTTCTGTTTGATGCAAGAATCATTATAGATATTGAAATCTATACTTCCTTTTCTGTTGTCTTTGTTTACATAGGCTTTTTTTCAGTTCAACTTGAAATTTTAGATTGAGGATCTGTCACATGTTGCAAGCATAGAATGATATTGTAGGGTAGGAAAAATTTTTTCCTTCTATTTTTCTAGGTTCTCTGCTCACGCTTTGTAACAAAAAAACAGATAAACTAGAAAAGCGTACAAACTTAACATGAAACTTGAGCCTTTGTAAGGAAATGAAGGCTCAAAGAAGGTTTGATAGAAGAGTAGAAAGTTGAAAAAATGTGATAGGACAAAAGGAAAGAGCTAAATGTAATAACTTGAGGGAAACGTAGCAAAGGCCTATCTGTTTGGATTCCTCTTGGTGTCCCTCTGTAGAGATAAGGATGCTTCTTTACTAAAGGGAGGGTACCTCTCACATGAGGGTCTTATGATCTGCTTCAGGGGATAAGGGGCAAGTCAGAGAGTCCTTTCTACACCTGCCACTTCTAAAATTTCTTCAGCTTAAAATGTTCAATATGCCAAGGTACCATATTTTGGAGTAGCATGTCCCAACCCCATCAATATCACAGATGACAAATACTGTTTATGGTCAGCAACTTAGAACTCTTCACATTAAACTATTGGCCCAAAGACAGGTCATTAGAGTATAACTATTATTCCATAAGTTATGTATTACTAATTTAGTGTTATATGTACTAAAATTCCTCTATGTTGGCATCTGTCTGTCTAATACCTTTGGCTCTAGCTTTATTTACTTACTAGAGGCCTGGTGCACAAAAATTTGTGCACTCGGGGGGGGGTGGTCCCTCAGCCTGGCCCGTGCCCTCTCGCAGTCTGGGACCCCTCGGGGGATGTCCACCTGCTGGCCTGGAGGATCGGGCCCAAGCTGGCAATCAGACATCCCTCTGGCAGCCTGGCAGCCTGGCAGCCCTCGGGGGATGTCCACTTACCAGCAGGGAGCAGACCTAAGCTGCAGTCGGACATCCTTAGCGCTGCTGAGGAGGTGGGAGAGGCTCCCACCACCACCGCTGTGCTGGCAGCCATCAGCCTGGCTTGTGGCTGAGCAGAGCTCCCCCTGTGGGAGCGCACTGACCACCAGGGGGCAGCTCCTGCATTGAGCATCTGCCCCCTGGTGGTCAGTGTGTGTCATAGTGACCAGTCATTCCCAGTGGTTCTGCTGTTAGGGTTAATTTGCATATTACCCTTTTATTATATAGGATAGAGGCCTGGTGCACGGGTGGGGGCCAGCTGGTTTGCCCTGAAGGGTGTCCCGGATCAGGGTGGGGGTCCCGCTGGGGTGCCTGGCCAGCCTGGGTGAGGGGCTGATGGGTGTTTGCAGGCTGGTCACACCCCCTTCAGGGTGGGGGGTCCCCACTGGGATTCCTGGCCAGTCTGGGTGAGGGGCTGAGGGCCATTTTCAGGCTGGCCAAGCCCCCCGGTGACGGAAGCTCCCAGCCTCTCCGTTTTTTCTTTTTCTTTTTATTCTGGGATTTATTTACCTTGTATAATTGAAACTTTGTAGCCTTGAGTGGAGCTCAGAGCCGGCCAGGGCGGGCGGGAAGCTTGGCTTCCTCCATTGCCAGGGGACAACCCAAGCCTCCTGCTTGTTCCAGCTCTGTGGCCACAGCCAGCTGAAAGCAGGTATCTGGGGTTTATTTATCTTCTATAATTGAAACTTTGTTGCCTTGAGTGGAGCTCAGAGCCGGCCAGGGCAGGCGGGAAGCTTGGCTTCCTTCATTGCCAGGGGACAGCCCAAGCCTCCTGCTTGCTCCAGCTCCATAGCCACGGCCGGCTGAAAGCAGGCATCTGGGGTTTATTTATCTTCTATAATTGAAACTTTGTTGCCTTGAGTGGAGCTCAGAGCTGGCTGCAGCAGGCAGGAAGCTTGGCTTCCTGCATCACTGGGGGCAACCAAGCCTCCTGCTTGCTCCAGCTCCGTGGCCGCCGGCCGCCAGCTTGGTTGGGTTAATTTGCATATAGTCGCTCTGATTGGTTGGTGGGCGTGGCTTAAGACGTAGCAAAGGTATGGTCAATTTGTGTGTTTGTCTTTTATTAGTGTAGATTTATTTTTATTAAATTTATTGGGGGTGATATTAGTTAATAAGATCATAAGGTTTCAAGTGTACATTTCTGTGATATGTGATTTGCTTATTGCATTGTGTGCCCAGCACCCAGTCAAATCATCTTCCACCACCATATATTTGCCCCCATTTTCCCTTTTCTGCCCCCCAAACCCCTTCACTCTGGTAACCACCATACTGTTTTCTGTGTCTATGAGTTTAAGTTTTATAGCCTTATACTAGGGGCCCAGTGCACGAATTCATGCACCTCGAAAGGAACTGTGGGCTGTGAGGCTGTGGTGGGCACAGGGGCAGGTCTTGGCCATCCTCCGCGCACCCACCCGGCCCCTCCCTCTGTGGCCCCCGGTCCCCTGCCTGCCAGCAGCCCCACTCCCGCCGCCGCCGCCGCCGCCGCCGCCGCTCCCATGTGCTGACGGTGCTGGCCCGCACCGCTGACAGCACGGAGCAATTGGGGCCAGCGCCAGCAGTGGGTGCAAGTGGGATTGGCGCCATCAGTGGGTACGAGCGGCGGCTGCTGCCCTGATCACCCCTCAGGAGCAGGGGGAGGTAGAGAAGCCCGCAGGGGCAATTGGGGCCAGCAGCCGCCACTCACACCTGCTGATGGCACCAAGTGATAGGGACTGGTGCCAGGCGCTTGCAGTGGGTGTGAGCGGCGGCTCTGACGCTGGCAGCGGGTGCAAGCAGGGCCAGTGCCGGCAGCAGGTGCAAGTGCCAGGTGGGACTGCGGCATGTGGGCCAAAGAATTTTCAGTAACCACTAGAGGCTCGCCCCGATGACAGCAACCAGCGCTCCACTTTGGTCTGGTGCCCCCGTTCACCTGCTCCACCATCCTGCCACGGCCGACGCCCGCCATATTCCGCATGCAACCCCTGGTGGTCAGCACATGTCATACTAGCCGGTTGTTTGGTTGTTCTGCCGTTCGGTCTGTTTGCATATTAGGCTTTTATATATATAGATGAGTGAGCTTTTTCCGACTGACTTATTTTGCCTAGCATAATATTCTCAAGGTCCATCCATATTGTTACAAATGGCAATATTTCATCTTTTCTTATGGCTGAGTAGTATTCCATAATGTATATGTACCACATCTTCTTTATCTGATCCTTTATTGAAGGACACTTTTGTTGTCTCCATGTCGTGGCCACCATGAATAATGCTGCAATGAACATAGGGGTGCATATATCTTTGAGAATAAATGTTTTTGAGTTTCTCGGGTACATACCCAGAAGAGGGATTGCTGGGTCATATGGTAACTCATATTCTTAAATTTTTGAGGAACCTCCATACTGGTTTCCATAGTGGCTGTACCATTTTACATTCCCACCAGCAGTGAATGAGGGTTCCTTTTTCTCCACAATTTCTCCAATACTTGTTCTTACCTGTCTGGTTGATAATAGTCATTCTAACAGGTGTGACATAGTATCTCATTGTTGTTTTTATTTGCCATTTTCCTAATAGCTGGTGAAATTGAACATCTTTTCATATATCTGTTGGCCATTTGTCTAGAGGTTTCTGTTCAGGTCCTCTGCCCATTTTTAAATTAGATTGTTTGTTTGGTGTTGAGTTATGAGTTGTTTATATATTTCGGATATTAATCCCTTGTTGGAACTGTTTGCAAATATCTCCCATTTGGTTGGTTGCCTTTTTGTTTTGTTGTCAGTTTCCTGGCCCCAGCCCTGGTCAGTGCATGTGTAGGAGGCATCCAATCAATGTGTTTCTCTCACATAAACATTTCTCTCTGTCTTTCTCTCTCTCTTCCACCCTCTAAAAATCAATGGAAAAATATCCTCGGGTGAGATTAAAAAAAATAAATAAATAAAAAATTTATTTGCCCATATACATGCAGTTTTATTTCTGGGTTCTCAATTTTGTTCCATTGGCCTGTGTGTCTATTTTTTTTTTCTTTTATCAGTACCATGCTGTTTTAATTGTTATCCTCTGCAGTATAATTTGAAGTCAGGTAGTATGAAAATTCCAGCTTTGTTCTTTTTTTCTGAGGAATTGCTTTGGCTT
>NW_005871051.1:7123952-7126446 GCF_000147115.1 Myotis lucifugus
TTACAGTGTTATTTAAATGTTCTGTGGAAATGGACTCCAGCATAGTTCAGGCTTCTCCATTATCTACTAACTTAATTTTGAAATGGCTAATTTATAACAGTGCTACCTTCCTATTGGCTTTATGCAAATAGGGTGAGTTTTCTTACTTTTAGCTTAGAATGTATGTCTTATTATATTTGAAGTCATATAAAATATCTATTACATTCTAGGGAACTTTGCTAAGATTAAAGATTATCACTTTGAATTTTAGTAGCATTTTATAGTATTCAAAATGTTCTTACATGTATTTTTTCATTTTTGGATTGTTAATGCACATAACTTAGTTTATTTTGACTCATGCAAAGGAAGTAAATGACTTTGAGACTGCGATGAGGATAGGCTTAAGTTTATGTCTGGTATACCTTTAAATTATTATGTACTTGTATTACCTATTTAAAAAAGTACAATTAGCCCTAGCTGGTTTGGCTCAGTGGCTAGAGCATCAGCCTGCGGACTGAAAGATCCCAGGTTCAATTCCAGTCAAGGGCACATGCCCAGGTTGTGGGCTCGATCCCCAGCAGGGGGCGTGCAGGAGGCAGCCAGTCAATGATTCTCTCTCATCATTGATGTTTTTTTCTCTCTCTCCCTCTCCCTTCCTCTCTGAGATCAATCAAAATATATTTTTTAAAAAAGTACAATTACTATGGTTGCCATATAGAAACTTGTTCATGAGAGGATGTGGAAAAATTAGTAAATAGACTATCAAAGTTGTTCAGGCAAAAGATGAGGATAGCCAAAACTAGAATGGCGCATTGGATAGAGATTGATATATATACGTGGAATCTAGAGATATTTTGGAGGTAAAATTCATTGCACTTGGTGATTAATTGGATGTTATGTATTTCTGCAATGGAAGTTTTATAGTGAGCATGTAATACTTTTGTATGCCCAAAATGAAGTTAAGTAAAAAGGAAAGAACTTCTAGCTAGAGGCCTATAACAAGGTTTCATTATCTCCTGAGGCTTGAAACTTTTTCATTCCTGTATTATCATTTCTCTGGGATAGTTTCATTTCTTCACTTCACTTGTAACTTTATTTCCATTATCATAGCACCTCTCCAGTTAAGAATTTTATTATGGCTCCACTGCATCATTATACGACATACCTTTTATTATTGCTTCACCCAGCATCTATTTATTCCCACTATAGTTCTTCCATATTTTGAGCAGTCTAATGTTCCGTAGGTGTAATTGCAGTATCAGTTTTTACATGCTCCAAGAACTATAGCAGCCTCCTATCTAAAGTCCAAAGTTTAGGATAGAGTATAACATTCTACCTTACCAACCTTACCTTTTCCTGTTACTCCTTCCCTTAACACATACACACCCCTCACACTCTCTGTAGTTCATCAGAATTTAATGATTTATTGTTCTTTTTTTCTTTATTGATTAAGGTATTATAAATGTGTCCTTATCCCCTCATTGTCCCCCATCCCCCCAGTCCTGCCCTCACCCTCACCCCCTGTTGTCTGCGTCCATCGCTTATGCTTATATGCATGCATGCAAGTCCTTTGGTTGATCTCTCCCCCTTACCCCCACCCTCCCCTACCTTCCCTCTGAGCATCTGATCAATGTTTCTCTGTCTAAAAATATGGAATGCTTCACAAATTTGCGTGTCGTCCTTGCACAGGGGCCATGCTAACCTTCTCTGTATCGTTCCAATTTTAGTATATGTGCTGCCGAAGCAAGCACGATTTATTCTTATTCTGGTGGTTTTCTTTTCATAATGTCTTTGAATGCCTTTGTACCTCTTTTTAGTGATAGGTGTTATGGGTTGGCTCAACGAGATAGACCACCGACTCAGAATTTAAATTTGAAAGCCTTTTTATTAAGCTGGCCAGCTGACCACAGCACCTATCTCCCCCTCTGGGAGATTCGGAGCATGTGGCAGAGACCAAGGGTGCAGTATGATTCTTTATAGCAAGACTGTGTTAAGAAAAATTAACTACAAAGCATTCCATTAAGGTTAAACAGAGTCACACCTGGCTGGAGCATATCATAACACATTGTTTTTCTAAGACAATCTAACAATCCTTCTTCCACTGACCCTGATGCACTTCTTACTCATACATCCCCCCTCTCCCTCCGAGCACATTCAATTTCTCATGTCTCATTCCCCCCCTCAACACGTTCCGTAACCCTTTACTCTATAACATTGTAACATTCTGTAACTTTTTCATGACTCAGTCTCCTACCCCATAACAATAGGTACTTATTTATTGCCATTTTTATTCTTTATGCCTATGTTTCTCTCCATCTCTGTTAAAATATTTTATTATTGATTGATAGAGAGAAAGGAAGGGGGGGGGGGGAGAGAGAGAGAGAGAGAGAGAGAGAGAGAGAGAGAGAGAGAGAGAGAAAGGAAAGAGAGAAACTTGAATTTGGTGGTTCCATGTAATTATGCATTCATTGGTTGAATCTTGTATGTGGCCCTGACCAGGGATCAAACCTGCAAC
>NW_005871051.1:7129278-7158822 GCF_000147115.1 Myotis lucifugus
TGAAGTAGCAACGAAAATAATTTTATGGTTGGGGGTCGCCACAACATGAGCAACTGTGTTAATAGGGTCACGGCATTAGGAAGGTTGAGAACCACTGTCCTAGGACATTTGGCAGTATTTGGAGACATTTTTTGGTTGTAACAACTAGGGGATGCTATTGACATTTATTTATTGGATAGAAGTCAGAGATGCTGCCAAACATTCTACAAGATGCAGGACAAACCGCCACAGCAAAGAATTATCTGGCCCAAAATACCAGAAATGCTGAGATAGAAAAACCCTGCATTAGCATTAATTGACTATAAGTCGTGGCCTCTCTCATTCTTTCTGTAATTATTGTCTGTGTTGACTATTCGTTTTGTAATTTTATAATTTTAAATCTAGTGTGATACTAAATTAGATGATATCTAATGTGTAACAGATATGTACATGTTTCTCAGATTTTATTTTATTTATTTTTTTTAATTTTAATTTTTACATTTTTTAAAAATTGTTTTATTCAGATTTTAATTTAAAATCATTTTATCAGATAGTGTTGGCATTTGCTTTGCAAGTTTTCACTTTAATTAAAAAAACATACTAAAGGCAGCAGCAGATCTGTTTTTCTTAAATTAAAACGATAAAGTGATTCTTAACTGTTCATTGTACTTTGCTACTTTGAAGTTTGACCTGGCCATATTCTATAGCCCAGTGAGGTTGAAATTATATAACCATCTGCCAGTTAGGTAAGGTAGCAGCTGTCTAGGATGTTAAAGAGTGTTGCTTTACTGGATTGGAGGCAAGCAAGGTTTATGTGTAAATGTTATCTTTATTGGACCTCCAGGTTCTTTAGGGCTATTAAGTGTAATTTTTTTTTTAAAATATATTTTATTGAATTTTTTACAGAGAGGAAGGGAGAGGGATAGAGAGTTAGAAACATCGAGGAGAGAGAAACATCGATCAGCTGCCTCCTGCACACCCCCTATTGGGGATGTGCCCACAACCAAGGTACATGCCCCCGACTGGAATCGAACCTGGGACCCTTCAGTCCGCAGGCCGATGCTCTATCCACTGAGCCAAACCAGTTAGGGCTAGTGTAATTTTTTCATTGGATGTTGTCATTTTGGTGAAGGTGGTTCCTGGTGGAAATGAAATCATGAGGACTAGGTGACAGGAACATCTCTAGGTTGATTTTCAAGAAAATGAGAATTTCAGGGGGAAAATGAGGCAGAGACTAATGATGTCATCCTATATAATAAAAGCCTAATATGCTAAATGTCCAGTCAACTGGTCAGCCATTCAACCAATCAAAGCATAATATGCTAATGATATGCTAAGGCTGCTCAATCACGCGCTATAATGTGCACTGACCACCAGGGGCAGACACTCCAACTGGTAGGTTAGCTTGCTGCTGGGGTCTGGCCGATCGATTGGGACTGAGCGAGATGGGCCAGACATGCCCTGGAGCCCTCCTGCGGTCCTTCCCCAGCTGGCCAATCTCCCATGTCTCTCCCCGGCCCCGAATGTGCACCTGTGGGGTCCCTCAGCCTGACCTGTGCCCTCTCGCAATCCGGGACCCCTCAGGGAATGTCGGAGAGCTGGTTTTGACCTGATCCTGTAGGCCAGGCCAAGGTATCCCACTAGTGCACGAATTCGTGCCATGGGCCTCTAGTATAATATTTGGCTTAATTTTTGCTTTGAGAAAGATATACTGCTAAAACTATAAGGTCACACAACTAGTAACTGAGGAGCTGAGATTTAAATCCATGTAGTCTAGCTCTAAAGTCTGTGCTCTAACCTTAACACAACACTGTACTCCCTGGCAGTTATCATCCTCCCTATGACCTTTTCACACCTCCCTGCTCCGCCCCCCCCACCCCCCTTCTCCATTTGAAAACGGAGAGAGAGGGAAAATGAATTCATTGTGGAAAATTCTGAGTGTAAGGTGGTTTATGAATTACCAAGTTAAAACATCTGAACAACCCTAGCTAGTTTGGCTCAGTGGATAGACCATCAGCCTGTGGACTGAAGGGTTCCAGGTTTGATTCTGGTCAAGGGCTCATGCTTTGGTTGCAGGCTCAATCCCCACTAGGGGTTGTGCAGGAGGCAGCTGATCAATGAGTGATTCTCTCTCATCATTGATGTTTCTCTTTCTCCCTCTTCCTCCCTCTCTGAAATCAATAAAAATATTAAAACAAACAAACCAAAACAAAACATCTGAACAGTTATTTAATATACTAATCTGGAGTTCAGGAAAAAGGTTTAAGTTTGAGATTTGTAAGTCATTAGTGAACAGCTAGGGAGTTGTGCAGGGGATGAAATGTAGAGTATATAAAAAACAATTCAGAGTAGAACCCTGGAGATTACCAACATTTAGGAAGTTCATAGAGTTGGTGGAGGAGCTTGAAAAATAGGTTAAGAAGTGACCAGAGAGATAAGAAAATCAAGATTAAAAATTAAGGTTAAAAGCCAAGAAGGAATGTATGATGCCAGATGTCTTAAAGGCATGCCCTGCTGGCGTGGCTCAGTGGTTGAGCATTGACCTATGAACTAGGAGGTCACATGGTTCGATTCCCTCTTAAGGCACATACCCAGGTTGTGGGTTTGATTTTCGGTCCAAGTGCATAGAGGGAGCAACTCATCAAACTCACTCACTCTCTCTCTCTCTCTCTCTCTCTCTCTTTTCCTCTCTCTCCCTCTCTCTCTCCCTCTCTCTCTCCCTCTCTCTCTCCTCCCTCCCCCCCCTCCTCTTTCTCTAAGAATCAATAAAAAATAATATCCTCGGGTGAGGAATTAAAAAAAAACTTGAAAGGCAATTTGGGGGCTTAAGAGCATACATATTTAAAATTTTTTATATAAAACACCAAGTTGCTCTCTAGGAAAGCTGTGGCTAATTATGTAGATAAAGAATATTTTTAGGATATTCTATAATTTACTTTTCTTGTAAGAGTAGCTACTGGGAATGACCACTGATTGTAACATGAGAGAAAAACTGAGTCATCCAAAGCCTTCCCATGAAATTCTTATATATTTATTTGGTTATAATTTTCAGGGCTAGGAAACTTATCCTTTACCCTTTAGTTCCTCTAGCTAGTCAAATAATTTAAACGACATATAGCAAATTAATAGGAGAAAATAAAATTTTAATACATGTGCACGGGGCATTCATGTAAGCATTAAATTCCAAAGACAGTGAGGCAAAAAGAGGTATATGTGTCACTTTGGACAAAGGAGAAAAGTAGGGAAGAGGTTCCAGATTTGAAAGGGGCAGTAGACAATTCATAGGTAGCCAACTCAGAAACAGTGGGATAGAGGGGAATCCAGTGAACAGATATTTGCATAGAATTTTCCAGTCTGTCATATTTTTTTTTAAATTAAATCTTTATTGTTCAGATTATTACAGTTGTTCCTCTTTTTTCCCCCCATAGCTCCCCTCCACCCGGTTCCCCTCCCACCCTCCTCCCTCACCCCCCTACCACTGTCCTCATTCATAGGTGCACGATTTTTGTCCAGTCTCTTCCCACATCCCCCACACCCCTTTCCCCCTCAAGAATAGTCAGTCCTCTCCCTTTCTATGCCCCTGATTCTATTATAATCACCAGTTTATTCTGTTCATCAGATTATTTATTCACTTGATTTTTAGATTCACTTGTTGATGGATGTGTATTTGTTGTTCATAATTTGTATCTTTACCTTTTTCTTCTTCTTCCTCTTCTTAAAAGATACCTTTCAGCATTTCATATAATACTGGTTTAGTGGTGATGAACCCCTTTAGCTTTTCCTTATCTGTGAAGCTCTTTATCTGACCTTCAATTCTGAATGATAGCTTTGCTGGATAAAGTAATCTTGATTGTAGGTTCTTGGTATTCATCACTTTGAATATTTCTTGCCACTCCCTTCTGGCCTGCAAAGTTTCTGTTGAGAAATCAGCTGACAGTCCTATGGGTACTCCCTTGTAGGTAATTGACTGTCTTTCTCTTGCTGCTTTTAAGATTCTCTCTTTGTCTTTTGCTCTTGGCATTTTAATTATGATGTATCTTGGTGTGGTCCTCTTGGGATTCCTTTTGTTTGGGGTTCTCTGCGCTTCCTGGACTTGTAAGTCTATTTCTTTCACCAGGTAGGGGAAGTTTTCTGTCATTATTTCTTCAAATAGGTTTTCAATATCTTGCTCTCTCCCTTCTTCTGGCACCCCTATAATCTGGATGTTGGTACGCTGGAAGCTGTCCCAGAGGCTCCTTACACTATCTTCGTATTTTTGGATTCTTTTTTCATTTTGCTTTTCCAGTTGGGTGATTTTTGCTTCTTCGTATTTCAAATCTTTGACTTGATTCTTGCGCTCCTCTGGTCTGCTGTTGGGAGTCTGTATAATATTCTTTATTTCAGTCAGTGTATGCTTAATTTCTAGTTGGTCCTTTATCACAACATCGAGGGTCTCACTAGATTTCTTGAGGGTCTCGCTACATTTATCGGCGGTTTCTAGAAAATTCTTGAAAAACCTTAAAAGTGTGGTTTTGAACTCTGTATCCAGTAGTTTGCTTTCCTCCATTTCTGTCATTTGTGTCCTGTTTCTTTGTCTCGGCATTTTTTATGCTTTGCTGTGTCGATAGAGTGGCTTTCTGTGCTAAGTGTCCTATAGGGCCCAGTGGCTCAGCTTCCCCAATTACCTGAGGTGGATACTCTTGGTGCACCCCCTTGTGGGCTTTGTGCACAGTCTTGTTGTAGTTAATCCTTGATTGTTGTAGGTAACACTGGGAGGATTTGACCTCCAGGTCAATTGGCTGTGAGAATCAGCTGTGTCTACGGTGGGAGAACTTCTGTGCTGAAGACACCCTTCTGGGGCAAGACTTGCTTCAGTGGGGCTTTGGTGCTGAGTCTGCCCCCTGAGTGTGTCCCTTATGAATCTGAGGAATTGTAATTGGATGGTCCCACTCTGACCACCAGGCACACTGGCTCCTGGATCTCTAAGGAGGTGCTAATCTAGCCTCTGCCTGAGGCTACCCAGCAGAAACCAGCTGTAAAGCAATGCAAGTTGCCCTGGGGCCTTGGGGCAGCTGCAGTTTGTTAAGTAATTTTCAGATTACAAAGGGCCGGGCCTTTCATATGCAAAAGCCTCCGTGCACGGCTTGGGCGGGGCGGGGTCCCAGGGGATCAACAGGGTGGGCGGAGCGAGCAGTATGGCTGCTCTCAGTCCTGCCCTCAGAGGCCCTGGCAATCGCTGCAAGTGCCTCCGATAGAAAGCTGCCCTCGAGTTCCGACTGATGCCAGACAGTCCCGTTTCTCCCGTATGAGTCTGGGTCCCCAGAGACTCACCCGGAACTGGAGCTCAGAGCTTGAGACTCCCTCCCGATTGAAAAAGACAATTGTGTCCTCAGCCGCCAGCCTTCTCCCCATGCACCTCCGCACCTTTGTATTTTACTTCCGAACCGCACCTCCTCTGAGTCTCGGTATGCTTTTCTCTTTCCTTCTAGTTGTAGAATTTCCACTCAGCCAGCCTTCCTGTGGTTCTGGATGATGTCCGTTCCGTCTTTTAGTTGTATTTTTGAAGTGGTTGTGCGAGACAGCAATCTCCGGTGTTTACCTATGCCGCCATCTTGGTTTTTCCCCCCAGTCTGTCATATTAATTCATATGTGCTAAAGTGAATATGCTGTGGTGATTATGCTAAGGTTCCTTTCTTGAAGCAGATTTTTCAGTCTGACTCTCTTTAAGAAGGAAAGAGAGGGGTAAAAAACTCTTCCTGAGTTTGTTGGACTTTAATTGTTTTCAGCCAAAATAATCTGTCTGTCAGGGTGGTACTGTGGGAGACTCACTCCCGATTCCCACACAGTGTTATAACTTGTCTCTATTATTAGGACTGAAGAACTTTGAGACTGGGGGCACTGTCTGTTTTGTTATGTATATAAACTGCATCTCATTACCGTCATATCTCCAGGTTTAGGATAGTCCCTGGCATAGCTATAATAATAAAAGCATAATATGCTAATTAGACTAGGTAGCCGAACGACCTTCCAGACGTCACTCTGGACGTCCTTCCAGACGAAGCCGCTGCAGCGGGGGGCCGAAGTAGAGATGGTTAGGGGCGATTAGGCAGGCAGGCGAGCAGTTAGGGGTGATCTGGCAGGCAGGCAGAGGGGCTAGGGGCGATCAGGCAGGCAGGCAGAGTGTTTAGGGGTGATCAGGCAGGCAGGCAGGTGAGTGGTTAGGAGCCAGCGATCCTGGATTGCAAGAGAGATGTCCGACCACAGGCTGGATCGGACCTAAACCAGCAATCAGACATCCCCCGAGGGGTCCTGGATTGCAAGGGGTTGCAGGCTGGGCTGAGGGACACCCCCCCCCCCCCCCCAGCCTCTAGTAACTTAATAAATATTTGACTGACTCTTTAGTAACTGATTGCCACTAAAGAGTCAGGCCCCACGATGTATAAGTCTCTCGGAGGCTTGGGCCTAATTTATCTACGGTTTGCTGTTGCTCTGAATTAGGGGAGAGCAATCTATCCATCACTGTTTGGGAGAGCTTGGATTACCTGACATTTTATCAGCTCAGAGTTGTCGTTGAGTATGTGGGTTTTTGTTTGTTTTAATCAGCTTTTGGTTGCCTTTCTCTTTAGGTATGTATGCATGATGGAGTTAACATAGCCGGCTTGCTATCCTTAGAAAGATCTGCTTACAAGATTGGCCCTTGGCTGGCATCTGAGAAATTGGATTTTGGGAGCATTCCCACCATTTCATAACCGATAAGGGTTGTTTACTATGCCTGAACTGTTTGTACAAACAATATGATTTATTTTGAGCACCTCCTTTTCTTCCGAAAGTCTGGAACTTTTGTATGTGCTAGGCAGAGAAATGCCTACATAACCAGTCTCCCAATAAAAACTTGGGATACTGAGTCTCTAATGAACTTTCTTAGTTAGACAACATTTTACATGTGTTGTCACAATTTAGTGCTGGATGAATTAAGTGCATTCTGTAGGGCTCCATCAAGAAAAGACTCTAGGAAGCTTGTACTTGGTTTCCTCTGGACATAACCTCAAATGGCTTTTCCCTTTGCTGATTTTAGTTTGTTATTATTTTGCTGTAATAAATCATAGCTGTGAGCACAGTGATGTGCTGAGTCCTGTGGGTCTTCCCAGTGAATCACCAACTCTGGGCTGGTTTCAGGGACTCCTGACATAGCATAAAATTTAGAAACATCCCAAAGAAGCATCTTATGAAGACTGTAATCTTCTCACTCTACTCTCTCCTTGATATTACCAGAAGCAGAATGATGATTTAACCTGTTGTAATCTGGATGTAGAAATATATACATTAAGGGACAATTATTTCATTTTTGAAAGATTGGAAAATAAGGAACTTCCTTATTTGATTTATTATAGTTGAATTTAGAAATGTGAGTTTACACCAAATTTTATATGGACATTTTTATTAGGTTAAGACACTTTGTAATTTTTGTAATAGAATTGTAGTGATACTTTGAAATCTCAATTGTGCTTGTCCTGAGAAATTTGTGTTCTAGGAAAGGGATACTATTGCTTCAGTTATTCAGTTATGCGTTCCATTACTGCAAAGTTCCTGTGTTGTGTATTTTAGATAGTTTATTTTGACACTTAGATAAACAGAAGCCAAACACATGCATACCCAAAATTAGTCCCTGAACTTTGTTCCAGGGTAAAGATAAGGCATTTAGACTTCTCCAGTGCAGATAAATACATTATTGCTACTGAAAAATGAGTGTTATGTGATTCTTGGGTTGTTTATATAGACAGTGAAGGTCTTAAAAAATTCCTGCCAACAAAACTTAAGGAAAATTTATATTCATCCATAAAACCTGCTTTTAAGAGGAGTATAGGTTAGGCACGAGATTCTGTAACTCAGTAAAACATTTCTCTATATAATTTGTTTACAACATGCATGAAAAATTCACCTGAACGATGTTGTCCTGTTCTTGTCCAGCTTTATATTATGTTTCTGCCTTTTTAAACATAGACTTAGTTAAGGTATAAATTGTATATGTCTAAGCTGTACAATTTGATAAATTTTTATAAGTTGTAATGCTTGTGAAAACCCCCACCACAGCCAGCATACAAAACATTTTCTTTCTTTTCTTTTTTTAATTAAAAAAAACCACGATTTTACTTTTTTTTCAAGTATTATTCTAAATATGTGTTTTACAGACAAGGGTCAATATGGGTCATAAATGTACTATAGAAGAAAGTATTTTTATAGACATTGAAAATAATTTTTAAAAAGAAAACACTCATATTTATCTAGATGTGGCTATGTTACACAGGAAGATTTCAGCATCCAAAGTACAAAGACAAAACGACTGTGGCTTTTCTTGCCACACAAAATATTGACAGTCTCTCCTGTAGCCTACTCTTAATTGTTAGTTGGGATGCCAAATAGACAGCATACTGACCTCTAGGGCTCCATTGGACAGACAGGGCTCAAACATCAGAATGAATTCAACTTATGAACAACCTGGCCTTGAACCCAACCAAATTCAGAGTCCAGCCAGAGGCCCATTAGAGATAAATACTAGTGCAATTGTAGTGTCACTTTTTCAAGCAAAATATTTTTATCGTCCCTCAAAGATTGCACTTTGTAGTCTGTTTCCCCCCCTGCCCTAGCACCAGGCAACCACTGATGTGCTTTAGATTACTTTGTATTTTCTATAAATTGTATCATATGATATAGACTTCCGTGTAGTGTCTTGCATTCAGCACAGTGATACTGAGATTTATCCATCTTGTTGCATGTATCAGTAGTTGATTCCTTTTACTGCCCAATAGTATTTTATAGATATATTTTGTTGAACCTGTCACCAATTTATGGGTACTTGAATTACTGGTATTTCCATTTTGTGACTGTTGTAAATAAATCTATTGTGTTAGTTTTTGCATGGACATAGAGTTTCATTTTGTTGGTGTGCCCTACCCTTTTTTATTTAAAAAATTAATGCCAGTAATCCTTTTTGTCCCTGGCAAAACAAGGGGAAGATAACACATCAATCATTCACTTATTCAATAAACATATATTAAATGCCAGGTATAATGAATGCAGTGTGCTGAAGACACAGTGGTGCACAAGAACTCAAGCTTTTTTCTCATAGAGCTCATAATTTGTTGAATAAGCCAGGCACATTGTAAGTACTAAAAAGTGTGGAAATTGTGTGAAGTATAGAACGCTATGGAACATATGATAGATGTTCTACACTCCCTGGTCTGGGTTGATTAGGAAAAGAGTCTTTGAAGAAGAAATATTAATATAAATAGGAGTTAAGTACATAAAGCATTCTAGGTAAGAGGAAGAGAGTGCACGAAGGCTCCTAAGAGGAGTGAGGTATTCTGTCCATTAGATTTACTTTGTGGATGTGACTTTCAAAGAGTAAGCCTAGTTTATATTAAGAAGAATGTTTTATGGGGAATTTTTTCCATACAGCTTCAGGCTTTACTTTTGTGATATTTAAGACTTGTATAGTAGAATTAAATATTTGTATGACTGTATCTCTGAGGAAATTGGCATGCTGAATATATGTGGTAATAAGAAAGAAGTTGCCCTAGTCAGTTTGGCTCAGTGGATAGAGCATCGGCCTGCAGACTGAAGGGTCCTGGGTTCGATTCTGGTCAGGGGCACATACCTCGGTTGCAGGCTTCTCCCTGGCCTGGGCCCTGGTTGGGGCTCATGCAGAAGGCAACCAATCGATGTGTTTCTCTCACATCGATATTTCTCTCTGTTTTTCCCTCTCTCTTCCACTCTCCCTAAAAATCAATGGAAAAAATATCCCTGGGTGAGGATTAAAAAAAGAGGTTGATGTGAGGAAGAGATAAAGAGAGATGGATGGAGTGTGAGAAGGATAAAGTATATGGTTGGATATTTTGGTCTCTTATCTATCACTGATTATTACAACAGAAAGGATGCTCAATTTCACTAGTTATAAGGGAAATGCACATCAAAACCATAGTGATATACCATCTCACATCTGTTAAAATGGCTATTATCAGTAAGATAATAATAAGAAATAATAAGTGTTGGAGAGAATGTGGAGGGAGAAAGGGGAACCCCCTTGTACATTGCTGGTGGGAATATAAATTGGTGCAGCCTCTATAGAAAACAGTATGGAGGTTCCTCAAAAAATTAAATAGAGTTACCATATGATCTAGTGATTTCTTTTCTGGATATCTACCCCCAAAATTTGAAAACACTTATTTGTAAAGGTATTTATACCCCTTTGTTCATTGCAGTTTTATTCACAATAGCCAAGACATAGAAATACCCTAAGTGTCCTTCAACTGATGATGATTGGATAAAGAAGTGGTATTTTTATACAATGGAATACTAACCCATAAAAAAGATGAAATACTCCCATTTTCGACAACATGGATGGATCTCATCTCAGATATTTAATGACATATTTAGATGGTATTTATTTTGCTACATTTTACTTTGCTTATATATAAGGAATGTTACATGAATAATTCTTTAACCCAAGATTCCATAGCAAAGCCAGTTTCTCCCAGTACTAGAAGTTCTTGATCTGAGGAAGTTAAAGAGTTTGTATGTTTTGTAAATGGACAAATGTATATGATGGGACACAATGTATTTTGTTTGTAGAGAACATGGTCTGAATGTCAAATTGCTTTTTGTGGACGTCATACTTTATTTTTCAAGGAAATTATTCTTATTTTAAATAAACAAAATTTCTGTTAAAATAGAAATATACACAGATGTTTATAGCAGTTTTATTTCTAATAGCCCCAAACTGGAAAATACCCAAATGACCTTCAAAGGGTGAAAAGTTAAACAGATTGTGGTACAACCATACCATGAATATTACTCCATGAAAATTAATGAACTATTCATACATACAACAACTTGGATGAACCTCCAGGAAATTTTGCTTGGTGAAAAAAGCCAATCTCAAATAGATATGTATTGAATGATTTCATTTTTGTAACAATCATGAAATAACATAATTATCCAGTTGGAGAACAAATTGGTGGTTGCTCTTGGTTAGGAATGGGATGAAGAGATGGTGACTATAAAGTTTTAACATAAGGGAGTCGTGATAATACAGTTAAGTATTTTGATTGTAATAATATGTGACAGAATTGCATATATTTACACTCACATACACAGATGAGTGCTTGTATAACGTGAAATCTGGATAAGCTCAATGGATTGTGCTAATGTCAATTTCATGATTTTGATACTGTACAGTTACTGTGTCAGATGTTCACACTGAGGAGAGATGCATTGGACTTTTGTCAGTATCTATTTCATTTAAACTACCTATGAATTTGTAGATATTTCAAAATGAAAAAAATTGGATGTAAAAGTAAGTAATTCAAGGACACCTTTGATTTTGATATATATATATATATAAAATACATGACTATATTTTCATGAAAATTCAAGTAATGTAAGCTTACTTGGTAAGAAGGGGAAAGAGCAAATAGTTAACATTTTCAGAATAAGCATTTTTTTCTTCTCTCATAAAAGGAAATAAGTATTTTTCATTATATGCATAATACTTATTACAGATTTATGTCTATACTGACAGTTAACTGATACAGACATGATCAAATTATGCTCAAATTATGCTATACCTTTACACTCTACTTTCTTGGTAGTGTTGTAGCATGGAGTGGGAGAGTATTCTAGACATGTTGCATCTGTTCCTGGGAATTAAATGCTGCATATGGTTAGCAAATACTGATTCAGTAAGCATATGTAAACAAAAAATGATTACTTTATTCTCAGTAATTTGGCTAGATATGAGAGGGAAAATAATATTGCCTCTACATTCATACTACATTTACTGTTTCATTTATTGTAGTATGGTAGAAGGATGAGATGATTATTGCTTAGATTTTGGTAACATTTGAATGGGAATGGGCTATTGAGTACAATATATGTAGATATGAAAACTGTCTGCTCGTAACAATGTTGGAGATTAGTGCTATACAAAATGAGTTAAATAAACCCGATCTTGCTCTTGGAACAAATGAAGTCAGCCTCTGGCTTGGTTGGGGAGGCACACAGGTTAACAGATAAAATATAATGCTGAGACATATATGAGTTAAGTTTTGGGAATGCAGAGCACATCATTTAATAGTCTATAGACTTCACTGAAGAGCAGGGAAAATGGCATTTGGATAGTGGGAACATTATAGTAGGTCAGGAAAGGCCTTGGCATATTATGTGGTGGGAACTGAGCATAAAGAAGTGAGATGAATGGCAAAAGGTAGGTTACCCATTAAGACTGTAGGCACAGGGACAAAGACCCACAGTATTTGTGGCGGTCCATGAAAATATTTTAATTTCTTTTAAAGTCAGAAGGAAAAAATGGACTTTTAGGTTGAAGAAAATGTTGTAGTATATAATACTAATACGTTCTCTTTATACCAATGCATTTATAAAATATAATTTTTTTAAAATATAATTTTCAATAGTTTTTATGGAGAAAGGGACTTATGAAAACAGAAGTTCCCAGGCCTCTAAAGTGATCAAGCAGCTATATTGGATATCCTTTTATATAATAAAGAGCTAAATTAGACCGAACAGCAGACAACTGTCCGGACGACACTGGGGCTGCGAGGCAGCCAGGGTTGTGAGGGCTGAGCCCCTTGCACGAATTTCGTGCATTGGGCCTCTAGTATATCATAAAGGACCTTATATGCACACATAGTGTTTGGATTTAATTCTAGGAGCATCAGGGAGCTAACAGATTTTTAGCATGATCAGATCAGCTCTGTCTTTTATGATGATGCCTCTATCAGCAGTTTGGATGAGATTCTTTTTAGTTTAATGTAGTTATGTTAATCAAAATTGTTTTAGTGCTTATTATAACCAAATACCACCTGTTTAAAATGAGAGCAATTAAAAAAAATCCATCTCTAATCAGTATACCTGGTTAAGGATGTCCCTTAAAAGAGCTAATTGACCATACTTGACTGAATAAAATTTGTCTAGCTGTTAACAAATTTAGAACACTGACTTGTAAATGATCAGGTCTCTGTATGTGATCTGTGACAATATAATGCTAGGCTATACTGTTTCTTGTACTCTTTGTTTCATCCCTACTTTTCCTACATTATTTATGAAGAATTCAAAACTTTGTACAGAGATATTGCTAAGACTCATTCCACAAAGAGCATTTAAAAAGCTACAAACACTGTTTTACAAAATAAACTTTCTTTGTTTTGACCAGGGCAGTTTAGTTAGAATTCTTGCTAGAATACCTTTATATTGTATAAGAATTTGCTGAATCATAATTTGGAAAGTTACTCTTAAAATATCACATTATAATTGACTTGTACTAATGTCACTATCATAAAATAATTCCTGAAAAGTAGGCTCAAGTTATTTTAAGAAAAAAATTATTTAGTGAAAACTGAGGGATATTAAAGATATAATTTAGTCCCTTCCAATTGTATCTCTATTGCTTTGATAATCAATTCAGCTTAGTTGGGGGCGGAGCAGGGGAGAGGGAAACACAGGGGAGATTGGATTTGTTTATTTTTGTCTTTTTTTATAAGGAGGAATTTTAGGTTTCAATCATCAATTTATTTAATAAGTAGAGGTCCGATGCACAAAATTCGTGCAAGGGCTCGGCCTCGACTGCTGCCGCAGCAGCCAGTCCTCTGCCTTGGTCCCTGCCCACCGCAGCGGCTGCCTCGGCCCTCGCAGCCCAGGCTTTGTCCGGAAGGTTATCTGGAAGGATGTCCGAAAGGACGTCCGGTCTAATTAGCATATTATGCTTTTATTATTATAGATGTCACTAAAAAGTTTTGATGTATTCAGGCCTTTAGCTACTTGTAAAGGAGATCCAGGAAGAGCAAAAATTTTCATTTTGTATCTATTCTTTCACAAGGATATACATTTTCTTTTTCTTTTTAAATTAAACGAGGCACTTATTTATGTATGATCTTTATACTTCCAAGTACAGTTAGATTCATTAACTCAGTAGTCAACGCAAAGTTCTAGTCAAAATGGATAACAGAAAAAGAGAAGGGAAAAAAGGGATATTTTGGTTGTGGAAAACAAGAGATATTGAGTTCAGAAGTTTATTCTGTCCTTTCTAACAAGACAAAAAGGGAAAACGAGTGGGTTATATAGCTTCACTATCTGGTATTAGGTAAGAAGCATTTAACTTAAGAAATGGAGTGGGGAGTAGTACCTTCCCGCCTGGATGACTGTATTTCCCGTGCTGCACCACGGCCTCCTCTTTCTCTTCTGGTCCCTGGGCGTCCGGTCCCTGGGGGTCTGCGGGCTTTGGTGCAGAGATGGCCAAGTCCAAGAACCACACCACGCTCAAGCAGTCCTGAAAATGGCACAGAAACGGCATCAAGGAACCCCACCACAAAGATACGAATCTCTTAAGGGAGTAGACCCCAAGTTCCTAAGGAACATGGCGCTTTGCCAAGAAGCACAACAAGAAGGGCCTGAAGAAGATGCAAGCCAACAAGGCCATGAGCGCACGCTGAGGCCATCAGGCCTGGTCAAGCCCAAGGAGGTCAGGCCCAATATCCCAAAGGGCAGCAGCTGCGAGCTCAGTCGACCTGCCTACATCGCTCACCCCAAACTTGGGAAACGTGCTTGTGCCCGCATTGCCATGGGGCTCAGGCTCTGCCGGCCAAAGGCCAAGGCCGAAACCAAGCCCCAGGCTGCGGATGCAGCTGCAGCTCAGGCTCCCAAAGGGGCTCAGGCTCCTACCCCGCAAAGTGTCCAGGCTCTCGCTCCCAAAGGCGCCCAGGCCCCCACGAAGGCTGCACAGTAGAAGCCTCTGACTGCCAATGTGAGGACAGAAGGACTGGTGGGCCCCCTGGGCTGCTGACTGCATGGAGCTGGTGTCCTCCTGTGCTATTTGTACAAATAAACCTGAGGCAGGATCTGTCAAAAAAGAAAAGAAAAGAAATGGAGTAGGACAGGGAAAAGAAATTATGCCTCATAGGCATGTTTTTTCACATTACAGAGTTTATGTTTGTAGTTTGAATCTTTTAAGTATGAATTTGTGTTATATGTACTTTGTATGTAGAAATATTTTTAATTTTTATAATTTGGTAAAGTTTGCAAATTAGGGGATAATCTAAGGAAATACTGGTATTTAATGTATAAGAGAATCTAAAATATAATTAAGATTGTCATTAAAGGAATTTGAATATGTGAGTACATGTGGTAAAAATATGGTAGAATCATAATTAGGTTCATACCTTAGAGTTATTTTTTACTATATTTTCTGGACATTTAGTTGATATTAATAAATATCTTCTAGAAGATTGCCTGAAGTGGTTTTAAATTGTTGAAATCAAGTCACATTTATTTTTCAGTAATTATCATCTGATTACTAAATTTAGTAATTATTGTCTGTGTCCAAAAAGACCATTATAAGGTACTTGAGAACTCTGTATTATCTACTTGTGAATACCCTAGTGGTCTAGCTCAACACTTTGAAAGTGCTTTCTGTTGTGATATGACAGGGCTAGGAGTCTAAATTGGCTTGGGCACACAGTTGTTGGCTCTTTCATTCCTTCTCCAGAGTTTGGTCCTTAGTTTTGTGGGTTCAGAAACATTTTAATGAATCATCTCCAGTGCTAAGGTGCTAGTGAATTAAGCCACACTAAATAAGATACACCCAAAATTAAGAAATAAATCAGAAGCCCATGAGGAATATATTGGCCAAGTGTAATAGTTCTGGCTAGTTAAACACATTAGGAAAGTTTACTTTAAGAAACCAAATAAAGATCAGCTGTTGCTTTTGAAAACCTTTTACTTCTTTGGTATTCTCAGTAATGTTGGTAAATATTTGTTAGCTGATGAATTATGTGGCAAATGTTCTCTTGAAATTAGTTAAATTAGATTATGTTTATGGAAAAAGATTGATTGGTATTGAAACTAAATTGGGTTGTCGCTTCAGTATAAGTGATTATTGAGCATTTCTTCTTCTGGCTATCATATTGATATTTTTAATAACAGAAAGTCATTTTCTTTTGATCACTAGTAGCCATAGCTTTTTAAAAAATACATTTTTTTATTGATTTCAGAGAGGAAGGGAGAGAGAGAGAGAGAGAGATAGAAACATCAATGATGAGAGAATCATTGATGGGCCGCCTCCTGCATGCCCCCTACTAGAGATCTAGGCTGCAATCCGGGCATGTGCCCTCGGGCCAAACCGGCTTGGGCAGTAGCCATAGTTTTTAAAAACAAATATATTAAGATATAATTTATATAACATGAAATTCACTCATTTTAGGTGAACAATGACTTTTTGTAAATTGATTTCTTTAGTTATTTTTAAATACGTGTTTTGTTGATTTTGGGGGAGGAAGGGAGAGGAAGAGAGAGATAGAAACATCAATGATGAGAGAATCATTGATCAGCTGCCTCCTGCACACCCTACACTGGGGATTGAGTCTGCAACAGGGCATGTGCTCTGACTGGGAATCAAACTGACCTCTTGGTTCATAGGTCAATGCTCAACCACTGAGCCATGCCAGCCAGGCACTTTTTGTAAATTTATAGAGTTGTGCAACCATTACTACAGTCTAATTTTAGAACATTTTCATCTCCCCCAAAGGAAATCATATATCCATTTGTAGTCACTCTTCTCATCCTTAGTTTACCATGTCTAATGATGCATATTTAGCTTCCCGTAGCTGACTGTAAAATATGAGAAAAGTGAATACTATAGAATTTCCCAAAATTATTTAGCCCTCTTGGCTGGTTCATTTGTTTGTTTTAGAGGTTTGATAATTCAGAGCATGGACATTTTTTGTTGATGTTAATTCTCACTGGAGGATATTTTTTCCATTGATTTTTTTTTTTAAGAGGGTGGAAGGCGGGGTGGGGGAGAGAGGAGAGAGAGATAGAGAGGAGAAAGGGGGGGGGACATCGATGTGAGATACATCTATTGGTTGCCTGCAGCATGTACCCCGACCAGGGTGGGATGTGCCTTTGACCAGGAATCGAATCTGAGATCCTCTGATGCACAGTCCAGCACTCTAACCACAGAGCCACACTGGCCAGGGCTAGAGCATGGACATTTTTAAAAATAATATTTTTATTGATTTCAGCGAGGAAGGGAGAGGGGGAGAGAGAGAGAGAAACATCAGTGATGAGAGAGAATCATTGATTGGCCACCTCCTGCACACTCCCTACTGGGGATCGAACCTGCAACCCAGGCACGTGCCCTTGACTGGAATCGAACCCGGGACACCTCAGTCCGCAGGCCGATGCTCTATTCACTGAGCCAAACCAGCTAGGGCCATGGACATTTTTGGGTATTTCTTTATTCAGACACCAAAATTATTTAATAGGAGAAAGTGGTAATAATTTGTGTAAGAGTGGAGTTGCTTTTGGGAAATGAATTTTCAAGTTTGCTTCTTATTTGGAGGTTACAAATTAATTAATGGAAAGAGAGAAGTAATTGAATAAATATGAAACTACAAATTTATTCGACCCTTGTTAGGAATTTTGTAGGAAACTTTACAATGCCTTTTAAAAAGACTTAAGATTTTACATAATAATGTTTTGCAAATTTTACCATAAAATTAATGTCATTCTTTTATTTTCTTTAATTTAGCTTCTCAGAATCAAGAACGTCTATGTGCATTTAAAGATCCATATCAACAAGACCTTGGGATAGGCGAGAGTCGAATCTCTCATGAAAATGGAACCATATTATGCTCAAAAGGTAGCACCTGCTATGGACTCTGGGAGAAGTCAAAAGGGGACATCAATCTCGTAAAACAAGGCAAGTACTACTTTTCTTACCTGAAATAACTTTGTGTTTCATAAAATTGAAGTTTATCTGAAAAGCATGGAGGTAGGTTAAAACCCTCTCCTGGAAAACAGTAATTTAGAAGTATATATCCATGTATATATATTCACTCACAAAGCCCAAATTTATAAATGGAATTGATTTTTAGGTGATTTAAATAATATCTTTCTTATTATAATAGCCTTATTGTATGAAATTTAGAAAATACAGAAAACTAAGAAAAACAAACATGTACAATTTCATACTCCTAAGAATTTTTTTAATTCTACTAATTTATTCTATTAGGTGTGTTTCCTGTGTCCCTCTATGTTTATATGTGTGTGTACTTTTTGTTACCCAAAGTTAGGATAAACTATAAATAATTTCACACCAATTATTTATATATTTTTAAAAATTTTTATTGATTGATTTGGGAGAGTTGTATCATGAATGTTTCACCAAGACTGTGAGTGTGTGTGTGTGTATGTGTATATATAAAGCATTTTTAACCTCTGCACAATATTTCATTGTATTCACATATGGCAGTTTACTTACACATTACTCTGTTGGTCATTGTGTTGTTTTCTGGTTTTCACTATAATACATACTACTTCAGTGAACATCTTTGAACATAAATCTTTGATCTTATCTAATTATTTCTTTGGAATAGATACCTCAAAGTAGAATTAATTAGATTTTAAAACATGAATATTTTAAAGGCTGTTCAGAAAAATTGCCATCTGGTTTTCCAGAAATGCTATATACATTTACATTCCCTCCAACAGTGTGTGAGAGTGTTATTGATTCCTTGTTACAGTAGTATATTATTACTTTTTAAACTTAGATCAATTTAATGTAGACAAAAATGAAATCTACTGTTGCTTTAATAATTCTTATATTAATGATGCAGTTAAACATTTTGTTGTTGGCTCCCCCGCCCCATGAAATGCCTATTTAAACTTTGCCATTTTCCTGTTATTTAAAAAAATTGTCTCCTATTGATTTGCGAAAGTATTTTATAACTGATGAGTACTCACTCTAACATTGATTGCAATTATTTCAATTATTTCTTAGTTTGTTGTTTTCATTTAATTTTGTTTATCGTATTGACCCTTAACATTATAAGGGTCAATGTTTACATTTATATCAATTTGTAGGATGTTGGTCTCACCTTGGAGATCCTGAAGAGTGTCACCATGAAGAATGCATTGTAACTACCACCCCTCCCTCAATTCAGAATGGAACATATCGTTTCTGCTGCTGTAGCACAGACTTGTGTAATGTCAACTTTACCGAGAATTTTCCACCTCCAGATACAACACCACTAAGTAAGTAACTAAAGTAACTTATTTTTCCTTGTAATTCCTTTCTCCAGAAATTTGCAAAATTAAAAAATATATACAAACAGCCATGGCTGGTTTGGTTCAGTGGATAGAGCAATTGGCCTGTGGACTGAAGGGTCCCAGGTTCGATTCCAGTCAAGGGCACAAACCTCAGTTGCAGGCTCCTCCCTGGCCCGGGGCCCTGGTCAGGGCACGTGCAGGAGACAACCAGTCTATGTGTTTCTCTCACATTGTATTTTTCTCTCTCTTTCCCTCTCTTTTCCACTCTCTCTAAAAATCAATGGGAAAATATCCTTAGGTGAGGATATATATATATATATATATATATATATATATATCATTCAGGTTTGGCAGGAGTGAGAGGGAGAGTTCCAGCATCATGAGACTATATTTAGGTACACCTGAAATCCAAAAGCAGTGCACCAGGATTTCCAAGGTTTTGGTATATTACCAAGTACCAAGTGAGTCAACATATAGTACATTCCAGCCCCTGAGGAAGAGAATTTGGCAATATTAAGAAAACTGCATGTGTGCTTACCCCCATTTGTTAAGAATTTGAAGAGACACCTCCAACAGTATGAAAATATATATGCATAGTGTTATCCATTGCAGTATTATTTGTAACTGCATAATGGAAATTTTCCAAATGTCTAAGAATAGCAGATTACTTGAAGTACATTACGGTACATACCTGTAATGGAGTACTAACTATGCAGCTGTAAGAAAAAAAATTAGTAAGATCTTTATGAACTGATATGGAGTGATTTCTAGAGATAATGTTAGATGAATAAAAAGCATATACAGTATGCTGTCTTTCATGAAGGTCAGAAAGCTTATCTTTACAAAAAGAAGCAAAGAAAGGATAAGCCAGGAAATAATGAAGTTTATTACTTACAAGGGATAGAGGGGGTGGAGTGGAAAGGATACAGGAAGTAGTGACAGTTCTCTGAGTATAGCCTTTTATATGTAGTTTTGACTTTTGGAATCATGATACTAATATATATATATATATATATATGCAAAAAATGAAATTAAATCAATAAGGAAGGGAAGGGGGAACCCCCAAACTAAAATAAAACTGAAACAAATGAGCCCAATTGTATCGTAATCACACTTAAGGAAAAAGGAAAGAACTAATATACGGATTTTTACAAAGATAGTTTTGGCTATATATATTCTTTTGGGTGAGATGGGATATAAGAGATGGGGGAAGAACTGCAAACAAATACTGAACTCTTTTTAGGTTTGTTTTCAGTAATGTGGACAAAGCAATTCTAAAACAATTGTGGATGTATTATTATAGGATTAAGAAAATGACTAGCCCTAGCTGGTTTGGCTCAGTGGATAGTGTCAGCCTGGGGACTGAAGGGTCCCAGGTTCGATTCCAGTGAAGGGCACATGCCCAGGTTGTGGGCTCGATCCCCAGTAGGGGGGCGTGCAGGAGACAGCCAATCAATGATTCTCTCTCGTCAGTGATGTTTCTATCTCTCACTCTCTCCCCCTCCCTCCCTTCCTCTCTGAAATCAATAAAAATATATATATATAAAAAATGACTATATGTGTTGATGTTCTTGGAGCCAGTGTTCTTACTGAAGAAGAGGAACACAGTTATATATGGGGAAGACAAGAGAATCTTATGAGAATAGATTTTAATTCAAGGTATCAGTATGGATTTATGACTTTAAAAATATGTATATGTATATATTACATGCATGTATATGTGGTCATGTATATATGTATATGTGTACATATATATTTGTGTATATATTTATATACATGTGTATGTAATATATGCGTATATATTCACATATACTTCTTAGTTCAATTTGTTGAAAAGGACAAGAAGCAAAAGCACCCCAGTAGCAATGAACATACATGAAACCCTGATTTAGTTTCTAATACAACTAACTCTCCACTCAAAGAAACTTGGACTTCTTGGAAAAGTGGCTTATTTTAGGACAAGAGTAGGATAGAAGCTAGATCAGTCTGAAACAGCTTCTAACATTAGAAAGTAAGGAAAGAAATGCCCCCAAATAGGATGGAGACTTGTCACAAGGACACAGGAGCCAGCTTGAAGGAACTCCCACTGGCCAAATTAGAGATAATTTGAGTGCTAAAACAGTACAGTAATAAATTGTAAGCTATCGGAAGGAAAACAAATTAATGAGTCTATGCTGGCAGTAGAGAAGGGAAAAGAGAGAGCACTTGCTTATAGTAGAATGCCAAGTGCCAATGGATAGATGGAGGAGGGCAGCAGTTGGAAAATTATTATTCTGCAAATATCATTATAAGGACTGGATTAGGCAGGAATCATCAAAAGATCCAAATTTAGGGGCAGCAGGATATTTGCATTGTTCTAAAGTATTTCCCACATATTAACAGAAAAATTTTAGTAATTATAAAGTGAGGAAATTGGACAACAGCATGATGAGGTAGTTAAGATTAACACAATTAATGCAGGGCAGATGAAAATCCGTGATATCCAGAGCAAGACACAGTGTCGCTCATATAGTACTATTTTTTAGCCAAGAATACATACCCTGAATCTAATCATGAGGGAATATTAGACATATATTTGTATATATAAAATTAAATTACAATTTCCATAATTGTAATTTCTGTATCCGATAATAAAAATAATAAAGTTCCTCATATATTATCAAATAGTTTTTGGTAAAAACAGTTCACATTTCCATCAGTGGTATACAAGAGTGCATATTTCATTTATTTTTATCAGCACTAGTATTATGAAAATAAAACTTTGCTGTGATCATTTTGAAAAATGATTTGCTTTGTTTTTATTAGTGAGGTTCAAATATTTTTTGTTTGTTTTCTATTTTAAATTTTCTTATATTTATTGCCCATTTGTACTGTTATTTTTCTTTTTCTTTTTTTTTTTTTTAATATATTTTATTGATTTTTTTACAGAGAGGAAGGGAGAGAGATAGAGAGTTAGAAACATCGATGAGAGAGAAACATCGATCAGCTGCCTCCTGCACACCTCCTACTGGGGATGTGCCCGCAACCAGGTACATGCCCTTGACCGGAATCGAACCTGGGACCTTTCAGTCCGCAGGCCGACGCTCTATCCACTGAGCCAAACCGGTTTCGGCAGTACTGTTATTTTTCAAGAATGAAGCTAACTAGCTTTGAAATAAATGATTTAAAATAGTCTGAAATCTAGTCATTTCATCCCTTCCTTGCCTGTTTCTGTTGATACTGATAGTTTCTGTTGATAGGGATGACAGGAGCTACATTTTAAGTAATAGTTTAATATGTTCTCCCATTCAGTGGGTTGTCTTTCATTTTGTTGATAGTTTCCTTTGTTGTGCAAAAACTCTTTAGAGAACATATTCACCAGTGATTCATCTGATAAGGGTTTAGTATCCAAAATTTATAAAGAACTTATGAAACTCAACACCAAAAAAACCAAACAATCCAATTTTAAAAATGGGCAAAAGACCCGAATACACACTTCTCCAAAGAGGATATACAGATGGCCAATAGACATAAGAAAAGATACTCACGTCACTAATCATCAGAGAAATGCAAATTAAAACCACAATGAGATATCACCTCACACCTATCAGAATGGCTATCATCAGTAAATTAACAAACAGGTGTTGGTTAGGATATAGAGAAAAGGGAACCCTGTGCACAATAATTTTTAAAACATGCAACACCTGACTGTTTATTCAGGGACACTGATCTCTTTTCCCTTAGATTGTCAAATAAAAAAAATGACAATAGCCAACACAACAATAGCTGTCCAGTGTGAATGAATCAAAATTATACCTATATTTTTTGTCAAGTTGGCAAAAATATGTCTTTTCTGGGGAGCTGCAGAATTTTAGTTATTAGTTTATGTGTGCCATGAGATGGAAAAGGTTGAAAACTACTGCTCTAGGGAACAACAGAGGATACCTAATGTTCTCTGTTAATCTTCTTATGTCTCTACATTGTTTTCAGATGAACAGTTTACTTGCTGACTTCAAGCCATTCATTGCATTAGTGGAATTATATTTTTCTCATTAAGTATGCATTTACACAATATCCACCATCACATTTACTTGCCTTCTCACCACTAGAACTTGCACATTCAGTAGGGTCAGACCCAGTAGCAATGAAAGAATGTATGGATGGCTGAGAATAACAAGATATAGCTCTCTTCCCTCAGAAAAATGTTGTTTTGTGCGTTTCTTTCCCACCCACAGTTGCAGGTGAAGATCATGAGATACGTAAGTGATATAAACCAAAGCATATGGTAGCAGTGGATCTTCTTTTCTTTCTTAGCAGTGGATCTTTAAGAATAATGAGGGGGAATTGTCAGGGAAAACCTGACAGACTAACCACATGACCATAAGTGAATGTATTTTGTTGAGCACAGAATTTCACATTAAAATCATTCAAGGATACTTTGATGTAGAATTAGGGGATTGAAGCAAGGTTACTCCACTTCCGTCCAGTTCTAAATTTTTTTTTTAATTACAGATTTTGTTTAGTCTTAAGAACTGCCTTACATAGTTTTTTTGGAGGTAATTAGGGCACAAATAAATGAAATCTCCTTAGACTATTTATTCTGGCTGTTGTTTCCTAAAAAATTTAATAAAATGGGAAGTCTGATGTTTTTTGTTGAGACATGAATGAAATGTCTGTTTAAACATAATTAAATAATTAATTATTAAAGTTGGAAAAAGGTATGTGAGCATTGTTATGTACCATAAAAATTGAGGTTCTATTTGAACCATAAATCACCAATGACTTCTGGCAACTAGCTATCTGTTCTCAAAAAAAGCTTTTTCCTCTGATCTCAGCATCTGAAGTAGACTATACATGTTGTTTTCCTCCATTTAGAAGAATTATTACCCTTTAAAATAAAAAGGGAAATAATGGAAAAAGAACTTCTGATATTTAGAAATAGATGCCAGTTGTTTTGCTGATCTGAGGTTCAGGTCTGAGGTTTCCATCAGAGTCCTTATAGCATGTGTTCAGCCAGAAACCACATTATCAGATAATTCTCCCAAGACAAAACTGACTATAAGTGAGGAGATTTATGGATTGATAACTCATATTTTAGGTCTTAATACCTCCATTATTATTTTTTCAAAGATTTCCTCTTATACTAGCAACTTTAAAAAATACTTGCTAGTAGTTCTGTGCCTATTTAGAATATAGTTAGAAGTAGACTTGAATCTACACGTAATTTTGGAATTAAAGGAGATTAGGTACTTTTTTTTTTTTAATATATTTTATTGATTTTTTACAGAGAGGAAGGGAGAGGGATAGATAGTTAGAAACATCGATCAGCTGCCTCCTTCACGCCCCCTACTGGGAATGTGCCCGCAGCCAAGGTACATGCCCTTGACCGGAATCGAACCTGGGACCCTTGAGTCCGCAGGCTGACGCTCTATCCACTGAGCCAAAGCAGTTAGGGCGGTACTTTTCTTCTTTTGAGATCTTATTTTCTGAGGCCTTTATTTTTTCTTAGAAAACCATTCCTCTTTGTATCCAGGTAACCTTTTCAGGCACTGTTCTTCCTTTCCCCATCAACCAACGCTGTTCTTAGTTCTCTTTCTCCTTGGCCTTAAGATACTGGTGTTAGATATTTATTTAATGGGTCTTGCTTCATAAAATACTTCAAGTAAATGTAAGATTCTTAGGAAATATTATTCCAGATGGGATAAATCTAATAGTGAGATTTTAACTCACTTTATCAGGATTATAATTATTAGACAGAATGAGCAGGCTTTTTAAAGTAAACATAAAGGGAATTCAGGCATTTAATATATAGTGAAATCAATACTAAGTAACATTTTGAGTACTCAGTGTGTGCTTATAGTGTTCTTCTATATGCCTTAAACCTTTCTACTTAACCCTTACAGAAGCATATGAGATGGTTACTCTTATGTTCTTATTTTACGTTGAGAACACTAAGGCACAGATACATAATTTACCAAGTCATACAGCTAATAAGTGGTAGAGCCAAAATTAAAATCTAGATGTTTTGCCTCCAGAGTATGTTATTAGCCATTACTTTCTATTGGTTTTAGCCATTACTCTGTATACGCAGTTGTTATATAACCACTTCACTTAAACAGGGGACCTGTTTATATTTGTTTGTTAATTCATTTGGGAGGGGGAGAAAAAGGATATTTTGAAAATACTTGATTACATTTCCTAACATTCAAGGACCACTTTATGATTTTTTCACATTACAAATGTTTTCTATATTTACATTACACATTATTTAATATTTTTGTTTGATCATCTCATTAAAACATATATTTTAAAGGGAAACATCATCATACTGTAAATGTAAAGCCAATATCATAAATAGAGGGTAACTTTAAAAAGTATTTATTTAAAAATTAGTAAGATGAAAACAAAACCCTCTTATTAACTAGCCAGATATTGTTGCTTGCCAAATTGTGTGATACTTAAAGCTCCCTTTCTCTGTTAAAAGGGAGAATAGCAAATGTTTGAGAATTATAGAGATCTACTGTTACCAGGTTGAGATTTTCTACCTCAGTAAGTGGACAAAAGAGAGAAAACTTTTACTGATACATGTCCACATACTACCTAAAACCAGAAATCTGACACTTTAGGAAAGTGAACTGTTCCCTGCCAGTGTGGATCAGTGGTTGAGTGTGGACCCATGAACCAGGAGGTCACGGTTCAGTTCCCAGTCAGGGCACATGCCTGGGTTGCAGGCTTGATCCCAAATAAGGGGGGTGCAAGAGGCAGCCCATTGATGATTCTCTCTCATTATTGATGTTTCTATCTTTTCCACTTCCTCTCTCTAAAATCAATAAAAACATTTCTTTTTTAAAAAAAGGAAAGTGAACTATATTATTCTAAGTCTCTTCCAACCATGAGAGACTTTGCAGTACCTACTCTGTTTAAAAAGAAAGTCAGCCTTTAGTTTAAATAAATGAATTTATATCTACAGTATTCTTTTACTTGCTTAATTCATCCTAATGTGTTTGTAACTTTCCAGAGTAGAAAGAAGTGTATAATATTGCAAGATTTGGACACTTATTTTGTAACAATTCTTGATAAGATTTCTGGAGTTGGTACAATTAACCTCCCTAACTAGAAAGTAAACAAAATAACCAAGTTAGAAAAGCTGGCAAAAAATTTGTCTTTTATAAAAGACAAACTAAATAAACCCAGTTCATTGCATTTAGTATTAAAGGTTTTTGGATGACCGTAGTATAAAAATATACTTTTATTTTAAAAGAAAATTATTCATTAAGTTGATGAGAAAAGATTGAATTGCATCTAGAACTGGGTTTAAGAAATTTATTCATTTTATTTTTAAAAGAAAATTATTCATTACGTTGATGAGAAAAGATTGAATTGCATCTAGAATTGGGTTTAAGAAATCACATTCTAATTTATGCTGTGCTGTTAAGATTAGAAATTCTAATTCCAGTGTCTGGCAGCAAATGTCTTCATCTCACACCAAGCTGAAAAGAAAGCCTACAAAGAAGCTGATATTGGCATAGGGCCACAGATAGGTTTGTAGCTATTGTGAATATAGAATGATTTTTCAGTTTTTACTGCTTCTGTGATTGCTTTAAAGTGATTGAATAGGTAGAAAATGGCTAAGTATAGCTAAAAAAAGACTTTGCTTAGTACTTTATGAAGCATTTTAGCAAGAGGCAAAATAAAATGTTCCTTTTTATAGTTGTTAAAAATATTAGAGGAGAATGTACAAGAGAAATAAAGAAGAGTATGTATCCTTTAAAGATATTCTTTAATGCAATAGTAGCAAGATTCTATTTACACGTGTTATGTAGTGTTGGTCAGACAGTTTTCATTCTGAAGTTTAGTTAGCTCTGCGCTCTTGAATATCAATTCCGCCCCATACCTACCTGCTTTGCTCCTATTTCCTCAAAAAAGAGTGGAAGAGAGAAAGGAAGAGTGAGAGAGAGAAAAAAACATCAGTGTGAGAGAGAGACATCGATTGGTTGCTTCTCAAACTTGCTGGGGATAAAACCTGCAACCTAGGTAAGTGCCCTTGACTGGGAATCGAACCCTCGACCCATCGGTGTGTGGGCTGACACTCTATCCACTGAGTCACATCAACTAGGGCAGTAATTTTTCTTTTTTGTTAGGTCAGTGTTTTTAGTTGATGATTTTTGCAAGTGTTGGATCTATCAAAGTATTGGAGCTATTGAACAATCACTCATTTAAAAAGATTAATGTGGTTTGTGTTGCTATTTGATGTAAAATATTTTTTTTAACTTGAATTGCTTTTATCTCACCTTTACTTCACAAAGATTGTAACTAAGGTTTTTTGTTTGAAAACCATGAAAGAGTTGGACTGAAAATAAAACTTCCTGGAATTGCTTCATTGCTTTTAAGCAGGACACGTGGGTGCCTCTAGGACAGGTTTTCAGACAGGAATATATACAGGGACAAAGAAGGGAACATAAAATAGAAAGTTAAGTTAAAAAGGGAGAGCTTAGGTTAAAGAAGAGCTAATGGGATGGGAAAAAGCAGTGCCTATGTTGGAGAATGATACAGTCCCAGCAACAATAATTCTAAACGCCGTTTGTCTCACTACTGCCCTAGGTTTTCTCTCACTTTAACTCTCTACTCTTACTACATACGGAGTGGGATTTGTAGGAACTGAGGATTTATTTATGGACAGTCTGGGTTAGAATCATCAGTGGTGATCTGATGAAAACACTATCCCTTTTACTGTCCTTTCATGGAACACCAGATGTGTATGTTTAGAAGGTCCCTTTTAAAGAATTGTCAGATGAGGGCAGGGGATAACAGAATAACCTGGGAACTATGGAAGAGATGAATTTCAAGGATTCCAATGGTTTCAGATAAAGGTTTCCTCTGCTATCTGAAAGTATAGTGTTCCTATGAAATATTTTGTAGGCTGAACTGGTGTAAAGCAAAGAAGCAACTACCTTAGGACACATCTTGTTGCTAACAGATGCACAAAATAAATCAAGGTAAAGCACAGATGTTCACAGACATGGTTCAGAGCTATGGCAGTTGATGCTGAGCTGCTGAGTGTAGTTCCGAGGAAGGAGGTTGGCAGTGCCACTCTCCGCTCAGGTTTGCGCTGCCTCTGTAACGGCTCACTGCACAACAAATGCTGGGCTCTATATTCATTTACTGTCCTTTTCATAAAAGTGAAAATCCTCTTCAGATTTCTTTTGGCTAATGAAAACAGGTATTAATGTAAACATTTTGTAAAAGTAGAGTGGCATAAAGCAAACTTTAAAAAAGCTTTTATTTCTGCTCAGTCCCTATCCAAGAGTGCATCTTTTATTAACTCTGGGTTTCTTGGCTCCTAGCTACTGCCTCTGCTGCCCCAAAATTAGAAACAGCAAGAGGATGTGCAGTCTTTTCATTTGTCTGCTTTGTTTAATATTTTTCTCTTACCAACAAAATTGGATACTTTAAAAGTACTAAATAGAACAAACTAAATATATTCATTTATGGAATGTTTCTATGATGCTTAATAGGGATTAGCTGTAGTGATTATTTAATTAGCATTATAAATTCTAGATTCATTACAAGGAAAAATAACTGCATTTGTTACATAGAAAAGAAACCCTGATTGAATTTTATATGCACACAACAGCATGGTTAACTCTTCAAAGCATTATTAAACAAAAAGCAAGGCACAGAAATTCCATTTTTATAGAATTCAGAAATAGGCAAACTTAAGCACACAGAGAATGTAATATTATTAAGAAAAGTGAGAAAATGATTAACACAAGTCTGGCTATCTCTGGGGAGGAGGAAAGCTGTTATGACCAAGAAGGAGCAGGTAGGTGGGAAGGTGGTTTTGGGGATTATGGATGTTCTATTTCTTGGCCCAGCTGGTAGCTATGTGAGTGTTTATTTACTTCATAATAATTTATTAAACTGTACATTTGCATTATAAACACTTTTATGTGTATGACTTATGTTTTATAATTTAAAAATGCTTTGAAAGAAGGAACAATATGGGAAAAATTAGAAAACTAATTTTTTTCTACATGTAGACATGCTTTCCTTATCAAAGTGAGTGCAAGTTGTTATCATAATTTAAAGAACATCAAATGGGGGAGGTAGTTATCTGTACAGTGCCAAACATATTTTTTGGTCTAGTCAGCAAATAACTAGAAAATATAACTTCCATTTTTTATAGTCAAATTATTTCATGGTAATTTTCTGAGAATAATGGTTTTTTGTATGATACTTTTTAAGTATCATTTTTATATAGACCAGTTAGGAAATTTGACTAGGGATCTCTGAATGATTCAATTCTTTGGTTTGATTCTGTATTCTGAGGATTTTTATTTGATTTTAATAACGAATAGTGCAGTGATTAGATTTCTATTTTTTCTAATTATAATGGATTTTTAAAAAAATGTAGCATAGGCTGCAGATTAATCTTCTATTTTTTGTTTTTACTAAAAATTCTTTATATATATATATATATATATATAT
>NW_005871051.1:7158922-7176202 GCF_000147115.1 Myotis lucifugus
ATATTTTATGGATTTTTTACAGAGAGGAAGGGAGTGGGATAGAGAGAGTCAAAAACATCGATGAGAGAGAAACATCGATCAGCTGCCTCCTGCACACTCCCCACTGGGTATGTGCCCGCAACCGAGGTACATGCCCTTGACCGGAATCAAACCTGGGACCCTTGAGTCCGCAGGCCGACGCTCTATCTACTGAGCCAAACTGGTTAGGGCTTTACTAAAAATTCTTTTTTTTTTTTTTTTATATATTTTATTGATTTTTTACAGAGAGGAAGGGAGAGAGATAGAGAGTTAGAAACATCGATGAGAGAGAAACATCGATCAGCTGCCTCCTGCACATCTCCCACTGGGGACGTGCCCGCAACCCAGGTACATGCCCTTGACCGGAATCGAACCCGGGACCTTTCAGTCCACAGGCCGACGCTCTATCCACTGAGCCAAACCGGTTTCGGCTTTACTAAAAATTCTTAATCTATTTACTTAAATGCTATTTTTACACTTATTTAATGACTTTATTCTGATGAAATATAATTAACTTTGTTAGTTTTAATCCGTTCTTGAATAAAAGAAACACAGTGCTGAAAATCAATCTCTTTTAATCACAAAACACCTATTTTAAAGAAATTAAAATTATAAACCTTACTAAGCTAGAAGTTAATAAGAAAGGTAGGCATTGAATGTCTTTCCTGTTGTCTTTTTAAACTTTTTGTTGTTGTTTAATTCAACTGTTTCTCTCTCTCTCCCTTAGTTTTCCATTTTATAATTCATCCATAAAATGTCTGGACTTAGCAGATTATGGACTGTTTTTGTTTATTGTTGTTATTTGTTTCTAACAAACAAAGTCTATTCATAATGATTGAGGCAAGTTAACTTTAAGTCTTAAATAGTATTAAATACCAACTTGAAAAAAAAAGAAATATGCCTCCTGTTAATTTGTTTTTAGGACATTAAACATAAACATTACTGTGATCATGATTGCTGTATATTTGCCATTCTAAAAATAGTAATTAAAATAAAATTGTTTATTTCTTATAGAAATATTTGTTCAAAACATTGAACTGTGTAATATATCATTATCACAGAAACAATATTTGGCAATCTAAATTATTTTGCTAAGGAATTCATTTAATTGTAATCACATTAATTGTTTTGATTTTAATGTTTTTCCTCTGCTTTTATGAAAAGTACATTGCTTAAAAAATTAAAAACAAGAACAAATTCCTAATTTGCTTTTTCATGCAGAGTTGTAAAAGATTTAGGAGCCAAATAACCATCAGTTAAGAATTCTTTTGTTGCTTGCTGCACATGCAGCGATGTTGTTCTTTCTTTCACACAGACCCAGACAAAGGCTGAGTGTAGCAAGGAAGCAAACAGCACTGACTCCAGTAGTGGCCCCTGCCTGGCTCCAGGGTTTGTAAACAGAAACATCCTAGGCTCCAATGAGGCAGACAGCAGTTCCCTGTCTGTTCTGCGTTCAGGAAGCGCTTGCTTGTATAATCTGAGCCATTGCACGCAGGCATACATAGCAGTGTTTACATTTGGCTGAGTATTTAACTGAGAGAGCTAATAGGGAGGAAGAAGAGGGTTTATTAGAGCTAGGGGAACAAAACAATTTCAGATATAGCATATATATAGCATATATGCAAAAAAAGAATTTAAAAAAGAAACAAAAAATAAAGAGTTTTCTGGTTAAAGGCCTCTTTTATTGCACACATATATGAATATACATTGAAATATTTTTTTCTGGCAGTTTTTCAGGGGTCTCATATTTTTAGACCATGTGACATATCCTGGAAAGTTTTCCATTTGAAATATTTAACCACTAGCATGTGTTTTTTTTTTTTAAATATGTTTAAAGATCTACTTAACACTTTTTCATCCTCCCTGTATATGAATTAACATTTCGTACTTCAGATTTTGGGTTAATGAATATTTTATGTAAAAGTTATGTTGCATTTTCTTTGTAAATTTGGGAATAAAAGTAAAGAGAATACTGAGGTTCAAGAAACATTAAAAGAGTTATACAGAATTTTGGGATTAGAAGGACCTTAAAGTCACCTAGCATAACCAACTTTTAAAAAATAGTTTAATAGGGGGGCAGGCAGTGGTGGGGAAGAAAAAAAAGTAGTTTAATATGTTTTAATAGTGAAGTTATAGGAACAGCATAGAAGAAAAACATTAAAGACATCTAGTTGCATGTAGGAAAACTCAGGAAAAGTACAGTGAATGGACAGAATTGATGTTATGATAAAAATGCTACTTAGTTGCTGTCATTAAGAAATTTAATTGTTTTTAAAAATCCAGTTGTTGTCATTCTCTAGAAACATTTATGGGAGTGGGGGGAAGGACGGGGGTGGAGGGTGGGGTTCCAGGTGCAACTGGAGGTCAAAATTTTCTCCTATGCTTCTGCTGTATGCTTTGTGGTTTCGGTCTGCTGTCTGGGCAAAGCAACTCAGTATCTTGTTAGAAACAGGATAGGTCCACTTTGAGATAGGTCTGTGGTTACACAGTTGACCTTCCATATTCCTAGATTTTACATCTGCAGATTCAACCAACCATGCATCAAAAACAGTATTTTCTGTCTGCTGTCCTTGGAACACTCACTAATTGGATCATGTTATTCTTTCTAGCTACAAATATATTTTTCCACATGAAGACGGCTATCGTATGCTCTTAAATTTTCTCTTTTTGTATACCAGACACTTTCATTTTTCTCTGCCCATCACATTTCAGTGTTCTCATACCTTCATGTCTTCTGGACATACTCCAGTTGGTGGGCACCCATCCTAAAGGGTGTTTCTCTGGGTATGATCTGATTGATGGAAGGAACTAACACATAAAATGGTGTACCTGCTCATAATAGCCCTGTGGTTTAGATATGTATGTTCCCTTTCTGCAAGTGAATAAACTTAGGCTCAGACAGGTGAAGAAATTTTCTGAAGGTCATACAATAAGTGGAAGAACTGAGTTTTTTTTGTTTGTTTGTTTTTAAGATAATTGATTTCAGAGAGGGAGGGGAAGGGAGAGAGAGATAGAAACATCAATGATGAGAGAGAATCATTGATAGGCTGCCTCCTGCACACCCCCCAACCTCCCACTGGGGATTGAGCCTGCAACCTGGGCATGTGCCCCTGATCAGAATTGAACCCAGGACCCCTCAGTCCGCAGGCCGACACTCTATCCACTAAGCCAAACCGGAGAGGGTGAAGAACTGAGTTTTAAGTCCAGTTCAGGTTTAACTACCAGCAAAGCCACACTCTCTTAATCATGATATTAATATTGGTAAACATAACTACTATTATTGCATAGATAATACATTCTCAACACTATACTGAGTACTCAGATTTCCATCTAAGCCACATAGAAGATTTGTGAGGTAGAGATTATTATTTTTACAAATGTGAGAATTGAATATCAGAAAAGTCAAATAACTTGCTAAAGGTCACTGAGAGAGTGGTGTAGAGTCAAGATTTAAAACCAAATGTGAGTCCAGCTGGAGTGGCTCAGTTGGTTGAGCATCTCCCCATGAGCTGAAGGTCACTAGTTTGATTCCTGAACAGGACCTATGCCCAGGTTGTGGGTTCAATCCCCAGTAGGGGGTGCTCAGGAGGCAACCAATCAATGTTTCTCTCTCACATTGATGTTTCTGTCTCTCGGTACCTCTCCCTTCCTCTCTCTAAAATCTTATTACAAAAAGACACCGAATGTGATTCCAAGACTATTCTGTTAAATATACTCTTCTGTCTGTGCTGTTCCATGATGTAGTTAATCTATAGTAATAAAAGCATAATATGCTAATTAGACCAGATGTGCTTCCAGAAGACCTTTTGGACAAAGCCAGGGCTGCAAGGGAAGCCCGGGTCCTGGGTGCCAGAGGGAAGCTGGTGCTGGCAGCCGGGGGAAGGAAGGCCTACTCTTGCATGAATTTCGTGCATTGGGCCTCTAGTATTTTAAGAATTAGGAATGTAACTAACAGGTATTTCAGTGTCCTAAATGTATATAATCTTATAAAATAATCTGATGAAATATATACTTTTCAGTTATTAAAATTTATTAATTTTTTATTTCCTTTGATGCAAAAACATTGCAGATTCGACTATATAGTGATACAGTCTTTCTGTCACTATTTAACAAAATACTAAAAAAAACCATAACTATATTTTTACATTAAAAAATTTTAAATTACATTTGACATTCACTATTATATTAGTTTCAGGTGTACAGCATAGTAGTTAGACATTTATATAACTTATGAAGTAATCCCCCTATAAGTCAACTACCTACATGACACCATACTTAGCTATTATAATATTATTAACTATATTTCTTATGCTATATTTTAAATCACTGTGACTATTTTATAACTGCCAATTTTTACTTATTTCCTTTACCATATTTTTGTTTTGTTAATCCTCACCTGAGGATGTTTTCCCAATGATTTTTAGAGAGAGTGGAAGGGAGGGGGAGAGACAGAGAGAAACATTGATGTGAGACATATCGATTGGTTGCTTTCCGCATGCCCTGACCAGGGCCCGGGATCCAGCCTGCAACCAAGGTACATGCCCTTGACCGGAATCAAACCCAGGTCCCTTCAGTCCATGGGCCCAATGCTCTCTCCACTGAGCCAAATTGGCTAGGGCTCCTTCACTATTTTAATCATCCCTCTCAAACCCCTCTTCCATCTGGTAACCATCATTTTTTTCTCAGTATTTGAGTTTATTTCTGTTTTGTTTATTTTGTTTTTTAGATTCCACTTATAAATGAAATAACATGGTATTTGTCTTTGTCTGACTTATTTCCCTTAGCATAATACCCTCTAGGTCCACCCACGTATCACAAATGGCAAGATTTCATTCTTTTTTTTTTTTAATGACCAAGTAATATTCTATTGTAAATATGTACATCTTCTTTAATGATAACTATATTTTAAAATTTGTTTTCTTTTAGGTCCACCTCATTCATTTAACCGAGATGAAACAATAATCATTGCTTTAGCATCAGTCTCTGTATTAGCTGTTTTGATAGTTGCCTTATGCTTCGGATACAGGATGCTGACAGGTAAAAATATAACTTCTTATTCTGTTGTTTATTAAACATGCCATTTAGTTGATACTTATTTTCTCCTTTTTAAAATCTTTATGCTAAAAAACATTCTGTGGTACAGTAGCTCCCATTTTTCTCTCTTAATCCTTTTTCCTTTAGTGTTTATGAAAAGTTTCAAACATATACAAAATACTTATCACCCAATTTCAACAATTATCACCTCTATACATCATCCATCTATAGCCTCACTCACTATACCTTTCTGTGCCACTGGATTATTTTTTAAAAATCACATGCCATTTATGTATAAATACTTTAGTATTATTGCTGAAATAGAAGGACTTAAAATATATATAACCACAATACCATTTCCAAATTTTAAAAAGTAACAGTAATTTCTCAGTATCATCAAATGTTCAGTTGTTTCTAATAAACTTTAGGTTCTGTGAACTTTTAGGAAATCAGCACTCATTCATTTATTTGAATAACTAATAAAACTACCTTTAATGTCTTGGCAGTATTTTTGAAGGTTTTAAACTAGGTCTGTTACTGGAATCATCTCCCAGAATTCAGATTTCATGTTATTCATCACTCATCTTAATTTAAAGATAATTCTTAGTTTACTAAATAGTTTTACACCCATTGACATTAGGTATAAGCCTTGCTGCCTACGCTTCTGTAGCTCTTCTTTTTAATGGTAATATAATAAAAAGTATAGTAAAATATTCACTTTAAGAGAAGCACACAGTAACTACTTCTGCCTATTCCTATAGGAGACCGTAAACAAGGTCTGCACAGTATGAACATGATGGAGGCAGCAGCATCAGAGCCTTCTCTTGACCTAGATAATCTGAAACTGTTGGAGGTAAGATTGCTCTTAGATTATGGACCATTCTTCTGCTCCCATATCTGAGACAGTGACTTTATTCACTCACTGAATCATTTGTTTATTTATTCAATAAGCATTTATTGAATATCAGTTTAGTGCCAAGACTATTCTAGGCACTGAGAATATAGCTGAACAATATAGATAACCCTCTTGAGACTTACATTGTAGTGGGAGAGAATCTATAAACAGGTAAACCAATGTATATTATTTCAAGTAATAGTAAGTGCTATGGAGAAAAATAAAATGGACAAGAAAGTTAGAAAGTTATGGAAAAGGGGTTATTAAAGAAAGTATATTTAGAAAGGAATTGACCTTTGAGTACAGACTTCAACAGAATTTGGGAATAAGGATGTGAAATTCTGAGAAGTATGTGCCAGGCAAGGAATCCATATTAGATTCAAGTAAATATTCCTTGTCTGTGAATATATTATATATTTTTATAGGCCCATAGGATTATTACATAATCCATAGAACTTAATTTTTATTTGGCAATTTCTCAGAAGTTATGTTAAAAGTTAATTTTTTTTTTTGTAATTTCAGAGAGGAAGGGAGAGGGATAGAGAGATAGAAACATTAATGATGAGAGAGAATCATTGATTGGCTGCCTCCTGCACTACCCCACACTGGGGATCAAACCTGAAACCCGGGCATATGCCCTGGCCAAGAATTGAACTGTGACCTGGTTCATAGGTCGGTGCTTGACCACTGAGCCATGCTGGCTGGACTATGTTAAAAGTTTTATCATTATGAATGTTTTATTCTTTATTAGGATAAATAAATAAACTATGATCCCCAAACCAGAGACTGTAATATAATAGGTATATAAATCTGATCCTCAAACTACAGAGACTGTTAAATAGTAGACATGGTAGATTTGATAATGTAAAACTTTTTAAGAACCTTACATTTGGGAGAAAAATATAACAAAGTTAAAAGCCAGATACAAAAAAAAGTATTTCAACACAGAAACAAAGAATTGCTACAGAGCTAGTATAAGTCATATGAAGAAATAATTCATTAAAAAAACGGACAAAATAAATGAACTGTCAATTCACAAAATAAATGTGGCTAGTAAATGTATTATAATTAAATGTACAATTTACTACATTGAAAAAAAAAACTTATTAAAAACCATAGGATTTTATCCTGGATTGAGTAAAAGAGACACTCCCAAACATTGCTGATTTAACCAGGTATTGATAAACCTTTCTAAAGAACAGTCTGTTTGTTAAATTTTAACTTAGAAACAGTGAGTGAAATATAACAAATATCCTTAAATTGATGATAGTAAATCCCCAACCTATTTTAATAAAAAAGTGAGGCGCGCGGGGACACCTGCCCGGCCCCCGCCTGGGCGCAGCCTGGGGACGGCCTTTGAGTCCAAAAAAAAAAAAAAGTGAGAGAAATCCCCAGAAGCCAAAAAATGAAGAGAACAGGTTGCATTTTGCTGGTTGTTTGTGTATTAAGTAACTTTTAATTTTATATCGTGGGTATTGTGAATATGAATATGATGCAGACCCTATGTTCTTTAGATTCTTCTGAAGTGTGTTTACTTTCAATGTTTGTTTTAGTAGGCAGTTGTTTTAGTAGGCAGTTATCTTGGTTGGACACACTGCAAACTCTTAGTCTCAGTTCAGTTACTTTGTCTCTAGCAGGAATTTGTCCCATGCATTCACTCCATTTCCCCTTCTCTGATTCTCCTTTCTGAAAATTTCCCTTCACTTTCCAGCAGCTGTGATTACCCCAAATTCTGTCCTCTGGTTCCTGGGGCCAGAAAGATTATAGATTTTCTATTCTGTTTTTAGCTCCAGTACACAGAGCTGACTGCAGCCTGCCCTCAGGCTAAAAACTATAAAAGGGGGTAACTCGTGCCATTCCTTTCTTCTAAGTGTTGACTCCCCTCACTATCTAACTCCTTTTCTTCATTCTCCAGCACTTTTAGTTTCTTTTTACATTTTTTTCAGAGTTTATTGTTGCTGTCTTTGGGAAGGCTGGGTCTAGTAGTTGCTTCCTGAGCCATATAAAATGTGGACTTGATTAGTTCCTTGTCAGTGGCATAATTTAACCTTTAAGCAATAGAGAACTGTGGCACACTTATGAATGTACACTTTATTTAGTAAATTTGATTTTTCCATTGTGATTTGAATTAATACCTTGCTTGCTTCAAAACAAATTTGCAGCTGATTGGCCGGGGTCGATATGGAGCAGTATATAAAGGTTCCTTAGATGAGCGTCCAGTTGCTGTAAAAATGTTTTCCTTCGCAAACCGTCAAAATTTTATCAATGAAAAGAACATTTACAGAGTGCCTTTGATGGAACATGACAACATTGCTCGCTTTATAGTTGGAGATGAAAGAGTCACTGCTGATGGACGCATGGAGTATTTGCTTGTGATGGAGTACTATCCCAATGTAAGTTCTTCATTCAAATAAACTGAGATTTATACAAGTAGTTAATCAGATATTCAGTAGGACATCGCTGGTTTGCAAACTAGTTTAAGGGTCTGCAATGAGAAAGGGATCTCACACAGAATGTGAATTAACTGTCACTAGTTAACTGTTTAGTACCCCCTTATCTCTCCATCCCTTCCCTCCCCCGACCCTCTCACCCTTCCACAAGACTTTCTTGATGAAGGAAGCAGTACTTTGATTGACATTCATTCTGGTGCAAGCTCCATATCCCAGGCTGGTTGATAATTAATATCTTGTGGACGAGCACTTTGAGTAGCACTGGCACATACATATTTACAAAAATCTCCTATTCCCTATTTGTAAAACAATATAATTTGTATTTGTACTGATAAGAGGTATAGTGTAAAGAAAGAGTCTAAAAGACTCATTTTCTATCTTAATTTGAAATTAAAGAAGTATTTAAAATGAAATAACTTCATAATTTTAAATATTGGAAAAATCAATATTGATCATGTTTAAATTCTTTTTTTTCTTTCTCTCTATCCAAGGAAATGTCTTACTCCTTCGAGATCGTGAAATGCCATAATTTATTAGATATCCATGGAATTCTAACCTATGCAAGTCCTTTATAAGACTTATAACTTATCTTCTAATCAAGTAAATTAATTGCAGTTTTTTTCTCTTTTTTATTTTATTTTGTCTTCTAAATAGGGATCTCTATGCAAGTATCTTAGTCTCCATACAAGTGATTGGGTAAGCTCTTGCCGTCTGGCTCATTCTGTGACTAGAGGACTGGCTTATCTTCATACAGAATTACCACGAGGAGGTAAGACAGTGAATAGAAGAGGAATGATACTCATGTGGAGTCAAAATTAAAGGGAAATTTTATTCATACCTTCAAAGTAAAAGTATATTTTATATGTAGCAGATTTATTAGCCAGCCATTTGAAAGATCTGACATGAGAACTGAATTTTAAATCTAATAGAAAGAATGAGAAAAAGAATTTCAGGACTCTAGAGGGGTCATGGATACCATTAAGAATTTGATTAAAGCTCTGAACACTGTCCCTGCAAAGATACCCGTATAGGTATACTTTAAAAAAATGTTCTTTTAATACAGTTGCTGCCTGGCTGGCATGGCTTAGTGGTTGACCATAGACCTATGAACCAGGAGGTCATAGTTTGATTCCTGGTCAGGGCACATGCCCAGGTTATAGGCTCAATCCCCAGTGTGGAGCATGTTAGGAGGCAGCTGATCGATGATTTTCATCACTGATGTTTCTGTTTGTCTTTCCTTCTCCCTTCCTCTCTGAAATCAATAAAAAAATATTTTAAAATAAAAAAAATACATTTGTTTTCTGACTTTGTTACAAAATACACCTCATATCATAGGCAGCTCTAAATTAGCTTTGCTGTGAAAATCTGTCTTTGTGCTTTCTCAAGCTTTCATCCCTTACAGCATTTTCCTGTCATAATACAGCCCAGAACATTGTTTTTTCAGTGTCTCTGACCTCTGTAGTGAAGAGAATTCTTAATGTATCAATTTCTTAGATCTTTTTCCAATGTATAATAGCATGGATCGTCTTTTCTAGCTGCTGCTTCATATATAAATAATTTCTCTTGAATAATTTAGCAATTCATTTGTCTTGACATCTTGCTTTTCCTGAATACAGAATTGACCAATGTTATTACCTATGTAGCAACTTGATGCACTCACTCACTTTAGTGCTTTAGCACATTAACCATTTGGACTGTGTTTCCTTATTCTTACTCTTAAATATTGTTATAGCTCCTTTAATAAGCTGGCTTAGCACAGAACTTAAAAATATCTTCCTAATCCCTCTTGTCAAGGCTTGCCTAATTCAGCAAGGTTTCAAGTCAAACATTGGCTGAAAGGAAGGATTGCCATCAAGTAAGAGTTTTATTTAAGTGCATATCTTAGTCTTAAACATTACTTAATATTTTCACTAGTTTACCTTTTTAAAAAAATGAATATATATGTATATGCTATTGCAAGAAAGTATGGTAGCTGTGTGAACTTAAGATTTTACCTATTATTCTAAAAATAGTCCAACTATACTATACTATTTCAAAACATTTAAGAGGTAATTTAATTCCCCTTCCCCCCCAGAGAACTCAGTATCTTCAAATATAACAGCCAACACAATACAATAGCCGTCCAGTGTGCATGAATAAAAATTATAACATTTTTTGGAGTAAGATTGGCAAAAATACATATTTTTTGGTGTGCCACAGAATATGTGTGCCTAAGATGAAAGAGGTTGAAAAATCACTGCCCTAAAATGAAGAGAAAAAAAAACCAAGTATGTATTAAAATTAGAAGCAACAGCATGTTGGCTATTACTTACGGTTGAAGTTTAAAACTTCATTAATTATACATACAACAGGAATTATGTTGTAAAATATAACTTAAAATAGTAATGATTTTGAGTTAAAATTTTGATTTCTTACGTTCTTTTTTGTTATTAGGAAATAAATAGGTAGAAAAAAAAAACACCACTACCTTTTACAGTTATGTTGTAGTCCCTGTTACTTGCATACTCATTTCATGTCCAGTAGTGCTATTTAAGCAATAATGAATATTTGAAATTATCCAAACAGATCATTATAAACCTGCAATTTCCCATCGAGATTTAAACAGCAGAAATGTCCTGGTGAAAAATGATGGAACTTGTGTTATTAGTGACTTTGGGTTGTCCATGAGGCTGACTGGAAATAGACTGGTACGCCCAGGAGAAGAAGATAATGCAGCCATAAGTGAGGTGCGTGTATACAAGAAGAATCATACAGACATACTTTGAAAACATTATGAATTGCATTTAAGAATCCACTACCTTGATAACTACTTGTGATAATTATCCTTATACTAGGGGCCCAGTGCAAGAATCCGTGCACCTTGAAAGGAACTGTGGGCAGTGAGGCTGTGATAGGCACAGGGGCGGGTCTCGGCTCATCCTCCACACCCCTGCCTGGCCCCTCCCGCTGTGGCCCCTGGTCCCCTTTTTGCCGGCAGCCCCACTCCCACCGCTGCTGCACCCATGTGCTGACGGCATTGGCCCTGCTTGCACCCACTGAAGGCACAGAGCGATTGGGGCCAGCGCCAGCAGCAGTGTGAGCAGGGCCGGTGCTGTCAGTGGCTGCGAGCGGCAGCTGCTGCCTCGATCGCCCCTCAGGAGCAGGGGAGGTGGAGAAGCTCTCAGGGGTGGTCAGGGCCATCAGCCGCCACTCACACCCACTGATGGCACCGAGCGATTGGGACCAGCATTGGGCACCGGCAGCGGGTGCAAGTGGGGCTGGCACTGGCAGTGGGTGTGAGTAGCGGCTCCGGCACTGTGTGCGAGTGGGGCCATTGCCGGCAGCAGGCGGGAGAGGTGGCTGCCGGCCCTGATCTCCCCTCAGGAGCAGGGGGAGGTGGAGAAGCCCTGAGGGGTGATCTGGGCCGGCAGCCGCTGCTCTCACCCGTTGACGGCACCCAGCGATTGTCACCGAGTGGGGCTGGCACCAGCAGTAGGTGCAAGTGCCGGGCGGGACCATGGTGCACGGGAGCAAAGAATTTTTAGTAACAACCAGAGGCTCGCCCTGATGGCAGCGACCAGTGCCCCGCCTTGGTCTGGCACCCCTGCTCACCTGCTCTACCATCCTGCCATGACTGACACCCGCCATATTCCGCGCACATCATCTGGTGGTCAGTGCACATCATAGCTACTGGTTGTTCAGTTGTTCCGCCGTTTGTTCTATTTGCATATTAGCCTTTTATTATATAGGATTCCACCAATTATAGCATTTTAGGAATTACAAAATTAAGAAATACCAAAGACACTGCATAGAGTTCATCAGTTTATTATGGAAGTCACTGCCATTCAAGTTCATTTTTTATAAGCATTAGGAAGAAATTTGTAGGAACTGATTTTTGAAGTAGGAGTAAAATTATCAAGGTGAGACAGGACCTAGTCACCTTCTGATAAATCACTATTACAATGTGGAGCATATCCTTCTGTGGCCTTTTTCTCTGCATTTACATATATAGGTCTATACATACATTTATATTTTTTGTGACTTTTTAAAAACATTAAGTGGTATACATATTGTTTTGCATTTTTCTCACTGTGTCTTAAAGGTGTTGTTTTTTATGTTGATATGCAATGGAAGATCTAGCTCATTATTTTTTATTGATTCTGTGCAATAGGATGTATTGACCACAGTTTAATTATTCAAGGGCATTTTATAGATTAAGAAAATCAGGTATGAACAGTTTCAGTAACATAGTTAGGGTACAATAACTTATTAACATCTTGTTGATATGAAATTGATGTATAATTTCTGTCTAATGTATGTCCTTCATTCTCATTCCGAAAATTGTTGCTCTAATTTTTCAGGTTGGTACAATCAGATATATGGCACCAGAAGTTCTAGAAGGAGCTGTGAACCTGAGGGACTGTGAATCAGCTTTGAAACAAGTAGACATGTATGCTCTTGGACTAATCTATTGGGAGATATTTATGAGATGTACAGACCTCTTCCCAGGTAAGAGATCTATCAAAAATTGATATATGAATTTTATGCAAAGCAGTTATATCTGCTTTTTCTACCTATATTTAAAAAAGTCAACTTTGTGTTTTTACTTTCTCTTTTTTAATATTTTTTTATTGTTGATGGTATTACAGATTTTTACTTGCATTTAAACCTTTAGTTTAGTGCCATCTAGTGTTCAGAAACATTATTAGCCAGAAGGAAAAACTTATTAAAAGGACGCCATGTTTGCATTGAGTGCAATTTAATTAATTGCTTACAATAGCTTATCTAACCATATTTAGTTTGGTCTCTGATTGCTTTAGCAGTCATAATTTTCCTTATGCACCCTCAGAGCATTTGATAAGCTACACTTACATTCTGTCCTAAAATGACTCAATAAGGAATTAGAAGCAATGAATAAACCCCTGGAACACTTTTTTCTTTCTGTCTTTCTTTTTTTTATTCTCTCTTCATGCCTTCCTACATTCCTTCATCCTTTCAATGAAAGAACATTCATCTAATGTGAATGCTATGCTTTGTTTGAGGCTTACTTAAATTAACCAGATGAGTTTATGTTTTTTCCTTTTGTTAGTATTTTTTACATCACTGTCATGTAGAATCTTAACTACATGGGGTACAAAATGATTTGATATAAATGGTCTCTATTTTATAGGAATAACACTATTAAAAATATAGAAAAAGGAAAAACAGACAATTGAATCACCATTGGACAAATTTATGAAATGGAACTATTTCATAAAAACAGAGATTAATAGTAGGGTTGAAATTTTTTGCTTTAAAAACAGTAAGCATTTAACAATAGTTTATAATTCTAAAATATGATGAAATTAATTATTTAGATTAACCAGGGTCTGTCATTTCTTATTTGGAAGTATATTTTTTAGTTAATTGGAAGTACAGTGTACTCAGTTGAAGTGTTTTTCTGCAAATTGCAGGAACTGTAGTAGAATCATAGTATTATTGGAACTTTGGAACTTTTTATTCCTAGTATTGAAACTTAGGCCACAGATTTTTAAAAATATCCTAACCCAGAATTGTTGTTTTATAGAAGTATGTCTGACTAAATGACTCTTAAAGTATCAGCATTAGTACACTGCCATCAGCAGCATTTTTAAACAACTACTGCATTCAAAGAATAACTATTGCTTTTCATCTGGTAAATAATAAAGAACAATATTAGGTGTTTATAAAGGGGAAAGGCAAAATTTTGGGAGAATTATAATAGAACTAGAAGAAGTTTTTAAAAGGAAAAAGAGATAGGGTATTACTGTTTAATAATACAGAGTTTCAATTTGGAAAGATAAAAAAAATTCTGGAGATTGATGGTAGTGATGGTTGCACAACATCATGAATATTCTTAGTGCCATAGAACTGTACACTTGAAAATGGTTAAAATGGTCAATTTTATGTTAATATATATTTAACCACAATTAAAAAAAATAAAGGAAAAAAAAGAGAGTTGCATTAAGATACCTTATAATCTTGGATATAGAAATGAGGAAGAAGATGCACATGTGAGAGAAAAGGTAGAAGAGGAATCTGTGGTTTTAATTAACTATTAGAAGAAAGTTTAAGGAATTGAGAAATATTCAGAGATATGAGAAATAGTGAGGATGGCAGTCAGGAACTTAGGAAAAATCCTGGCTTACGCTGGAAAGATGAGTAAATTATGGAGGCTTTTGGATAAAGTATTGAAGACAACTTAAGAAAAATTTTAAAAGCATTTAAAAGAAGAGGCTATTGATAGAACTAAGGTTAAAATGATTATTTAGGAATTGTCTACACCAGTGGTTCTTAACCTTCTGGCCCTTTAAATACAGTTCCTCATGTTGTGACCCAACCATAAAATTATTTTCGTTGCTACTTCATAACTGTAATGTTGCTACTGTTATGAATTGTAGTGTAAATATCTGATATGCAGGATGGTCTTAGGCGACTCCTGTGAAAGGGTCGTTTGACCGCCAAAGGGGTCACGACCCACAGGTTGAGAACCGCTGGTCTACACGGACCTGGTCATTGGGAACTTAAGAGTGGATGTACTCCTTTAAGAGAACATATGAAGAGAGGAAAAATTGTTGAATAAAGACTGAATATTGCCTGGCTGGCATGGCTCAGTGGTTGAGCGTGGACATATGAACCCATTCAGGGCATATGCCCGGGTTGTGGGCTTGATCCCCAGTGTGGGGTATGCAGGAGGCCAGTGATTCTCTCTTATCATTGATGTTTCTCTCTCTCTCTCTCTCTCTCTCTCTCTCTCTCTCTCTCTCTCCCTCCCTCCCTCCCTCCCTCCCTCCCTCTCTGAAACAAAAATGTATAAATTTTTAAAAAGACTGACTATTAGCCCCTCCCCAAATAGGTTAGTTATGAAGACAAATGTTCAGAAAAAGTGAGAAAACTGAGAAGTCATAGTATCTGAAAAGTCAGTGTTAGAAAGTGTTAAGAACCAAGATTGATAGCAATAAATGTAATCGAAAGGTCAAAAGGAAATAGAACTGACAAATAATCTTTGAATTTGAATAATAGGAGGTCACTGGTATTCTCAGAGGAGTTTCTGTGAAATAGAGAAGAGAAATATTACAGATTATAGGAGGGGAACATATTAATAAAGCACAGATAGAGGATACGGGGCACTTAAATTTTAACAATGAAATGGGGTGGAAGTTAAAAAAAGAAAGAATACCATAAACATATTAATAAGCCTAAAGAATAGTATCTAATCTAATAAAAGAGAAACATGCAAATTGACTGTACCTCCGCTACACCTACAAGCCATGCCCACAAGCCACATCCACCAGCCAATCAGGAGCGAATATGCAAATTAACTCAACTAAGATGGCAGCGGCCACGGAGCTGGAGCGAGCAGGAGGCTTGGGTTGCCCCAGGCGATGGAAAAAGCCAAGCTTCCCGCCTGCCCTGTGGGCCCTGAGCTCCGCTCAAGGATACAAAGTTTCAATTATCCTATCTAATAAAAGAGAAACATGGTAATTAGCCGTACATCCGCTACCTTTCCCATTGGCTAATCAGGGCGATATGCAAATTAACTGCCAGCCAAGATGGTGGCTAATTTGCATATGTAGGCACAATGCTGGGAGGCGAAAGGGAAAGGACGGAAGAAGCCCCCTGCCTCTGATGGTGATCGGAAACCCAGGGGGGAGCTAAGAGCCGGGGGCAGCTATGATCAGAGAACCAGGCACCTTTGCCACCCCGGCCAGTGATAGCGGGAAGCAGGGGTGGAGCCAGCAATGGGAGCTGGGCAGGGACGGAGCCGGCAGTCCGGGGAGCTAGGGATCCCTTGCCCAGGTCTAAAGCCTTGGCCAAAGATGTTAGGCCTGGGCAGGGGTGGAGCCTGCAATCGTGGGGAGCTGGGGGTCCCCTACACAGACCTAATGCCTTGGCCAGAGGCGTTAGGCCTGGGCAGGGGCGGAACCAGCCATCGCAGGGAGCAGGGGCGGAATCAGCGATCCTGGGCAGCTGGGGGTCCCCTGCCCAGGCCTAAGGCCTCAGTCAGAGGCATTAGGTCTAGGCAGGGGCAGAGTGGGAGATCGCGGGGGGCAGGGGCAGAGCGGGAGATTGCAGGGAGCTGGGGGTCCCCTGCCCAGGCCTAATGCCCCGGCCAGAGGAGTTAGGCCTGGGCAGGGGTGGAGCCTGCAACCGCGGGGAGCTGGGGGTCCCCTGCCCAGGCCTAAGACCTCGGTCAGAGGCATTAGGTCTAGGCAGGGGCAGAGCGGGAGATCACGGGGAGCTGGGGGTTCCCTGCCCAGGCCTAATGCCCCAGCCAGAGGCGTTAGGCCTGGGCAGGGGCGGAGCCTGCAATCACCTGGAGCTGGGGGTCCCCTACACAGACCTAACGCCTTGGCCAGAGGCGTTAGGCCTGGGCAGGGGCGGAACCAGCCATCGCGGGGAGCAGGGGCAGAGTCAGTGATCCTGGGCAGCTGGGGGTCCCCTGCCCAGGCCTAATGCCTTGGCCAGAGGCGTTAGGTCTAGGCATGGGCGGAGCCTGCAACCACGGGGAGCTGGGGGTCCCCTGCCCAGGCCTAAGGCCTCGGCCAGAGTCGTTAGGCATGGGCAGGGGTGGAGTCAGCAATCGTGAGCAGCTGGGGGTCCCCTGCCCAGGCCTAATACCTTGGCCAGAGGCATTAGGTCTAGGCAGGGGCAGAGCGGGAGATTGTGGGGAGCTGGGGGTCTCTTGCCCAGGACTAATGCCTCCACCAGAGGCCTTAGGTCTTGGCAGGGGCGGTGCCAGAGATCGTGGGTAGCAGGGGCGGAGCCGGGAATGGTGGGAGCTGGGGGTCCCCTGCCCAGGCCTGACACCTCTGCTGGAAGGCCTCAGGCCTAGGCAAGGGGCCGATCCGGTGATCGGTGATCAGAGGGTTATGAGGGTCAACT
>NW_005871051.1:7176597-7182327 GCF_000147115.1 Myotis lucifugus
AGGCCTGGCCAAGGGGCCCCGTTCAAGGCATTGGGAGGGTGATTGGGGTTCTCCTCTTTTGCCCCAAGCCTTCCAGGTCTGGGGCGGAGGGGGGCACCCGTTGTTCGGGGGAAAGAGGGGGGGTCCCCCTGCCCAGGCCCTAATTCCTGGCCCAAAAGGCTTCAGGCCTGGGCCCAGGGGGCGGACCCAGCAATCGGAGGGGTCTGGGGGTCCCCTGCCCAGGCCTGACGCCTGGGCCAGAGGCATCAGGCCTGGGCAAGGGGCCGATCTTGCGATTGGAGGGGTGATGGGGGTCAAACGCCTGAGGGCTCCACAGTATGTGAGAGGGGGCAGGCTGGGCTGAGGGACACTCCCCCCCCCCCCCCCACACCCAGTGCACGAATTTCGTGTACCGGGCCCCTAGTAGAAGATAAATAAATCCCAGATACCTGCTTCCAGCCCGCGGCCATGGCCAGCCTGAAAATGGCCATAAGCCCCTCACCCAGGCTGGCTAGGCACCCCAGTGGGGACCCCCACCCTGAAGGGGCTGTGGCCAGCCTGAAAACGGCCCTCAGCCCCTCACTCAGGATGGCCAGGCACCCCAGTAGGGCCCCCCACCCTGAAGGGGCTGTGGCCAGCCTGCAAACAGCTATCAGTCCCTCATCCAGGCTGGCCAGGCACCCCAGCGGGAACTTCCACCTGAAGGGGGTGTGGCCAGCCTGAAAACAGCCCTCAGCTCCTCACCCAGGCTGACCACACCCCCATGGGGTGAGGGTTCCCGCTGGGGGGTTGGCCAGCTTGCAAACAGCCATCAGCTCCACACCCAGGCTGGACAGGCACCCCAGTGGGGATCCCCACCCTGATCCAGGACACCCTTCAGGGCAAACCAGCCGGCCCCCACCCGTGCACCAGGCCTCTATCCTATATAATAAAAGGGTAATATGCAAATTGACCCTAACAGCAGAACCACTGGGAATAACTGGTCACTATGACACACACTGACCACCAGGGGGCAGATGCTCAATGCAGGAGCTGCCCCCTGGTGGTCAGTGCGTTCCCATAGGGGGAGCTCTGCTCAGCCACAAGCCAGGCTGACGGCTGTCAGCACAGCGGTGGTGGCGGGAGCTTCTCCTGCCTCCTCAGCAGCACTAAGGATGTCCGACTGCAGCTTAGGTCTGCTCCCTGCTGGCAAGTGGACATCCCCCGAGGGCTCCCGGGCTGCCAGAGGGTTGTCTGACTGCCAGCTTAGGCCCAATCCCCCGGGGAGAGGGCCTAAGCCAGCAGGTGGACATCCCCCAAGGGGTCCCAGACTATGAGAGGCCACAGGCTGGGCTGAGGGACCCCCCCTGAGTGCACAGATTTTTGTGCACCGGGCCTCTAGTATAATAATAACAAAATTCTTGTAAAACATTAAAAACAGTTTTTAAAATTTACTGATTTTTGGGAGGAGAAGAACGGAGTGGGGGAGGAGACAGAGAACTTATACCCTGATCGGGGATCGAACCTCAACCTTGGAGTATTAGGATGATGCTCTAACCAGCTGAGATACCTGCCCGGGGCTTGTAAAATATTTTTAAATTAATATGATATATTTCCAAATGCAGTACATGTGTTTTTTGTTGTTTTTTTAAAAAAATATATTTTTATTGATTTCAGAGAGGAACAGAGAGGGAGAGAGAGAGATAGAAACATCAATGATGAGAGAATCATTAATCGGCTGCCTCCTGGGGATCAAGCCTGCAACCGGGGCATGTGCCCTTGACCAAAATTGAACCCAGGACCCTTAAGTCCGCAGGTCAACGCTTTATCCACTGAGCCAAACCAGCTAGGGCAGTACATGTTTCATTAATAAATGAACACACTATGGAAGCTGACTGCAAAATACAGGTGGAGGAGGGTAGGGGGGAATAAATGGTGAAGGATGGACTTGGAGGGGTGAATATGCAATTTAGTATACAGATGATGTGTTGTAGAATTGTGCACCTGAAACCTGTATAGTTTTGTTAACCAGTGTCACTCCAGTAAATTCAATAAAAGGGAAAAAATATTAGCAAAACAAATGAATAAGGTATTTCTATTACAAAGGAAGAATGAAATGCTGCCAAGTTTATACACAGGAGGGAGAAAGAAGAAAAAAGAAGGCAAGAGAAAGAAAAAAGAAAGAGAAAAGTGTAATTTAAGTAAGGGACTAAAATTCCTAACTGCTTAGAGGCATAATTAACAAGTAGCAAGTGTTGTGAGAAGCAAGGAATGGCATCTGATAGTCTTAGATATTTATCTATTTTGGACAGTTTGAGAGAAAATAGGATTATAAAACTTCCTTTAAGCAATTCAGTGATTATAAAGTTTAAGGCAGTCATTCCAATGCCTGATACGAAGTTAGCTCTACACAACTATCTATGAAACAATTAGATTTAGAACCATGAAAATTTAGTAGAAATTTAATAATTCTTAATGTTATTCAAATCACAAGACAAGATTGTGCCTCAGATTCATTTAGCAAGTTTTCTCATTGTGATTTAGACCTGATTAAAAAAAATAAGTAAAATTGTGTATTTTTACTTGTTCTACTAAACCAACATTTGAAGAAAAAAATAGCTAATAAATAACACTGGGAGGGTATTATGTGGGTTGTGTATATATGTCAAAGAGATAAGATATACTAGTAAATATCTTACAGTTCAAAGATGGTATGGATTGAGGTTTTATCATATGAGGATTCATGAAAGTTTTATACTAACTGGCAATGTTAAGTCCTATAGTTTTGTCTTTCAAATTCATTGTTGATGGTTATTGATAAAAAAATAAGTATCAGCTGAAATGTTTAGAGTATGCGAAAATATCACTTGTATTTATAGATAGTGCAATGTTCCAAAAAATTTTGGGCTATGCTTCATAGATTATAGAATTACTCTTTGTAAATATCCTATATAATAAAAGCATAGTATGCAAATTGCCCCCTCGACCTGGAGTTCATTCGGGAGTTTGACCAGGGGGCGGGGCCGGCCAGGGGAAGGGAGGGAAGCCCTGGCCTGCGGCTGTGGCGGTGGTGGCAGGTGACTGGGGGAAGGGAGGGAGGCCCCAGCTGGCAGCTGGCAGCAGGCAGCCTCTAGGGACCCTACCAATGCATGAATTTCCTGCACTGGGCCTCTAGTGTATATATATAAAAGCCTAAGTGACCAGCTGGTAGCTATGACATGCACTGACCACCAGGAGGCAGACACTCAACGCAGGAGCTGCCGAGCAACAGCAACTTTGTAGAGTGCCCTCTTGCACTCGGGGGATGTTGGACTGCCCGTTTCGGCCCAATCCCTGCAGGCCAGGCCATAGGACCCCACCTCTAGTTTCTTAATATTGGTGGAGGATAGTGTTTATAAGTTCTTTTTAGTATTCAAATTGAAACATAAAACTTAAATTACATGTTTTTTCCATCTCAGTCATTATAACTTTTGTATTATTTCTAAGTGAGTGAAATAAGGAAGGGTGAATATTGCCATTTTGCTAAGGAGAAAACGGAAACACAGAACAGTTAAAAATGACTTTGCAAGGTAGAGAGGAAGCCAAGATTAGGAACTAAGTGCCTTATCATGGTATCTTCCTTCTAAATTATCCTGTCATTTTAATTGGGGTGGGGGGTGGGGAGGGGGGTGGCAGTGGCGAGGAGACAGAAAGGTCTCTATTTCCCCAGAGGTATTTGCCAAGATTTTTACTAGATGATTTGTTTTCTGAATGTTGGTCCCAGAGGTCTTCTATGTAGCTCAATATGTTTATTAAGTTTACTTTGATCACATTTTGTAAAAATTATAAGCCTCTCATTACAAGCCCCAGATTGTGCTTCTTGGGCAGTGGTAGAATACTTGATACTTAAAAATCCTTGCTCTAAAAAGGAAAGAAAAATCCTTGATCTAGAAACTGTTTGATAAGAAACTGTTTAAATGCTTTTAAAGATCAGTATATTGATTTTCCTGTCAAATGGTCATTATCATACAAATTTTTGTGACATTTGATACAGATTTTATCAATCTAGCTGTATTATAATAGAGAAAATGATATAATTAGATATGATGACTGTACAACCCTCCCAGTTATGTTCGTGTTTGTTGTGCTAGATCCTGGGCATCTCCTCATATTCAGTATCCTTGATCCCTATATGCGATAAGAATTCAAGCGTATTAATATGTATATATGAAAAAATCTCTTCCCTCCAAATTTTGTAATGCTAGAACCATTTAAAAATACCTTTTCAACATTGAAAGTACTGTTTAACTTATTAAAAAACATTTAATTTATCAGAGACTATTCTAAGTAAAACATTTATTAATAATGCATTAAACCCACAAAGGGGTTTCTTTAGAATTTCCAAATATGGGAAAGGATTAAGAAGAAAAAGATTGTGAGTTTCTTTGCTTGCTTAGTATCTAATACTCCTATAATTATATCATTTTATGATAATTGGACATTTTACTCTGTCCTTTTAAAAAAATTCACAGGTGAATCTGTACCAGAATACCAGATGGCTTTTCAGACAGAAGTTGGAAACCATCCCACTTTTGAAGATATGCAGGTTCTGGTGTCTAGGGAAAAACAGAGACCGAAGTTCCCAGAAGCTTGGAAAGAAAATAGCCTGGTAAAAAAAACTAAATTATTAAAAACATGACTTAATGACTATGTTTTAATGTTGTTTGAAGCAAAAAAAGACTGTTAATAATGTTAATAGTTTTATAGACTTGTCTAATGCCAAAAATCCAACCTACTTGATTTTATTTTTAAATCAACTTACTTGATTTTTGTTGTTATGTGTTTTAAAATTTTTCAGTATAAAAAGTCCCCCTTTTTGGTTCAGTTTCAGTTTTTTCCAAGTATAAAATATTATTTAAAGAGACTATTATGTGTTGTTCATCAGATTGGGTAACAACTGGAATAATTAACAAGTTAATATTTGAAACGTTATTGAAATTCCATCTTACTCTCTTGAGAATGGTACTAAAAGTGTTAATTAGTGCAGACTTACCAATTCAGTGGCTAAGGGAAATTTAAGCTGCACCAAAAAGAAAGCAAGGTACAGCCTGTAAATACTGCATATTAAATGCAGCTCACAACATTGAAATATCTTCAGAGGCTCCTATCATTTCAGTAAATTATTGCCATGGTACTAAAAACATCTTACAAACATTTACATACACACACATACCCACTCCCTGTCTCATATAAGTTTTTTACATAAGTGGGAGTATCTCATTATTTACTATCATTTCTGAAGCTTTATTCTTTTAATATGGACAGTTTTCATGTCAGTACATATAGATGTTTCTCTTTATCCCCATTTGACAGTATGCCATTGTGTGCTATATCATAATTACCCCTTATTGATGACAGTACCCTGGATTTCATATTTTAAACAGTTTTTTGAAAGAATTATAGTTATGCTTATGCATAGTAAACGAAACCCAATTAAATAGAAGGGTATAAAAAAGAAAATGGAAAAGACTACCCGTCCCCACCACCATTCTTCAAAAATAACTCTCATTAACATTGTTCTGCAGTTTTTGTTTTTGTTTTTGTTTTTATTTTATTTATTTATTTATTTTTTTGTTTTTAATTTTCTCTTCTGGAAGTTACCATTATAATGCTGCTATATTTATTCTTATTTCTTTTTTTAAAATAAGTCTTTATTCAGATTATTACAGTTGTTCCCTCTTTTTTCTCCCCCGTATCTCCCCTCCACCCAGTTCCCACCCTACCCCAATGCCC
>NW_005871051.1:7182427-7210197 GCF_000147115.1 Myotis lucifugus
GATGAACTGCTTTAGCTTGTTCTTTTTTTTTTTTTTTTTAAATAAATCTTTATTGTTCATATTATTACAGATGTTCCTCTTTTTTCCCCCCATAGCTCCCCTCCACCTGGTTCCCAACCTAACCCATGCCCTTACCCCCTGCCACTGTCCTCATCCATAGGTGTAAGATTTTTGTCCAAACTCTTCCCGCACCCTTCACACTCCCTTCCCCCTGAGAATTGTCAGTCCACTCCCTTTCTATGCCCCCACTTCTATTATATTCACCAGTTTATTCTGTTCATCAGATTTTTTTTATTGACTTAATTTTTAGATTCACTTGTTGATAGATATGTATTTGTTGTCCCTTTGTTGTTCCTAATTTTTATCTTGACCTTTTTCTTCTTCCTCTTTTTAAAGAATAACCTTCAGCATTTCATATAATCCTGATTTGGTGGTGATGAACTCCTTTAGCTTTTTCTTCTCTGTGAAGCTTTTTATCTGACCTTCAATTCTAAATGATATCTTTGCTGGGTAGAGTAATCTTGGTTGTAGGTTCTTACTATTCATCACTTTGAATATTTCTTGCCACTCCCTTCTGGCCTGCATGGTTTCTGTTGAGAAATCGGCTGACAGTCGTATGGGTACTCCCTTGTAGATAACTGTTTTTCTCTTGCTGCTTTTAAGATTCTCTCTTTGTCTTTTGCTCTTGGCATTTTAATTATGATGTGTCTTGGTGTGGTCCTCTTTGGATTCCTTTTGTGTGGGGTTCTCTTCGCTTCCTGAACTTGTAAGTCTATTTCTTTCACCAGGTAGGGGAACTTTTCTGTCATTATTTCTTCTAATAAGCTTTCAATATCTTGCTCTCTCTCTTCTTCTGGCACCCCTATAATTCAGATGTTGATACGTTTGAAGTTGTCCCAGAGGCTCCTTACACTATCTTCATATTTTTGGATTCTTTTTTCTTTCTGCTTTTCCGGTTGGGTGTTTTTTGCTTCTTCATATTTCAAATCTTTGACTTGATTCTTGGGATCCTCTAGTCTTCTGTTGGATCTCTGTATATTATTCTTTATTTCAGTCAGTGTATGCTTAATTTCTGACTGGTCCTTTTCCATTTTTTTTGCATTCTCATTAAGATACTTGAAGGTCTCACTAAGTTCCTCGGAGGTTTGTAGAAGATTCTTGAGTAACCTTATAACTGTGGTTTTGAACTCTAAATCCAGTAATTTGCTTTCCTCCATTTCTTTCATTTGTGACATGTTTCTTTGTGTCCGCATTTTGGCTGCTTCCCTATGTTGATAGAGTGGCTTTGTGTGGTAGGTGTCCTATTGGGCCCAGTGGCTCAGCCTCCCCAATCGCCTGAGGTAGACACTCTTGGTGCACCCCTTTGTGGGCTGGGTGTACAGTCTTGTTGTAGTTAAGCCTTGATTGCTGTTGGTATCCCTGGGAGGAAATGACCTCCAGGCCAATTGATTGCAAGGACCCGCTGTGTCTATAGTGGAAGAACTGCTGTGCTGGAGACACCCTTATGGGGCAGGACTTGCTTCAGTGGGGCTTTGGTGCTCACTGAGTCTGCCCCCTGAGTGTGTCTCTTACGGATCTGAAGAGTTGTAAGCTGGTGTGGTCTCACTCTGACCACTGGGTACACTGGCTCTTGGATCTCCAAGGAGGTGCAAAGTCAGCCTCTGCCTGAGGCCACCCAGCAGGAGCTACAGAGATATCTGCTGATTCCTCCTCTTTGTTTGGGGTTTGGAGGTGCCCCAATAAGGCACAGCTGTGAAGCAATGCAGGCTGCTGAGGAGCCTTAGGCCTTCTTTTGGAAGCTCTGGGGTTCTCTGACCCAGCTACAGTTTGACAGGTTTTTAGGTGGAGAAAGGCTAGGCCATTTGTATGCAAAAGCCTCTGTTCACAGCTTGGGTGGGGTTGTAAATTGGGTGGGGCGGGGTTTCAGGGAATCACGGGGTAGTGCAAACAGCAATGGTTGCCCATAGACCCTGCCCCGGATAGGTCCCAGGGTCTCTGTGTCCTGTGGCCCCGTTGCAGGAACAATGAATGCTGTGAGCACCTCAGAGAAAGCCGCCCGCGTGGTCCGGTCAATGCCAGACAGTCCAGTTTCTCCCCCTATGAGTCTGGGTCCCCAGAGACTTGCCCGGAACTGGAGTTCAGAGCCGTGGGGAGCTTGAGACTCCCTCCGGACTGAAGAAGAACTCAGTTGCCAGCCCTTTCCGCGTGCCTCCGTACTTCTGCACTTTACTTCCGCACCTCCTCTGAGTCTCAGTTTGCTTTTCTTTTTCCTTCTAGCTGTAGAATTTTCACTCAGCCAGTCTTCCTGTGGTTCTGGATGATGTCCGTTTTGTCTTTTAGTTGTATTTCTGAAGTGGCTGTGCGAGGCAGCAATTTCAGGTGTTTACCTATGCCGCTATCTTGGTTTCTCGCATTCATGAATTTTTTGAAGTTCCTTTTTAAATAATGTGTGTTAGTTATGTACATGGGTAGTAAACATTATGAATCCTTGCACATTAAAAAATGTTTCTATCTTGTTCTCACATTTGAGTAATAATTTGGCTAGGTAATAGTTTCAAGATCAAAATCATTTCCTCACAACTTTGAAACCACTACTCACTTGTCCTCTAGCATCCAGATGTGTTAATGAGAATTCCAGCACCAACTAGTATCATTCAATTGCTTTTTGTTTTATTCTCTTATTTTCTTTTCTCTATAAGCTTTTAAGCCTTTTACTTCATCATTGAAATTATGTAGGCATGGATCTTTTCACACCTTTCGCTTTATACTGGACAGGTTTTCAGCTTGAAAATTCGGAAGTTCCTTCAATTCAGAGGAATTTTTTTATATTATTAAAAAAATTATTTCCTCTTATTTCTTCCTTATGGAATTCTCATTAGACAAATATTGGACCACCTGACATTTAGGTCTCAGTTCTTTTCCTTGCATTTTTCAATTTTTTGTTGTTGTAAATTGTTTAAATTAACTCAGCTTTACCTTTGAAATCATTCATTTGTTTTCACCTTTTCCATTCTACTTGTTATCTGTTCATTAAAATTTTACTTTCCACAGTCATACGTATAATTTCTAGATATTTTTATTGTTTGCTTTTTTCCAGAGCAATCTGTTCTTGTTTTAAGACTATAATAGGAATTTTATTATTTCTGAGGGTGTACATTTGAATTTTTGACACTTTACGCAGTTTTCTTGATGTATAATTAAAGAACAAAAATGAAAACATTTTAATTATGTAATTTAAATCTTTTTACTATGTATTTTCACATTTTAATTTTAGGTTGTCTTGGTAGGATTAGAATATTTTCATTCTGGCCCTGTCTGGTTTGGCTCAGTGGCTAGAGCTTTGGCCTGCAGTCTGAAGGGTCCTGGGTTCGATTCTGGTAAAGGGCACATGCTTTGGTCGTGGGCTTGGTCCCCAGTGGGAGGGCGTGCAGGAGGCAACCGAACATGATTCTCTCTTATCATTGGTGTTTCTGTCTCTCTCCCCCTCTTCCTGCCTCTCTGAAATCAATTAAAAAAATTTTTTTAAAAGAATATTTTCATTCTGGATCATGACTTATATGGGGTGTTGGCACATCAGAGAGAGGCTAGAGTAGGGGTGGGCAAACTTTTTGACTCTAGGGCCATAATGGGTTCTTAAACTGGACCGGAGGGCCGGAACAAAAGCATGGATGGAGTGTTTGTGTGAACTAATATAAATTCAAAGTAAACATCATTACATAAAAGGGTACAGTCTTTTTTTTTTTTTTAGTTTTATTCATTTCAAACGGGCCGGATCCAGCCCACGGGCCGTAGTTTGCCCACGGCTGGGCTAGAGAGATGTTATATGTTTCCATACAGATTTAGATTAAATATTTTCTCCATTGGTCATCTTTGTCAGTTGATTATCTTCAAGGAAGGCTTCTGCTTCAAATGAGATTGCAATTTTCTTCAAGTATGAGGGAATTAAAGACCTATTGCCAATCACGTATGCCTAAGATTGCTTCCAAACTGGAGTCCTGCTATGGGAAGTGGGACAGATCTTAAAGAGGTCCCTGGCAGCAGGTGAGAGGCTGAATCCTTTACAGCCTCACAGTAGAGCACCCCTCAAAGAAAAAAATCTTGTGAAATTTTACCTCATCAAATACTTTATCTTCCTTAACTTGTTTATTTCACCAGAGAAATTGGACTCTGATTTTGAAGTATTTCTTGGCAACCCTACCATTATGGGATATGCATCATATGCATATTTACTTGAAAACTTTTTACTCCAAATTTAGACTAGGTTTCTAAGTAAGGGATGAAGTAATTCTTGGTTCACTTCCAATGAATCCATTTAATGTGTTACAGTCTGTAGATCTGCCTATCTGCAGTGACAATCCAGTACTAGAGTTATATAGCAAGTGCATGATTTATAAAAATAGAGAGGAATTCCCCTGTGTGGAAAAGAAAACACCTTTGCTTCATAGTTGCATTGAAATAAAAACACACACATTTTTATAGTAACAAAACTCAGACTCTTGCCAGAACCGGTTTGGCTCAGTGGATAGAGCGTCGGCCTGCGGACTCAAGGGTCCCAGGTTCGATTCCGGTCAAGGGCATGTACCTTGGTTGCAGGCACATCCCCAGTGCGGGGCGTGCAGGAGGCAGCTGATCAATGATTCTCTCTCATCGATGTTTCTAACTCTCTATCCCTCTCCCTTCCTCTCTGTAGAAAATCAATAAAACATATTTAAAAAAAAAAAAAAAGCCAAAACCGGTTTGGATGAATGTAAAAACTAGTTTTAAAAACTACCAGAGACCCAAGCATAGTTCAGTCAGTAATTGGGGGAAGAATAATTTTCTGATGAAAATGAAAGTATAGAAAATACTTTCTGAGAAAACTATATGAAAATGTTAGCTATAGTTACCACTGAATCTCTCTCCCTTCCTCTCTGTAAAAAAATCAATAAAATATATTTAAAAAAAAAAAAAAAAAAACTTAGACGCTTTCAAATATTAATGAATGTAAAAACTAGTTTTAAAAACTACCAGAGACCCAAGCATAGTTCAGTCAGTAATTGGGGGAAGAATAATTTTCTGATGAAAATGAAAGTATAGAAAATACTTTCTGAGAAAACTATATGAAAATGTTAGCTATAGTTACCACTGAATATTAGATTTATGAATAACTTTTCCCCCTATACTTTTAGAATTTATAGTAAAAATGAACTATTGTAACAATCACACAGATAGTTTAAGGCTGCTTTTTATGTTAAAATATTTTAAATTAGGAAAATAAAAAATTATAGGTCCTAGTTTTTTAAATAACTTTTTCTTTCATATGTAAAACAATAAAAATATTTATTTAACAAAAGAATATTAGTTCCAGTTTTATAGTAAGAGTACCAGCTCAGTTAAAGGCCTGGTTTCAAATCTTGGCTCTACTTACTAGTGATAAATTAAAAGAAGATCTATTTTTACTTATCACATTAACAAAGTGTTGGTGATGGGAAAGCAGATACTTTTTTTGTTGTTGGGAGTGCCATCAATTTGGAGGGTAATCTGACAATAACAAATTTTAAATGTATTTTACCCTTTGATCCAGCAATAATAATCTCCAGGAATTTGTTCCTCAACTGCACTTACACACATGTAGAAAAATGCATGTGTAAGATGTTCAATGCAATGTCATTTATACCAGCAAAAACTGGAAACTATCTATCCTCTTATAAGGATCAGGCTAAAAACTTATGATATAATGGATACTATGCAGCATTAAAAGAATTAGGAAGATGTATATGTTCCTGATTGCTAAATAAAAGTAGTATGGCTAAGTGAGTATAGTAATTCTCATTTGTATGTTAGAAACAAATATTAAAAAACATGTAGCCTTGTAATGCATAGAGCTTGCTCTTATGTATATTTCTTCAAGGAGTTAAGTTAAAGCTTCCATGCTTACTTGCTACTCACCATTTGAGAAATGTGACCCTTTATAAATCTCTGAAGTCTAAAAAGTTTTATTATAGTTATGTAAAATATTTGTTAAAGAAAAATATTTTTATCCTACTTCATATCATTAAAAACTCAATACTTTTTTCGTTAAAGATACACTGTTTGACATGTGCTTTTTTACAGGCAGTGAGGTCACTCAAGGAGACAATCGAAGACTGTTGGGACCAGGATGCAGAGGCTCGGCTTACTGCACAGTGTGCTGAGGAGAGGATGGCTGAACTTATGATGATATGGGAAAGAAACAAATCCGTGAGCCCAACAGTCAATCCGATGTCTACTGCAATGCAGAATGAGCGGTAAGACCCACAGGGATTGGCACCCATCAGTCAGTATTGAAAACTGAGACCAAACAGAATAGGAAATAAACATTTTTATCAGTATAATAGTGCAGTGATTAATCCAATCTAAAGTCAAAATTTTTCTTTCAATATTCCTGCTATTTTACTGAAGATTTTTGATATAAATGCAAGATGGAATCTGTGGGGTTTTTAGTATCTTAAAGATACAGTAAAAGAGGTTAGTTTTTCTCTATTAATGCTCCAACTTCCCTACAATAATAAAGGTAAAACATTTTTGTAGTTCCAAAAGTTTATAAGCACTTCCTCAGATATTATATTTATTCTTTGTTATTAATCCTCCTGTCCCTGCTGTTTGTTTGTTTGTTTAATGAAAATGGAATATGATCTTGCCTACATATTGAACCTGTTTCATTGGAGACTATTATTTCCAGACTTCTTATCCAATGTTCTTTCTTATAGAATATACTACTACTACTTTTATAGGAGAACAGTTCATAAGGTCTTTCTATCCCATCATGAACATTATTTTATACTTGTGTTTTTGTTAGAGCTATGGTGTTTGGTTCTAAATAAAAGGGCTATTTATTTATTTATTTATTTATGCAAAGGTGGAAATTTATTGAAGAACAGGTACAGACTCCCACGTGGGGAAGAGGAAAGAATCTCATAGCACAGACTCGCACGTGGGGAGTGGGAGAGTCCCCTAAAAGGGCTTATTAAAAGATTCCTAAAACTTGGAACTTTCAGACTATATCACCTGTGTTTCTTTGTTTCACGTTTGGGGAAAAGTATTCTCACAAATTTGTCATTTTATCTAATATATGTTAAAAATGTTTAGAGAGGCATCAAGGAAAAAGTTACCAGAGAAAATTGAGATAAAAGTATACTTGAGGCCCTGGCAGGGTAGTTCAGTTGGTTAGAGCATCGTCCTGATAAGCCAGGGTTGCAGGTTTGATCTCCTGGTCAAGGCCCAAACAAAACAAGGAACCAATGAATGCATAAATGGGTGGAACAACAAATCTCTCTCTTCCCCTCTCTCTCTCTTTTTCCCCTCCCTTCTTCCCTCTCTCCCTCCCTCTCACCCTCCTCCCTTCTCTCCCTTCCCCTTCCCCTTCTTTCTAAAAAAGCAATCAATAAATAAAAAAATACACCTGATTCTTGAATAATTTTCTGTGCTCTTTTCTATTCCAATTTTAAGAGCAATTTGAATAGGCCTCAAATTGGGTTTACACTACTTATAATTAGGTAAATTAACTTCAGCATATAAACCCTTATGCTTTATATATCAGCCAGTCAAGGAAGGTCGAGACTAGCAATTCTAAGCATACATTTTCTCACTTTGTACATACCTAAAGGTAGATAATCTGCTTTCTTCTCACCTTACCTTTGTCTTATCTGTGTGCTCTAGTATGCTGTTTGTCTCTCTCTCAAGAGTCAGCTACTTTTAAGTGTTTTTGAACTTTTCTTGAATTGTAAGAAGAAACCCTTGATGCTCCCCTTTGCTTTGCCATTTTTTTTGCCTTCTGTGTCATTTAGTTCTACTCCTTACATGCGTTCTCTCATGCCCTGTCACTTCTAAGTAGTTTCCCCTAAATAGAAGTTCATGCCATCATATTCTACTCTAGGTTTCATTGTATTGACTCTTACCCTCCATACCTCCTAGACTTCCTTTTCTTTTTCTTTTTATTTATTTATTTATTTATTTATTTATTTATTTATTAAAATTAAATCTTTATTTTTCAGATTATTACATTTGTTCCTCTTTTTTCCCCCCATAACTCCCCTCCTCCCAGTTCCCGCCCCACCCTCCGCCCTCACTCCCCACCCACTGTCCTCATCCATAGGTGCACGATTTTTGTCCAGTCTCTTCCCGCGTCTCCCACTCTCCTTCCCCCCCCAAGAATAGTCAGTCCATTCCCTTTTTATGTCCTTGATTCTATTATAATAACCAGTTCATTCTGTACATCAGATTATTTATTCACTTGATTCTTAGATTCACTTGTTGATAGATGCATGTTTGTTGTTCATAATTTGTATCTTTACCTTTTTCTTCTTCTTCCTCTCCTTAAAGGATACCTTTCAGCATTTCGTATAATACTGGTTTAGTGGTGATGAACTCCTTTAGCTTTTCCTTATCTGTGAAGCTCTTTATCTGACCTTCAATTCTAAATGATATCTTTGCTGGGTAGAGTAATCTTGGTTGTCGGTTCTTACTATTCATCACTTTGAATATTTCTTGCCACTCCCTTCTGGCCTGCATGGTTTCTGTTGAGAAATCGGCTGACAGTCGTATGGGTACTCCCTTGTAGATAACTGTTTTTCTCTTGCTGCTTTTAAGATTCTCTCTTTGTCTTTTGCCCTTGGCATTTTAATTATGATGTGTCTTGGTGTGGTCCTCTTTGGATTCCTTTTGTTTGGGGTTCTCTGCGCTTCTTGGACCTGTAAGTCCATTTCTTTCACCAGGTGGAGGAAGTTTTCTGTCATTATTTCTTCAAATAGGTTTTCAATATCTTGCTGTCTCTCATCTTCTGGCACCCCTATAATTCTGATGTTTGTATGCTTGAAACTGTCCCAGAGGCTCCTTACACTATCTTCATATTTTCGGATTCTTTTTTCATTTTGCTTTTCCGGTTGGGTGTTTTTTGCTTCTTCGCATTTCAAATCTTTGACTTGATTCCTGCGCTCCTCTGGTCTGCTGTTGGGTGTCTGTATAATATTCTTTATTTCAGTCAGTGTATGCTTAATTTCTAGTTGGTCCTTTATCACAACATCGAGGGTCTCATTAGATTTCTTGAGGATCTCATCAAGTTTATCGGCAGTTTCTAGAAAATTATTGAAAGACCTTAAAAGTGCGTTTTTTAGCTCTATATCCTCCATTTCTGTCATGTTTCTTTGTCTCCGCATTTTTTATGCTTTCTTGGTGCACCCCCTTGTGGTCTTTGTGCGCAGTCTTGTTGTAGTTAAGCCTTGGTTTTTGTCGGCAACACTGGGGGTGAATTGACCTTCAGGCTAACTGGCTATGAGAGTCAGCTGTGTCTGCAGTGGGAGAGCTTCTGTGCTGGATCTCTAGGGCGGTGCTAGTCTAGCGTTTGCCTAAGGCTATCCAGCAAATGCCTCTGTGCAGGGCTTGGGCGGGGCGGGTCCCCGGGGATCTACAGGGCGGGCGGAGCGAGCAGTTATGGCTGCTCTCAGATCCGTCCCCAGGGGCTCTGCCTCTCAGAGTCCCAGGAAAGAAAGCTGCATTCGAGTTCCGACCAAAGCCAGACAGTCCCGCTTCTCCTGTTTGAGTCTGGGTCCCAAGAGACTCGCCCGGATCTGGAGCTCAGAGTCTGAAACTCCCTCCCGATTGAAAACAACAACCGCGCCCTTCGCCGCCGGCCCGCTCCACATGCACTCCGCACCTTAGTATTTCACTTTCGCACTGCGCCTCCTCTGAGTCTCGGTATGGATTTCTCTTTCCTTCTAGTTGTAGGATTTCCACTCAGCCAGCTTTCCTGTGGTTCTGGGTGATGTCCGTTACGTCTTTTAGTTGTATTTTTGAAGTGGTTGTTCAAGGCAGCAAACTCCAGCGTTAACCTATGCCGCCATCTTGGTTTCTCCTAGACTTCCTTTTCTTGTTCAGTACAACACCTTTTTACTTCTCCCCTTCCTGTCACTCCCCTCACAAACTCATCAGTCTTTCTTTGTAGTACTTCCTCCTTTAGCTGTTGCTTTTCTCCTACAACACTTGTATCTATTAATGTTCCCAATGTTTATACTTTTATTATTAAAGCTACCCCTGGTTTTTTTATTTTAAATAACATACACACATTACAGTGATGCTCAAGAACCATCACTCTCAAGGTGTGATGATGACTGAAGAACCCTTGATAACGAGAACATTTCTGAATCTTTGATCATTTATCTGAGTGTCACATTAATACTCTAGGACAGTGATGGCGAACCTATGACACGTGTGTCAGAGGTGACACTCGAACTCATTTTTTTCGTTGATTTTTCTTTGTTAAATGGCATTTAAATATATAAAATAAATATCAAAAATATAAATCTTTGCTTTACTATGGTTGCAAATATAAAAAAAAATTCTATATGTGACACGGCACCAGAGTTAAGTTAGGGTTTTTCAAAATGCTGACACGCCGAGCTCAAAAGGTTCGCCATCACTGCTCTAGGATCTAGGGCTTTCATTGATATGGCTCAGTCTACCCCAAGGAATACATTCTATTACTAGGCTAAGCCTCCTCATAGAAGCATTTTGGAACAACCTATTAGTTGTTGCTGTTTGGTCATTAGAACTTAACTGGTAACATATTCGTAGAGTAGCCACTATCTATCTAGAATTGTGATAGCACAAAGGAAACATATGCCATGGTTCCTCCTTTCATGAAACTTTGTTGAGCACATATACAATTGATAAAGATAATTTGGTAATGTTTTAAAACTATAGGAGAGATTTTTTTTAAAGATGTTTTTATTGATTTCAGAGAGGAAGGGAGAGGGATAGAGAGAGAAACATCAATGATGAGAGAGAATCATTGATAGGCTGCCTCCTGCATGCCCCCAGCTGGGGACCGAGCCCACAACCCAGGCATGTGTCCTTGGCTGGAATCGAACCCAGGACCCTTCAGTCCACAAGCCGACGCTCTATCCACTGAGCCAAACCAGCCAGGGCTAGGAGAGATTTTATAAGCCAAAGTAATGAACACCCATAAAAATCATATCTAGATCCACATAGGTTTTTCAGTAGGCTCAAATAATATAAAGCATTTAGTAAGTTATTGACAATTGATTATTTGATTAGAATTTTTAAATAACTTTGAGAATGATGTGGGTTAGAAATAAAATAAAAAGCAGTTTATACTTTAAAAACAGATGTTAGATGTGGAGAACCAGTTTGTTATAAATGTACATTCTCAATGTGGCACTTTTTTCTTTCTTTAAGCAACCTGTCACACAGTAGGCGTGTGCCAAAGATTGGCCCTTATCCAGATTATTCTTCTTCCTCATACATTGAAGACTCTATCCATCACACTGACAGCATTGTGAAGAATATTTCCTCTGAGCATTCGATGTCTAGCACACCTTTGACCACAGGGGAAAAGAACCGAAACTCAATTAACTACGAACGACAGCAAGCACAAGCTCGAATTCCTAGCCCTGAAACAAGTGTCACCAGCCTGTCCACCAACACAACCACCACCAACACCACTGGCCTCACTCCCAGCACTGGCATGACCACTATATCGGAGATGCCATACCCAGATGAAACAAATCTTCATGCCACCAATGTTTCACAGCCAATTGGGCCAACCCCTGTCTGCTTACAGTTGACAGAAGAAGACTTGGAGACCAACAAGCTAGACCCTAAAGAAGTTGATAAGAACCTCAAAGAAAGTTCTGATGAGAATCTCATGGAGCATTCTCTTAAGCAGTTCAGTGGGCCAGACCCACTGAGCAGTACCAGTTCTAGCTTGCTTTACCCACTAATAAAGCTTGCAGTAGAAGTCACTGGGCAGCAGGATTTCACACAGGCTGTTAATGGCCAAGCATGTTTAATTCCTGATGTCCCACCTGCTCAGCTCTATCCTCTCCCCAAGCAACAGAACCTTCCCAAGAGACCTACTAGTTTGCCTTTAAACACCAAAAATTCAACAAAGGAGCCCCGGCTGAAATTTGGCAGCAAGCACAAATCAAACTTGAAACAAGTAGAAACTGGAGTTGCCAAGATGAACACCATCAATGCTGTAGAACCTCATGTGGTTACGGTTACCATGAATGGGGTGGCAGGTAGAAATCACAACGTTAACTCCCATGCTGCCACTGCTCAGTATGCGAATGGGGCAATACCATCTGGCCAGACAGCCAACACAGTGGCACATAGGGCCCAAGAAATGCTGCAGAATCAGTTCATTGGTGAGGACACCAGGCTGAATATTAATTCCAGTCCTGATGAGCATGAACCTTTATTGAGGCGAGAGCAACAGGCTGGCCATGATGAAGGTGTTCTGGATCGTCTTGTGGACAGGAGGGAACGGCCGCTGGAAGGTGGCCGAACTAATTCCAATAACAACAACAGTAATCCATGTTTAGAGCAAGATGTTCTTACACAGGGTGTTCCAAGCACAGTTGTAGATCCTGGACCATCAAAACCCAGAAGAGCACAGAGACCTAATTCTTTAGATCTTTCAGCCACAAATATCCTTGATGGCAGCGGTTTGCAATGTAAGTGAGGGGGTTGTGTAATCTCTCCTGCTTGTCTTTTGGGACCATTTAAGTAACTACTTAGAATCAGATTGTGTTTCAACTAACAATTATCTAGTTTTGTACTTTCAGAAATAAGCCATTTGGCTGGACCTAAAAAGTAATTAGACTATTGTAAAGGAAAACTTTTTTTTGTTATTGATAATTAAAAAATCAGTGTCACAATAGAATAATTACCAATTCAATGTGTGTCTTAAGTAGCTACTAGTTTATAATGCAACTCATATTTGCTGTGAATGATTAAGATTAAATAAATATCAGTTTAAAACCTCCAAGTAAAATGATGCCAGTACAACTTTTGAAAGTTTGTTGAGCATATTAATATCTATTATATACACATTTAGATTTTATCAGACTTAATAAATCTTGAGAGTCCAGAGAGAATTCAGAAAAGTCACTATAAAGTTGCTCTTGGTTTTTTAGTGTCATTTTTTTCAAGAGTTATGTATTGAGTCTCCCACATGCCTACAGCATTGTGCTATGGGCCCCCTAACAATTTAAACAAATAACTTAAACAACTTGATACTTAGTTGCTGGCCCTAAAAGGATTATAACACAAAACAAGAGAGCTCACCAAAATCTTTAACAGTCATCATTTACAAAATAATTTCTCTTTTAGACCAACAGCACTTAAGAAAAACAAAGTCACGTTTTATGGTTGTCAAAGACTACAAAATGGGCTGAAAGGGATTTAGCTCTCAAAAATCAATCAGTAGAATCTAGCCCGTGCTTGAGTGGTTTCTATTGTAGACCACTTGACCTATGGCAGGGCTCCATGTCAGTAAAGTGTTTTGTCATGTATGGGGAATTACTAGAAAATTTGTATTCTAGGATTTCTGTCATTCTTCTGTAAACTGTCATGTGCCAGTGCCTTTATAATTTGATTCACTTTGAACATTAAATAGAATGATTAAATGCATTTTGCTAAGTTAGGATTGATACCAGTAACCAAAGGATTTGAGAATGCAGCTAAGAACTTTGCATTTTCTCCTCTGTTTTTGCTTTTAGTGGTTTTTAAATATTTTCTTCCTTGTCCTATAGAATAATTCAATTATAAAAACATTAGGCTTAAAGAGCCTCAAAAATAATTTAAGTTTTGCCTCGAAAAATACTGCCTGGAGTCATCAACTTTAAGATATGTCTATTAGCACCTCCTGTAGACATTAGTTTGATCTCTTCTTGAATTGCAACTCTAAGTTTTTACTTTTTTAGTACTTTCTTTATATATAGTTCATTTTTCTGTACTTTTATTTTTAGTAGGTGAGTCAACACAAGATGGCAAATCAGGATCTGGTGAAAAGATCAAGAAACGTGTGAAAACTCCGTATTCTCTTAAGCGGTGGCGCCCCTCCACCTGGGTTATCTCCACTGAACAGCTGGACTGTGAGGTCAACAACAATGGCAGTGACAGGGCAGCCCATTCCAAATCTAGCACCACCGTTTACCTTGCAGACGGAGGCACTGCCACCACCATGGTGTCTAAAGATGTAGGAATGAACTGTCTGTGAAATGTTTTCAAGCCTATGGAGTGAAATTATTTTTCGCATCATTTAAACCTGCAGAAGACGTTTTTTAAAAACTGCTTTATCCTCCTGTCAGTACCCCACCCTTGCAACAGGACTTGCTTTAAATAGATTTCAGCTATGCAGAAAATTTAGCTTATGCTTCCATATTTTTTAATTTTGTTTTTTTAAGTTTTGCACTTTTGTTTAGTCTCACTAAAGTTATATTTGTCTGTTATGACCACAGAATTATATGTGTGTGTATCAAAAGTGGTCTCAAAATATTTTTTTAAGAAAAAAAAGCAAAAACAATGTATTGCTGATAATCAGTTTGAAACAGTTTCTAAAGGTCATTAAAACAGAAGCAAATTAAGACAGATTTGACTTCAGTGGTGTCCGGTATCCATGTTTTATTTCTGGGCACAAGCTAGTTTATTTTATATGTTGATCCGTTCCTAACATATTATCTGTTGGACATTCTTTTCTCTTGTGTTTTGTTTGAATGTGCAATAGTCTGTAGCCACAAATAAGCTTTCTTGTAAGCTCTCTTCCTAACAGAGCACACATTCTTCCATAATATGAACATTTTTCTCCCTCCAACTTTTGTCAGGTTTGTTTTATGACAGTGAATTTTGCAGAAGAGAAAGCAACTACCTGATTTTTTGCTTTCTCTCTCTTTGTGGAAAATGCAGAAACATTGTCTCAAAGGGCTCTAAAGAAGGAACAACCAAAACCTAATTTGAAATGCTATTTCTTTTAACCTTCCAAATCCTAAATGTTTCCTTCCAGGCATTTTAACAAATGTATTTGGTTCTGGTTTTAGAAGTTCATAAGAGAGCATAGAACAAAGTAGAAGAAGTCCTAATATTAGCCATTTTCCATTTTATTTTATTTTTATATGTATGTTATGTTCCATTTTCATTTATTTAAGAAGCACATTTTTATCAGAAAACTTATAGAGCTATACTTATATGGAATTTTTAAGTAGGTAGATGGTTAAGACAATATAGTGTTATATCCTTTATTCTCTAAGTAGGCCACCTTTGACTCAAAATTACATTTCCTGATTAAAATAACTTCAAAAGTAATTCCTAGTTTTGAACCTACAGTGTCTTTTTATCCTCTTCACAAGCAAAGCCTGATGACTGTCTGAAAAAGATTCCTCTCCTCTTCCCGTGACCTGTAACACTGTGGAAAAAAATTGTTTGACTGGCATGCCAAATCCCTGTGGAAGGAAGGGTTGCTGCCAAACCTATCATCTCTGAGCAGACAGAGACTTTCCTCTCTCTTTTCAAAGCTGGGTGTGTGTTTTTTTCACTAATCCTATTTTCATAAATTCTCCTTTTGCCAATTTTTCACATGATTTTTGATATGTGAACAGCATTTGTTATTTACATTATATTCAGAATATACCTTTTAGTGATAACATGTTATGTATCCATCAAGTCATATTGTTTTTAAAGCTTCTTTTGCCTCTTCATTACTCATAATCATTTCTAAAACAACAACCTCTGCATTTTTAAAAATAAAGCACTTTATGTCAAATAAGGGACTGTTTTTTATAAGCACAAATTATTTTCTATCAATTTTCAAACAGCGATGATCTCACTTATTTTTTACAGATTCTCAGAGTACTTAGTACTTATTATCTAATTAAGTTCTGTGATTTCTCTGGGAGATAAAAAGCTAAGAGACAAACAAAAATTCTGAACAATATTTTCTCATTCAGATTCCTCTGTCTTCATCATTTAGCTAAAAACAACCTAAATTTCCCAATTTGACTTGTATCAAATTTCCAAAACACTTGACTTGTATATAAGCCTTTTCTTGTTTGCCATCTGCGATGGTCTTGAGTTGGGTGTTGCAGCACTTACCATTTATTCAGCTAGATGGCTGAGCATAGTTTTGAATTCTTAGAATGAAGATTCTTTTACTAGTGCCCAGGATTTCCACCTTTTGTGTTTTAATGGCCCTTTTCTTGATTCAGACCCTTAACATATTTTTCAGTCTTACAGCATAAAATATTTTTCATCCAGTTAGTCTTTTATAATGTAACAAATTATTTATATCTTTCCCAGGAAATTTTACTTCGTTCCCTTGCCCTTAAATGTCTTTCAATTGTGTTTCAGGGCATTATTTTCAAACATTTGTAGGACATCTTTGAATAAAAATAAACTATAGTCCTTCTTCAGTTGGAGGGTAAGTGACCGTGTGAGGTCTGACTGATTTTTTCCTGACGGAAGAAGAGTTATCCTACATTATACTGTACTTTGTGTTCAAGCCAGTTGATTGTTTTTCAGCATTTTTTGATACTTAGTAATAAAATACTTTTAAAAGTTAACATACCAAATTAAAAGAACTCCTATAGTTTCCCATTTTCCATGATGTTTAAAACAAATAATTTCCTTTCCCCAGTTTGTTTAATAGACTCCTGAAGAAGTAGAAAGTGTAGGTCATTTTAATAAATTTTAAATTAAATTGTACATCAGACTCATTTACTTTTAGGATCTATTTATAATATACAAGCAAACAAAATTACTTAAAATGCTTGTTTGCCAATTTTTTTCATCTAATATTAAAGGTGTCTTAAAGCTAATATTTAACTGCTATCACAACATTTTGCATGTATAAAAACATTTGATTCCTTTTGAATAAAAGGCTATTAATGAAAAAATATTAAATTCATTTTCAGGAGAGTATTACAATCTTAAAAACATTATAATAGGTAATTAAAGAATAATATTAATTCCCTTAACTATTGTCATTATTTGTCAGAACTAAGCCATTGAAAGAACCTGATTTGAATTGTGTTTAGTCAAAAATGACTTAATTATAATTCTTAAAAGTGTTCCCCCTTTAAAAATGTATAATTGGGGGGAAACCCTGATATCAGTGTAAAAAGTTTTGGGAAGGTGCAGGAGTGAAATAATACTAATTGACCATTTGTTGTAAACGGAATGTTGGGATATGCATACACCATCTCTTTTAGTCCTCATAGCAACTATATAAGAATTACAGTTAATATATCCCCTTTACAGATGAGTAAACTGAAGCTAGGAGAAACTAAGTAATTTGCCCAAGGTCCACACCTAGTAATAGGCAAAGATGGATTTTAACTTAGGTTTGCCTGTCTCCACATCTCTCATCCATACCATATTGCCTACACACTATGACAGGATGTATAATGTCCTGACATTTTGTAAGAAATTAGTCATTATGGCTTATATATAAGCCAAACCCAGATACCTTAATGACTTTAAAAGGCAACCATAAGACGACGTGTGGACATATCTATGTTGATTGTGCTTGAGAAGTAATTACTAATTCAAGACAAAATTTAATCCCACCTCTGCCATCATGAATCTTCAAATCACTTCACTCCTAACATCTTTATATTGAAGAACTAAGGAAAAGTGAAGATGGCTTATGGGAACAGACACTTTTTCATAGATTGATTCCATACTTGATTTGGAGAAGTTGATTTAACATAGACTTTTAGTCTAATCAACCCTTTGACTCCACCTTGAAAATTTCTGCTTTTAGTGACTTTGGAAAATGTTACTAATCCAGAAAACGAGTTAAGGGGGATGTAGGAAGGATACAAGGATAATGTCCTAATAAAGCAATTTGTATAGTTTTCTTACATGTATCCACGTGTTCCAGAAAATGTACGTTGGTTCTGAATGTGAAAACAGTTTAAAAAAGGAACACGTAAAATACGTGTTTCAGTGGGAATTATCACAACATTTGGGAAGTATTTTCTTTAAAAGATTTAAAAATTTAGATTCTATAGCCAAATGAAATACCTGGTAGGCTTCAGCTCTTTACTGAACTTTCCATTCCCTGTAAACCTCTTTTCAGAGTCACTTAAAATGGAAAAATATTTCAATAAGCTTTTTGGTGTTTTCTCATATTTATGGAGATGAATAATATTTCATTGGAGGTAGTTAGATTTTAGAACTTGAGATTACTTACATTTCTATACATTTTATAAATTTATGTTGAACTTATTACCAATTAAATGCAGGTTATTACATAACTATTCACAGATTGCTTTATATAATACTTTCTCTTCCAAGCTGACTCCTTAAAGTTACAATCAACATTAGTTGATGGTCTAGATCAGTGACTCTAGAAATTATATAACAGTCCCACGTACGCCCCAGGAGTCTTTTTCAGACTAGGATGTTTCTAAAGATTCATACCTTTTACTGTCAATTTGCTCTTCAGGAGGTAAAATTGCATTTTAACTTTTAGATTCTGAACTATGCAAACTTCAGCCAAAAGTACCCTGCGTGACCCGCTCCTACATATACTTTAGTAAATCTGGCAAATCACAGTTTGAGCTAGTTACTCAAATGTTACTCTCAAAAGAAGGTTTTTCTGTAGGTTCCCAGATTAAACTTACATCAAGGAAGGAAGTCCCAGGGCCCTTTGGTGCACCTACACATTACTTTCCTTCAGTCACCTTAGTTTGTATCTGACTGACTCTATCCCTTGGTTATCTGACTTGTGATCTGTGTCAGGAAAGGGTTTTTTTAAAAAATATTTATTCTGCTTACCTCCTGTTTTTATTTTTTATCCATTTTTCTTATCCAGTAGTTAAAAAAAAATGTTGGTTATCTTCTTCAACATTGTTATTCTTCAATATGCTTCAGGCATCTCATTTAACACCTAAGTCTCAGTTTTTCAGACAAAATTGCTTTAGTTTCTTTAGCATTTTATCCTCAGTCCTATTTCAATAACTATTTATATTTAAGAACACCTAAAATTATATTTTGTTATATTCAAGTTCATTACTCTAGTTAATAGTTCAATAGGATAGAATTGAGAATTAAGATGTTACCATTTGACAATGGATCCAACCATCCGATTGTCAGAAAGTCACTGAGTTCAAGTTTTGTATCTAACATTTTCTCAGTTGCTGAGTTTTATGATTTTATATTCTAATTAGTTACAACTAATGCATACAGAATTGTATATAATTTGCCATTAAAAAATTCTAACCTCTATTACAGCAAGCTTAGCCTTATGATTGAGCCACACAAAACATATATATGTTTTACGTATTTCTTTGTATCAAATATTAAGACACAAAGTGCAACCTTAAGTTTCAAAAGCAAACTCTACAATATCAGGTATTTATGAACATTTTTGCAGACCATTTTTGAAATATTTACCATTGTTTTGCAACGTAGACTAGACAATAACTTTCATTTAACTTTTAAGTGACTGGTTAAATTGAGTGTTTGTGCATGTAAAATTTAGGATTTTATCTCATGGCTGATACATTTGAAAGTAAATACTTAAGAATGTATGCTGTGTATTAAAATTATGCCCAAAATAAATCTATCATGTCTTGAAAATTCCAATTCCGTTATTACTGTGATGTTCGTAGTATTACTATGAAGCATGTGACAGTCATTTTTTAAACTTAACTTGAAACCCAGATTTTAAAATCTGGGTAAGAGAGGAGGAATCTTTAGAAATAAATCACGTCATTAGGATATCCAGTTTATGATTGAATTTTAAAGCAAATAACTTTTAAACTACAACTTGAGGTTGTTTTTTGTTTTGTTTTAAAAGATAATGTGGGTTTAGATTTCAGAAACATCTTCATGTTTAGACTCACTCTATAGACATAATATTACTTAAAAACTCAGGGCCCTTTCATCCCTCTGTACATTGCAAAAGTTCAATTGGTAGTAAACAAGCAATTAGATCCAGTTGAATATTTAAAGTGTTTGTTGTACACACAATTCATTTAATGTTTCATCTTATGATTTGACTTAATTTACATAGAGACAATATCAGATTTCATTAATCATAAAACGTGCCCAGTTCTATAATTACTGAAGAGAAATGGAAACAATCCAACTAGTTGACTACATATTGCAGCATATTTATGTCTAGAGTTGAAGCATCGTCTTCAAACTAATGTCCTTTGGTCAAGTGGTTATCATGATGTGACAAATTATTTTATTTTATATTATTTTTTAATGGGAGAACTTAGTAACATAATTCCTCTGAGATAAAACATTTTTTTCAGGAGGTAAACAGTATAAAACTGTGTTCTAAAAGTGAACTAAAGACTTTATAGCTTTAGTAATAGCTTGGGTGATTTTGAGAAGGTAACCTATGGTAACCTATTGTTAGGTCCACATGGAATTTTTCTTTAAATCAGTTAAGTTCAAGCTCCAAATTGGTATGATGTACACTTAAAATCCTAGCAGTGAAGTTATTTGTAACCAGTCTCTTGTCTCAGGCTCTCCACCTTATTACCAATTCTTGTAAGTATGGTAGGAAAGCATTTTTAAAGAAACTTAATAAGAAAACTAAATTACTAAAAGATGCAATTCAAAGATAAGTTCTGGTTTAACATTGAATTGCTTGGCTTCTGTGGCTTTTCTTTTTCTGGTCACATTTATTTATTTAAACAGTTTTGTATGCCTTGTTGTCATGGAGATTATATTGTATAAGTGTTTGTATAAGCTGGAATCATCCTTAATTTTCTGTTGGTAATTTTTCAGATGAAGATAAGGGGATAATTGTATAATACACTAATGTAGGGTGTTGTAGCTGAAACATGGAGATGTGTAGCTACTATGCTTTTTTCTGAGTAGACAGGAGAAACAAGCTACAGAGTATTCATTTCTGAGGATGCTTTTCTGGAATAAGAAAGGCTGAAAAATATTGTCAATTCCTCAGAACCCTCTTTCTTGTTAACGGGTATCTTTTGTTGGTGTGTTTTGCTCTTACATTACAGATAGAACATCATATATGAATTTATGAATCAGTTCAGTTATTTTGCTTTTGTATAAGCTGTCTGAGACCTTGCTATGCTGTATAAGTTGTGTTTGATGGATCAGTGTATGAAATAAAGCAAATCACTTTTCTTTTGTATTATCTATGGATGCCACTATGAAAGCTGACATTAAGCCACTAAAGAGTTTTCTATGAATAATTGTAAGTAAATGCTTTGCTATATATAAACCTAAATAAAAAGGTTGTATTGATACAGATACATTGGAGAAGGAGATTTTAAGACAGTTCTTTAGGTTTAAAAAAGGCTTGCTGTAAATGGTGCATTATTCCATTTATTAAAGATCATATTAATGACAACAGTAATCGTATCTTTTTTTTTTTAATCCTCAGTTGAGGATATGTATTACTGATTTTAGAGAAAGGTGAAAGGAGAGGGAAGGAGGGAGGGAGGGAAAGAGAGAGAGAGATCCATGCATAAGAGAAACATCAACCAGTGGCCCCCCTGTATTCACCCCCACCAGGGATTGAACCAGCAACCTTTCTGTGCATGGGAGGACACTTCAACCAACTGAGCCACACCAGCCAGGGCAGTAATTGTATCTTTTGATTTTATCATGTCACCGGAAGTTACGATGGTTAGTGTGATATTTTAGGTATTTTACAACTAATATTAAGTGTTCTAATATGACTTTTCATTCAGTATGATACATAAAAAATCACTAACATTACAGTAATAGTTGTATACCTACTATATGCCAGACACTGTTAGTTATTTTATATATGATGTTAATTCTCTCAGTAATCCTACAAAATACATATTACTGTCCCCATTTTATAAATTAAAAAACTGAGGCTCAGAGAAGTTAAATACCTTAAGCCACAGAACTGGTAAAGATGAGATTCTAATGTATTTTCCATTTTGCTTTGAACTACAGTTTTCAAGCTCTGGTTATGGCACAAGAAACTCAAAAATGAAAATGGCTCAGTGGTGGTATCCAAGAACATGAAGCAATTTGAGGTTACTGAAATGCGACCAGGTACAAAAACAACTGTCTCTATTGGTCCAACATTCTGTTTGTGCTTCACACCATTAAATAATCCTTTTAGTTAGATCTTTGTACTTTAGGGGGCCTTATTAAAACAGAATATGAGTTTGTGAAGGCAACACATTGTTTCTGACTCTAGATTAATTCAGTCTATTAACTAAGTGTCCTGGAGTAGAATCCTATGTCAACTCACAGGACAACCATGATTTAAAAGAGTTCTGGACCACTCTTACCTAGATGCCAAGGGAATTTTTGTTTGAGGAAAAGCATGGCCTACTCCCATAGACTCTGTTGTCACCTGAAATAATCTAGTATTTTAGAGATAATAGATCTGGAGTACCTTTTTGGTTTTGATTCACATGCCAAATCTTACAATGTAAGATCATGTTACAGGGTGTCATTGCAATTCTCTACAGAACCCACTACGTAACATTCCAGATGGTAACTAAATGTCCTCAGAGAAAATAGATAACCTGGGAGATAGGCATAACAGTGACCTGCTGGTTGTTTCAATAATGACTGACCACAAGGGACCTTACTCTCGCTGGCACCTATGCCTGTCTGACCCATCTTCCAAGTTTACATCCTTCCCTGCAAAAGGACTAACTTAAGCTAGCGATTAACCTTCCTCTTTACTTGCTAGTGTTTTTCAAATTAAAGGCCAAGTTCTATAAGTGGACAACTTTCATTTTGTTGGTATAATTATTCACTTTCTTGAAATTGAATCTTCACTGCTGTATCGATACCAAAAAGTATGATATGATTCCCCCCAAGAACTTAAATCATCTTGTGGAAGGGAGAAGGCCTATCCAGGAAATGGTTACATCCCAGCAAGATGATATGCATGTGCTCAAAGAAGTGGTAAGCTATATGTTCAATATGTGTTTGAAGAGCCAGGGAAGACTGCAGTGAGAAAATGATTACTGAGCAGGGTCTTGAAAGGACAGGTGGGATTTCAATAGGAAAAGTGAAGGCAGGATATTTGAAGTGACCAGAGATAAGGGAGAATAGGGACTGGAAATAAAGTAGAACAAGTAGATCCAAACAGACAAAACTATTTTTTAAAAACAGAATATGATTATATTTAACGCACAACCTTATATTTGATACAACCAAAAAGTAAAACACCAGAGTAAAATAGTAACAAAAAACATGGTATAGCGTTTGCAATGCATGAGAAATGGTTAACATCTTTAGTTATAAACAAGCTCTTAAAATCCAGTGACACTATAATGATGCAAGGAAGCTGGAAAAAATGAAATGAAAAAGTACAAGTGATGATTAAGCAGTGAGCATATATGATTTTGCTGAGCAGTGATGGAGAATAACTTCTCTGCAGTGTCAGTGAGCAGAATAAAGACAATGACACCTAATAGTGTACAGCTTTGAACAGTGTTGTGCAGTTTGAAGTCTCAAACAGCGGGAGGCAGAATAAAGAGAAGGACCTAGAATGAGGGGAAAGCTAACTTTTACAGATAAAACATTTGAAAGCTAGACCCAGGTGTCTGGATTTGCTGTCATAGACAATAGGGAGCCAAAGGTGTCTTAGGAAGGAAGACTTTGATAGAGGCAATTTGAAGAAGTTTAGCCTGACCAGTGTGCATGATAGATTAGAAAGGAGAGTGATTGGATGGGGTCACAAGAAAAATTGCAAATAAAATGCAATTTCCATTATGACCAATAAGTTCCTTTTTCAGAGGGGCATCAAAAACCTTTTTTGAACACCTAATGTGTAGCAAGCACTGTAGTAGGAGATAAAAGACACAGTGTCTCCCTCAAATTGCTCAGTAGATTTGGAGAAAATGATAGTACAGATTATAAGTATTATGACAGAGTGGAAGCCCAGGGTAGTATGGAAGTGCATGACAAAGAAACTTAGTCCAAAAAAAGAAATGAAAAAAGAAAAGAAAAGAAAAAGAAAAAAGAAAGAAAAACAAAACAAAAAGAAAAGAATAAAAAAAGAAACCTAGTCCAATCTTATGAGTCAGAGGCAATTTCTCCTTTCTGAGTTAAGGTTCCTAACCTAATTCCTATTTTAAAATATGAAAGGAATTAGTTAAGAGATGAGCAGTGTCCCTCTAAACAGAAGTTGCAACATCACAAAGCCCTAGAGGCCTGAGAGGGTGGAGCTTCTTCAAGGGGATGGGAGGATGTTAGATAAGAGTAGGGGTTGGCAGGCTAAATGAAAATATGGGAAGAAGACCTAGAGGAGCCGAGATGACTCCGGTGGGACTATATCACAGAAGGACTTGCATGCTATGCTAAGAGTTTGGATTTATCCTGAAGTCAATGGAAGAATTGAACAGGGGGTTTCAGATTAGGTAACTCAGCAGGTAGTCTACAAAGAATGGATTGAGCCCAACTAGCATGGTTCTGTGGTTGAGAGTCAACCTATGAACCAGGAGGTGATGGTTTGATTCCCAGTCAGGGCACAGTGTGGAGTGTGCAGGAGGCAGCCGATCGATGATTCTCTCATCATTGATGTTTCTATCTCCCTCTCCCTTCCTCTCTGAAATCAATAAAAATGTCTTAAAAAAAAAAAAAAAAAGAATGGGCGAGACGGAGTTAAATATAGAGAAGAAGTTGTATCGCATCGACAAAAGATAATGAGAGCCCAAACCAAGGTTGAGTCGGTGGTGGTAGAGATGAGGACGTAGATTGGGTTAGGTTAAAGAGAATCAGTGGGACCACTAAGATGAATGAACACTGGAGAGGTAAATACCTTAACTTCAAGGTCTAATTTGGCAAAACACTGATCATCCCTCAGAGAAATTAAAAATCCAAGGAGTGTGCAGCTAACAGAGGAAACTGCCTTTATAGGTTTTAAAAACAGAACAGTTTTGACATCATGTGTTCAAATACACGGTTCCAAAAATATATGCAGACAGCTTTTACCTATTATCCATAGAAGTTCCATTTGTTCTTGTTGAGTTAGTGCCTTATTAGACCAATTTGTTACAGAATTTTACTAGGACATTTTGAGGCTGGCTCTGTCCCTGCCCTATAAAAATGAGTATCAGAAACTGCCTTACAAGGAACAACAGAAACAAAAAGGTATCCTAAAATGGTGGGTGGTGGGAAGATAATGAGAAGGTTGTGTTGAATGTAGACATGTGATCTTCCAAGAAGAGCTACCCTTCTCTTGCCCAGTGCTTACCTCTCCCATCAAGTTCTCAACCAGCTTAACTTCTCAACCCTGGAGTTCTTTCTTCCCTCTCTACTTAATTAGAAGGGAGGTAGAAAAGTCCAGAAACTATTTCCTATTCAAGGAAACAAACATCCCAAATGTGTGTTTGTTTTCTTGGTAATTGTGATGAATGGAACAGATAAAAAGTGTTGACTGTAAACAAAAAGCCAGCTTTTATTCAGGAACAACAGAGTATTGCAATCTGCAACACACAGTGATGGAGGCGGGGGGGGCGTGGGGGGGGCGGCGCATGCAAGTCTGGAGAAGCAAGGGAGAGGAAGCTCTTTTATGGACGGAAAAAAGAAACTGAGATGGCAGTTACATACAAAGAGATTCCCCCGTTGGGCTTTGTCATGACCTAGGGTGTGAGAGCTCCCCCTTCTGGCCTCCCTACTTCACTTTAAATGATTTTGTTTATTAATTAATTTTTACAAAGGGAAAATTTCCTTTGCTTAGCAACCTTTCCCTAGATCGAAGCAATCAATAATTTATGTAAGAGGCCATGGGAAATATGCTTAAATTACTAAGGAAAATATATTTAAAGAAACAAATTATTCTCTAAGAACATCAGAACTACTTGGGTTTTTAAAATAAAAATTTTATTTCGTTTTTAAAGTAAATAAATAAATTTATTAAACTACCTTTCATAACATTGGTGATGCCTTCTAGGAGTCACATATTCTTACATTTAGAAAAGAAAAAATTTTTTTCAATAAAATTTAAAAGTAGAGACTCTTACATCTATCTCTTCTTAACTCTACAGCACCAAAAAACCCACTTATTACATGCCAATGAGCTGTTACAATTGGCTTTCAGTCCTCCTGTTTTCATTTCTCCCTACTCCAAGCCAACTTATACTCTGCTGCCACTCATCTTGTCACAACTCTTGTCAGGTTACCCATGAATGATTCAAGCTCCTCAAGCTGAAATGCCAAAATGTCTACCATGCAGCAACCACTTACTTCTCCAACCTTTTGCCACTCCACCCTAGAGTGTAGCTGCTGTTTGCTTCATTTCCTTACTAGGTTGTCAGCCTTTCGCATCAGGGAAGGAGTCTTATCAGTTTTTTTTTCTGAAGTAAAAATTGTAATTGATTGATATGCTGATATCAAAATAGTTCTTATAGTTTTTTATTATTTTTTAAAATATGTTTTATTGATTTCAGAGGGGAAGGGTGAGGGAGCGAGAGACAGAAACATCAATGATGAGAGAGAATCACTGATCGGCTGTCTCCTGCATGCCTCACACTGGGGACCAAGCCTGCAACCCAAGCATGTGCCCTTGACCAGAATCGAACCCGGAACCCTTCAGTCCGCAGGCTGATGCTCTATCCACTGAGCCAAACCAGCTAAGGCTCTTATAATTCTTTTTAAAAGTAGATTATCTTTTAATTTCTATTAACCAGGCATCTTAGTCCCTCTGAGTTCTCTATGTGTTTGAAAGTAATTTAACTACAGGTCATTCAATAAGTTATTCTGTGAGATTTGTGGCACATTTTTAAGGTTAAAATTGACCAAATGATAGCGGAGAGAGAGAGAGAGAGAGAGAGAGAGAATTTTGTGTGTGTGTGTGTGTGTGTGTGTGTGTGTGTGTTGGCTGTTGTAATTTTTTTTATTTAACAACCTAAGGGAAAAGAGGTCAGTGCCCCTGACTAATCGGGTACTGCATGTTTTAAAAATTCTTGCAACAAACAGGTTGAAAATCGCTCATTTAAGCCATTGATTTGGGTGCCACTGATACTGGGAAATTTCCTACAACAAAAAGGGATTCAGAGCTTGATTAAGTCAAAGGTCTACTTTTTCTGGACAGCTCGGCCAATTCTTTCCTGATGTGCTGTATTGAAACCTCATCTCCTTTGAGCTCTGCTTGCTTCAGTGCTTCCTGGCAGATCTCTTTTGCTTGTGCATATCGTTCTCTGTGCATCAGAACTGCAGCCGGGTTACTCAGCACCATGTGCAGCTCAGGATGTCCTACTTGTGTTGCCAGATCTGACGCCCTCTGCACATACGCACAGGCCTCATCAAAGTGGCCTTGTGCATCCAGGGTGGTAGCCAGGTCGCTCATGAGCACAATGGTCTGTGGGTGTCTTACTCCTAGTATTTCTTCAGAAACATGAAAAGCTTCTTCATACATCCTTTGTGCCTGCGATGATGCTTGGAGAACAGAAGGTAGCGAGCATAAGCATCTAAGCACGTGCCGAGGAGGAGGTGGGTGTTGGCTTTCTCTTCTACTGACAAAATGTCTTCCGCTAATTTCTTTTCTCTTTCAATTTTTCCCTCTAGAGTTGAGATGCAGAATTCATAGTCAGCAAGAGCAAATTCCTGTCTATTCTGAGCAGCATAGATACTGGCCAACTTTAGAGAGATTTCAATTATTGCATTGTCTTCCTGTTGCATGCCCCCTCCAAGCAGGTAACTCATGGTTGCTTTAAAAAGTTTTTCTGCATTTTCAAGCTGACCCCGTATAAATGCTCAGTGGGCCATCAAATCCTAAGTGTAAACGATGGCCTTCTTGTTATCACTCTGAACGGCAAGACGAAGTGCCTCGTGCAAAATTAGCTCAGCCGCTTCTGGCTCATCTTTCATGATGCTCACCGTGGTTCGCTTCAGCACCCGGATGAGCTCGGCCTCCTCCCCGGCTCCTCGAGAACCACGCGAGCGCTCATGAGGGACGCCGGGTCAGGAGCCGCCCAGACCCGCGTGCCCGGGCACGCGACCATCAGCTACCGCAGCGCAACTAG
>NW_005871051.1:7210297-7228999 GCF_000147115.1 Myotis lucifugus
GGTTTTTTCTCTTGGCGAGTGAACACTCCAACTATTTTCCAATAATATTTTCTCTCAAGGGTCGATCTAGGCCGGGGGGGCCCGGGGCTCCGGAAACCTTATCCATACAAAGAAGGGGAAGCAGAAGCCCGGCCCGCCCTTTAGAGAGGGGCTTCAGGGGGAGCCGGGACCCCCCCCGTCTGGGGCGGCGGGCTCTCTGGCCGGGCCCCGGGGGCAGGGTGGTACCAGCCAGCCGGGGGCCCGCCCCAGGAGCCGTGCGCACCAGGAGCCCGAACAAGGCCCCGCGCCGCGTCCTCTGCGCCCGGCAGGCCCCGGCCGGTCCCCGCCCCGCAGCGCCCAGCGCACCCCTAGAGAGAGAGAAATTTTAAGTAAACGAGTACCACTACTATTACCATAAACTACATTCAGCAGGTATGGTTTTAATAATGAAGTAAGTGGGTTTAGAAAGTAGGTCCTTCACCGAAATGCTTTTACCTTTTGGTTTTTTGCTGTCGTGTTTTTACTCCTTCCCTTCTCTGCCCCGTTAACCACACAGTAAACGCGCTCTTCCTCGGGGCCCAGCGGCAGGTCTGTGCACCACTTTGACCACCAGGCGGCTCTTCTTTCCTGTTCCAAGAACTGGAGGCCTCCATTCTTTCCAATGTCTAGATGTCTCCTGTCAATTCATAATGTTTCCTTATTGATTATGAGTAATCAGCAGGAAGGCTCTGTGAACACTCTTCACATTAGAAGAGTCCAGTGCTTTTTATTGGCTGAGAAGGTTTGGCTAGAAGACAGAACGTCTACAGGTTACCCCTTCTTGCCAGAACAGGACAAATACCATAGCCGGGACCTAACAAATATGATTTTCTTATGATTTCACTTTAGTCTTGCAATGAAACGTAATTTACAGTTCCTAAGACATTGAAAGAGGTGTCTAACCCAGAGTTGTTAGAATATTTTCATACTAGCATTTGCCAGGATTCTATCAAAGTTTAGCGGAATTCTATGAAGGAATTTCATAAGCAAACTTAGGTTTTAGATTTTTTAAATCATTATTGATTTTGGCTTTCTTGATATTTAATTTTTGAGAAAACTATTTCTGATTTTGTCTCCTTATTTTTCTCTTCCCTGATTATTTTCTATCTTAAAAATTGCGTTCTTATCACTATTCAGAATTGTTTAACAGCCTTCAGTATTACTCTGTATATAATAAGAAGGGGGAAAAGGAACCGCTTTTCTATTACTATAAAGCTTTTGTGTTCTTTAAGTTTCCATTAAGATGCTGACAGTTCTCCAATTATCAGAACTTATTTGCAAATTTTAGGTGGTAAATGCATCTACTGATATTTCTTTTATGAAAGATGAAAATAAAATAGTGAGAGAAGAATGAGACATTTTGATAAGCCAAAATACCCCCAAAATGATCAGGGGAGTTTTGAACTATCATAGATCATATCTGACTCAAATATGACTTCAGGTTACCTATTTTAGAAGTGTTGAATAATTTTCTTTTCTTTTTAAAAAAAATATATTTTTATTTATTTCAGAGAGGAAGGGTGAGGGAGACAGAGATAGAACCATCAGTGATGAGAGAGAATCATTGATCGGCTGCCTCCTGCATGCCCCCTATTAGGGATCAAGCCTGCAACCGGGCATGTGCCTGACCAGGAATCGAACCGTGACCTCCTGGTTCATGGGTTGCACTCAACCACTGAGCCACGCCAACCTGGCAAATGTTGAATAATTTTCAATATTATTTTGTGGTTTTTTTAAATGTCAATCTGAGCCACTATTTTCTTCTGTTCTTAAAAGAGAAATTATTTCCCCCATCTTCCAAAAGCAATGGATTTGAAGGCTATTTCTACCCTAACAAATTCAGAACTGCCATGTGATTTAAAACAGGACCTCTTTTAGCAGCATCAAGAATGATATCCTCCCATGTACTGTGTAGGCAAACACCAAAAAGGGCAGTAATTTACATTTGACCTATGGAAGGTGGGGTGAGAAGTGCCATCCTTTCAAAGAGATTTACTCAAAATTATTTTCCTTTCCCCAGCTCAAAACTGATTTGAAGGATTAAAATAAGAAATCAGAATCAGGATTGCTTTAATTCACAGTTTGACTAAAATTCTGGAAATAGCCTCTCCCAAGGTATGTAGCATCTCAATAAATCATGCTCTATCTAGATCTTCCTCTTAATTACTTTTTATTTTCTACATACAAAAGGAGAATACTTTAACCCCTATTCTCTAGGAAAGGAATAAAAACGGTGATGAGCCTAGAGCTCGATGTAGCCAGCCAGCAGGGTTCTTTTTGGCCTGCAAATATTTACGATTTGCTGTTACTTGGACGTCTTTTAGGTGGGACCTGCAATCTCCCCAAAGCCAGTAATTCCCGTCTTCTACCCAATAAGCTTTACCCATTTCTATTACCTTCCTAATAGGTCAGCTTCTGGGTTGTGCCCCCTGTTCCAGGAAATTCCATCTCAGCCATAACACGGATCTAGGACTGAGAGGAAATGCTTGGCATATGGGAATAAACTTGAGCGGAGAGGCAGCCCTGGCTAAAACTGTGGAGTAAGGCAGTTTGTTTGCTCCCTCCTTGTGTGAGCACTTCTTTTCCTCCATAGAAAAGTCCACAGCTGTCTTATTTCTCCATTCCTTCCCCATCTCCCATTGAAACCTGCTCATGTGTAAGGGTCCAATACTCATTCATGGGATAAATGACGACTTAAAAACATTTTTAAAGCCATGCTATCCTGCCCCGCTGGAGTGACTCGGTTGGTTGAATGTTGTCCTGTACATTGAAAGGTTACCAGTTGGATTCCCAGTCATACCTGGGTTGGGGGTTCAATCCCTGGTCGGGCATGTGAGGAGGGCAACCTCTCTCTCTGTCTCTCTGTCTCTCTCTCTCTCTCTCCCTCTCTCCCGCTCCCCTCCCCCACCCTCCTCTCTCTGTCTCCCTTCCTCTCCCTAAGCATGTACTCACATGAGGATTTTTTTTAAAAGTTATGTTATCCTGTCCCAACATGTCTTTCTTGAAGTCAAAACAAACCTTGCACCACCAAGCAAAATCATCCCATACTTGAACCCTGCTTGGTCGTTTTATAAAGACTTCTCTCTCTTATTGTTGTTGTTGTTTTTCTTTTTCTTCTTTAACTTGGTAAGAGAGATGGTTAGGAAAAGTAGAAAAAGAAGGCCACTCAATAAAGGAAAGTAGACAGAAGGAGTTTCAATCCAGCCTTTTAGAATGGTAGGAACAGAGAAAATAGGGATTCACAAATCATTTGCTCTAAGTCTCTTGCTTCACGGCAAACAGTCAGAGAAGTGTGGAGCTGAGTGCTATACTGACCTTCTCAGAACTTACCTATGTGTCCTTCACAGTCAAGACTTCGTTTTACTCTTTCTCACCTAAACTTTTTCTGGTTATATTTATCCTGGGATATTTATTCTTTTAGTTGTTCATGTAAAAGAAAACAGTTGGTGATAGTCTTTTAAATCAGCGTTCTCAACCTGTGGGTCGCAAACAATGAAAATACATCCTGCATATCAGATATTTACATTAGGATTCATAACAGTAGCAAAATTACAGTTATGAAGTAGCAACAAAAATAATTTTATGGTTGGGGGTCACTACCACACGAGGAACTGTATTGAAGAGTCACGGCATTAGGAAGGTTGAGAACCACTATATAGATATATTTCAAAACTAAGGTAAAATCTCCCCTATAGTTTTTCTCCAAACTGTAATATCCCAGTCTACCTTCCTGTTAGCCTCTTTAAAAATTTTTTTAAATCGATTTCAGAGAGGAAGGGAGAAGGAAAGAGAGATAGAAACATCAATGATGAGAGAGAATCATTGATTGGCTGCCTCCTGCACGCCCCACACTGGAGATTGAGTGTGGGGCATGTGCCTTGATTGGGAATCGAACCGTCACCTCCTGGTTCATAGGTCAGCGCTCAACCACTGAGCCACACCTGTTCATTTTGAAATGCTCTCCTTATTTATTGCTATCCTACTCTGATATGTTTCCACTTAAATTATGGGAGCCCAAATCAGACCTTTAGTACCTTCAACTTTAATATACAATAAATAACTTCAAGTTTCATTTTGGGGGGGGAAAGTTATTGATGCTACTAATCCTGCTAAACTGGCTTTTTAGACCAAAACTTGAGTGAAATTCAGTCTAGAATTCAAAATATGTATGTTTTATTATACAACATACAGCTATGCCTTTGTTTAATCAAATCTACCTGGAAACCTGCTTTATAAAATAGACAGTGATTCTTCAATTAAAAGGATTCACCAATACTTAAAAAAAATTGATTCTAGTCTTTTTAGTTACACATTTATCACTCAAATTAACATGTACTTCTATAAATTGAGAGAGTGAAAAGAAAACTATATGAAAATTGAAGGGCTATCAAAGCTGGTAATTTTATAGAAAGTTATGGTATGTTTCTGTGTCATGTTACTCTACATTATGTTACTCTACACTTCTCCTTCCTGCACTTTCATCTCCACCCAAAAGAAAAATTTAAAGGGCTTCATTTCTGCTATCCTCTACTTAAGTAAATAAATTCCTCCCCAAACAAATAGTAGGTAAATAGAAAGGAAATGAACTGCTTAATTTAAAAAAAGGAAAAAGTAAACACAGTACTTATTAATCTTTCTTCCTTTTTAGGTTTCAAGATAATTAAGTTGATTTGGACTCTGACTTTACTTTTTAAGATTACATTTTAACTAAAACAGACAAAGCAAGAACTTGCCTTATAATTCAAACAGTTCCTTGAATTTTTCAGATAAGCCCCACCCTTGGCAGCACTGGCATCTCAAAGGTGTGAGCCAACACCTTTGTAGCTGCGATGGGAGAAAAATATTTCCTTACCGTGTGTGTGTGTGTGTGTGTGTGTGTGTGTGTGTGTGTATGTATGACAGAGAGACAGAGAGACAGACATAAAAACTGAGAGAGACAGAGAGACAGACATTAAAACTGAGAAAACAGAAACAGTGTGTGGAATTCATAAAGCTCAAAGCCCAGAACCCCTTTGAGCCCTAGAGCAGTGGAAAATCCATCTCATTTACATGGTTATCCAAAAGTTAGAAGTGACAAAACATAGGGAACTTACTGTCCTAGAAACATAGCAAGGTACAGTCACAAGGGTAAAGGAAGTGGTGGTTTGAGTAGGCTGCTGCAACCACCTACTTTTTTGCTGAAAACAAACAAACAAACAAACAAACAAACAACCAAAACCATTTTCTCCTCATCTTTTCCCAGGGAACTAACTGCAGGAGATTCAGTGCTTCTCTCTCTACTCCCCAATTCTATACTTTTGTCCGGTAAACTCAGGAGAGTCCATTTCCAAAATGGGTGGCTTAGTTCACAGAATTTATGGGTCCTTTTAGAATAGTTGCTTTGTGATTATGGTCTAGGCCAGTGGTCGGCAAACCGCGGCTCGCGAGCCACATGCGGCTCTTTGGCCCCTTGAGTGTGGCTCTTCTACAAAATACCACGTGCGGGCGCGCAAGTACAGTGCGATTGAAACTTCGTGGCCCATGCGAGGAAGTCGGTTTTCGGCCTGGACGAGTCTATTTTGAAGAAGTGGCGTTAGAAGAAGTGGGGGGTGTCGGTAGGTCGGGCAACAGGAGACCCGGCGAAGGCGGGCCGGCCGCGGGATATGCAGCGCGGGGGAGGTACATTGTTTTGAGGTACGTTCGCTGAGGTGCACCCCTTCCAACTCTCCCATCCACACTCGTCTATCTGAAACAAGTATACAAGACGAGTGTGGATGGGAGAGTTGGAAGGGGTCAACCTCAGCGAACGTACCTCAATCAGATTGAGGACGTTTTTAGCAAAGGCCAGCTTAGGAGTACCCTAATTAAGTTAATAACAATGTACCTACCTATATAGTTTAAGTTTAAAAAATTTGGCTCTCAAAAGAAATTTCAATCGTTGTACTGTTGATATTTGGCTCTGTTGACTAATGAGTTTGCTGACCACTGCCCTAGACCTAGACCTGCACTAGGATTGGGATCCTTGCTTGACAGTAAAGCTTCTTCCATTCATTTCTCAACCCTTAGTTTCTAAGTCATTTTTTTTTACAAGAGTTCTTCCCCGTTCCCTGATCTGATATCCTTTTATCCATTGTTGTGTCCTCTATCTGTGCCAGGACTCAATCCCTTCGCCTCTCTTCTATAGCTCCTGAGAATCTCCCACTCCCCACCCCAAATGCCATGATTTCTATTTCTCACTACAGGTCTCTCTAACACTGTGTCTCAGGTACTTGGCACATGGTGGCAATTAGTATAAATTTTTTAGTGAATGAATAAATGAATTGTTGAATTTGAGTCATTGATGTTTTTCTAAAATGTATTATTTAAAAAATATATACACACACACACACACACACACACATTATATATTATTGATTTCAGAGAGGAAGGAAGAAGAAGAGAAAGAAACATCAATGATGAGCTCCTGCATGCCCCCTACTGGGGATTGAACCCGCAACCCAGGCATGTGTCCTGACCAGGAATTGGACCATGACCTCCTGGTTCATAGGTCAACACTCAACCACTGAGCAACACGAGCCAGGCGATGTATTTTTCTTTTCGTTTCTTTAAGAGAGAAGGAAAGACAGAGAGAAAAGAATCAATTGGTTGCCTCCTGCATGTGCCCTGATCAGGGCCCAGGCCAGGGAGGAACCTGCAACCGAGGTACATGCCCTTGGCTGGTATCGAACCCAGGACCCTTCAGTCTGCAGGCCAATGCTCTATCCACTGAGCCAAACTGGCTAGGGCTGTATTATTCTTTAGCATCAGTAACATGGGGCTGCTTTTCTGTTTACAGGATCATTCATTCATTGTCTTATCCCTGGGAATACAAAGATAAATACAAATAGAATAAACATTTTCTCCTATGCTATTCAAGAACTTAAGGCATTTCCCCTTTTGGGATAAGTTTTGCCAGCCCAAAGGGGTCTATAAAATTCAACATCTAGGAGTACAAGCTACTGTCAAATGTAATAATTAAGACTCCAGGTCTGCCAGTCCAGGAGTGATAGGATTCCTTTCTTTTGTGAAATACAGAATTCTCATTGTTTTCTCCTAAAAGAGTCACTTAAGTTTGCTTCCCACCAGGTTTGAAGCTGGTGCCTAATGTGGCGGAAAATATTATTGAGCCCAGCGAGGAAATCCAATGCCCTGGGCTGGGGGCTGAATGGCAGCCTTGTTTCCAAGGGCACTCTCCTTTGTCTGCTGGGATCACAAATGACATGTCTGGACACAAAGCCTCTTAGGTAGAAATTACTACATTTGCAGGCGTTCCTAATTTGGAGCGAGGATTATTATTTCGAAGTCTTTTTTCCAGATTAGACTTCAGTGAAGTTTTACAGCTAAGTCTCAACCCTTATTTTAACATATGTTTTTCCGCCCTCCCTTGTAAAAAGCCTCCTCTCCTCCCTCTTCCGCAGCAGGCGCTTCTCTCTCTCTCTCTCTCTCTCTCTCTCTCTCTCTCTCTCTCTCTCTCGTCCTTGGCTGCATTCGAACCTCAGGCCCTGCAATCCCCGGGCCAATGCTCTATCCACTGAGCCAAACCAATCACCTTCTTTTTTCCTGGTAGGTTCATCTAAGACCACTTGTGGAGGTTAAAGCACTCACATTTGCCTCTTGTTGATCACTGAGAGAGAAAGAATTCTACCGGGCCCCTGTATTTAAATTGTGAAATCCCTACATGAGAGACAAAAGGAGAATATGTCATTTTGTTCCATGTCTCTAATATTCAGAAATATTCCCCCAAGAATATTGGGGAGAAGATACAGGGAATGAGGTTATGTGTGCCTAGCTCCTGATAAGCCTTCTCAAACTCTGAAATAATAACAGGATAACTCCCTGTGGACTAGAAGGCATCTCTGGTCAGCCTCAGTCTTGAAGAATGTCTTGGCTTAATAGTCCTTTTCCAGAGAGCAGGTTGCCTAACTTAGTGAAGAAGTTGCACCGTGTGCATGTTTTCCATCCCATTCCTCTGACCTAATCCTCTTAGATTTCCTCTCCGCAAAGCCAACTTAACAGTTGTATCTCAGACTCAGGCTCAAAAACCTCTCGGATGAGTTGTCACATCTGTATACTACTCTCACCTCACCCAGCATAGCCATGTGTACATGTTTATCTAGAATAAAAGATGGTGAGAACATCAAGAGAGACTATTGGGAGAGCTATGGGTATATTGACTACTTATTATCTCATCCTAATCTCTGATTTATTATTGCAGTTCTTCCAGAGCAGTCCAAATAAGAACCCAGAGGCTTGAAATAGTGTACAAGTTGGGGAATTATGATGTGTTCCAACCATAAAGTGAAAGAAAGGATGGAAGGAGATGAGGTTGGAGAAAGGGCTACCAGGGTGGCCATAACAAAGCACCACAGACTGGGTGGCTTACACAACAGAAATTTATTTCTTACAATTCTGCAGTCCAGAAATACAACATGAAAGCATTTGTAGGGTTGGTTTCCTCTGAGGCTTCTCTCCTTGGCTGTAGATGGCCATCTTTTCCCTGTATTTTCATATAGTCTTCCCTCAGTGTATGTCTGTGTCCAAATGCCCTCTTCTCTTAAGGACACTAGTCAGAGTGGATTAGGGCCCACCCAAATGACCTACTTTTTAACTTAATTATCTTTTTAACTCAAGCTCTAAATGCAGTCACACTCTGATATCCAGGGGGTTAGGACTTCAACATATAAATTTTAGGGGGACATGATTCAGCCTATAACACAACCTCATCCAAGAATTTGGAATTAATTAAATAACTTATGATGTATTCACACAATGGTACATCCATGCTTTCTAGTTCATGTACAAATTTCCAATATTGCTATTAGAATAGCCCTAGAGCCATGGCTGGTGTGGCTCAGTTGGTTGAGCATTGTCCCATGCCTGTTTGAGTCCCAGTCGATACCCTGTTGGGGTGTGTACGGAAGGCAACCAAGGCAACCGATGGGTGATTCTCTCTCACGTTACTCTCTCTCTCTTTCTCTCTCCCTCTCCCTTCCTCTAGAAAAAAATCAATAAAAACATATTTGTAGCCCTAGCAGGTTTGGCTCAATAGATACAGCATTGGCCTGTGGACTGAGGGGTCCCAGGTTCAATTCCGGCCAAGGGCACATGCCTGGGTTGTGGGCTCGATCCCCAGTAGGGGGCGTGCAGGAGGCAGCCAATCAATGATTCTCTCTCATCATTGATGTTTCTATCTCTCTCTCCCTCTCCCTTCCTCTCTGAAATCAATAAAATATATTAAACAAAACAAAACATATTTTTTAAAAATAGCCCTAGAAATATATATGTATGAAAGAATTTCATGATCTATGTTGAACAGAATACAAAATAATATGTGCAGTATGATTCTTGTTTTTTCTCTGTGTGAAATGCATGCACAAATGCACAGAAAAAATGGCTAGAAAAGTTAATGGCAATTAGATTTTGGGTGTGATATGGGTGATTTTCCTTTGATTTACATATAAAGTGACCAGTTAGCCCTTATTACTTGTAATACTTGGGAGTTGGTGGAGATGTAAGAAGGAAAAACTAACCAGGAAGTTGCCTCCCAAGGTGCCTCTGGCAAAAACACTTCTTGTCTGATCTTTGGTCAGACGGGATAGTACTTCGTTAAGCGACAGTCTGTGAAGAGTGAGTCTTATAGGTCTTTCCTCTGGGCTGATTGATTGCATAATTGCACATTTTTATTGATTCATTGATTGCATAATTGTACATTTTTATTTTTTGCACAATACGTTTGTGCAATATTTAAAAAGAACCCTCTAGGATGACACAAACACCCCCCAAAAAAAGAAAGAAGAAGGGAAATCTACCCAATGCCTAAAGCATGTTTTAAAGAACAGTTCTCTAGTGATATAGTTTTCCTGTAGCCATTTCTGCTTTCCTGCCACTAAGGTGAGTTTCAGTGGGATATGAAAGCTTACTCAATGTTCTGTCCTGTTGGTAATGGCCTGCTCGTTTAATGTGCAATGAAGTGCGCCGTGTGCTTTTATACTTTTTTTTGAGGCTGTTGGGAGATGTTTTTGCTCAATCAGAAGACATTGCTAAAGCCAGTGGCTTTATGACTGAATGACTCATATTGGTTTAGGGCTTATGGTCAGACAAGCTCTGAACTCTATTTTCAAATTTGTAGAGAAAAAACGTTTTAGTGGGGTGGGTTCCCAAAAAGAGAGGAGGGTGAATATGTTTAGAGTCCTGATCTTCGTGGTTTCTAGCCTCTTTACGGCACCCTCTCATTCATGGGAGGCTTGGTCAGGGTTTTTCTTCTCAAGTTTGTTATTTCCTCAGAGGCTGCACCTACCACTCCAGTTATTTTCTTCTAGGCCTGCCCGTCGTCCCCTTCCCCTCACTTCTGTAGCTTGGGTAATTTATGCACAAACTATGCACTGTTTGAATAAAAGGACAATCCCTAAGTTAAGACATAATAAAGTAATTTGAGGTGATCTGTGTACACTTTGTACAATATACCTACATGACCATTAAAATTGTTGTTTGGTGAACTGAAATGTAGCTACTCCCCTAGTAGTTACTTGGAGTCATGATAGATTCATGTATAATGCACATTATACAGATCCCTGTAGAAGTAGGTAGGAGACAACAATAGCAGAACTTGTAAATTTAGTCTCATAATAGAGTGGGTACCTTATATGAAGCACCTTGCTTACACTCTGACAGGTTTTGAGAGCACCTCTAGAACTGAGAACCCTCTGCAGCCACATATTTCACATATTCCACAGGACACTTCCTGTCCTCAATTTCTCAAATGAGATGCTTATTCTGATTTGTCCATTTTCAGAGCAGGGTAATGGACACCCATTCCAGATCCTTAGCATTTTGCTTTGATGCAGGATAAAATTTGAGCTAATGACTATTTGTAACTCTTATTTACAATACTCTCAGTGAACAGCTTTGATATGATAGTGTCTGACCTACCATGCTTTGGCCAGAAAACATGAGTTAGGGATGCTGTTCAGTGGGTTCTTGCAGTGATCAGTTAGCCCTTATTACTTGTAATACTTGGGAGTTGGTGGAGATGTAAGAAGGAAAAACTAACCAGGAAGTTGCCTCCCAAGGTGCCTCTGGCAAAAACACTTCTTGTCAGACGAGATAGTACTTAGTTAAGAGACAGTCTGTGAAGAGTGAGTCTTATAGATCTTTCCTCTGGGCTGACAGCTAGCTTCTCAAGAGCAAAGGCCATATCTTCTTTGTCTTGAGAGTCCTAGGCAGGGGCCCAAAATAAATATCTGTTTAATTGAATGCACAATTAGCCACTTACTTGTGAACCACTATCATTTTATATATTTTTTCTGTTACTAATCTTGGATGTGATAAAAATCTATTAGTGTAATTATTCTTGAATACTATTCTAATATTTGAGGTGAAAGAGACCTTAAAAATAACTTACAGTAGAATGCCTTCTTTTTGCAGATGGGAAACTGAGGCCCAGAGAGATTAAATGACTTGTCAAGAGATAGAAGCAGGTCCTCCTGGCTCCTAGTTTGCATCTAAACACCCCTAAGCCACCAAGAAGACTGCCTCTGCTTTAGGTTATACTGTTGTTATTTTTTCTTTTTCTTTCTCTTTTCATATGTGCTCCCCCCCCACCCCCACATACTTGAACATGAGCTCAACATGCAAATCAGAGAACTTGGAAATTTTTAGCAAAACCGTGTTGTGTTGTGGCCCAGCATGGTGGAGGTGGAACTTTATCTTTCTGGAAAGATATTGTATTTATCCATGTTCTCTTGGCTTTAGTTGAATGTGGGATGCCAAGCGCAGGCATCTTTACTGCTCAGTGAATGTACCTTGCACTGTAGCATGAGGAGACCTCGGCTCTCACCTTGGCTCTGTCACCACTCCTGTGGCCTTGGGAAAGTTGATTTTCCTCTCCGGGTCTCAGTTCCTCTTTATAAACCGTGGTACTTGGATTCCATGAGCTCTAATATCCTGTGATTCTACCTGTTTCTACTTCTGAACTATGAAGAACTAATTTTTTTTTTCTATTTTAAAGTAATAGCCACACCTAACCCCCATGGAATTTGCTCAGCCTTATATTTTTGTGAAGGTTGACAGGCCTTCTGTGCCGTGTTTGGTGTAACTGGAACAATTTCATTTGCATTTCAGTTATTATCTTCCTTTTGTCATTCTACCAAAGAAGTATTTGCCACCATGGTTAAAGGTGATCTGTGACTCAGTTCCTTTGGGTCTCGTTTCAAGTGCTCCTCTGAAAACCTCTAGAGCTCCTCCTCTGGGTCTGTCCCTCATCTGGAGTTAGATGGTGTCCATGGATCCTGTCTTCTTTTGTTTCTTGCAGCACTGGGAGAGAGGACGTCAGGTCTCTCAGGATCGAGGATCCGGGGAGGTGCCTGGAAGGGGGAACGTTTTCTCTAAGTAGGGAAGAAAAAGCTGCCAGGTTGCTAACTGTGTTGTAGTAGGTAAGGAGTTAGTTGCAACCTGACTCCTCTCCCCTCTGTTATCACAGCAAAGTCCTTTAGACAAGTCATGGCAGCCTGTTCCTTGCCTTCTTCTGCCTGCATGCCTACACGCCCAGGAATGGAGAATCAAGAGATCAGCTTTCTGGCTGCTGTTAAAAGGATGCCCTAATTGTCAGAGGCAAATGGCTTGCCTTATTCTGAAAATTACCTTGATGTGCAAAGCTGCAGAACGCACAGCGTTTTGTTACCTGCACTTAAAGGAACACAAGCCCCAGTGTCGCGTTACTTTGTTTGCCTCTAACAGACCTTTCTCTTTTGCAGCCACTGTTTCACGCCATCAATCACTCAACAGCATCTATGAAGCACTTGCCTTACTAGTAAGCAGGAAGGAAAGGTTGAGAAGGAAGGAAAACCATGAGAGAAGACAAGAATGCATAAAAACACTACCACACCAACCAGTATGAATCAACATGTTGCAGAGTATTTCCAGACTTGTTTAGGAGTGCATTGGCATGATCAAGCTTGGGTGGAGTTCATCAGAGATGCCTTTTTAGACGGATAATCCCTGTATATTTAATTGAATAGATTAACATTGTTACCTAGAGAACCAGGGCCATTTTACAAAGGGTTTACATGATAAAGACCCACTGAATCATAGTCCAGAGAACACAAAAGATGCAAACTAAGAAAAACATATGGCAAGCTATGTGGAAAGGGCTTGAGTAGAGACAGAATGAGGAAGCTAAACAAGGGGATTTGTAGAGACATACCTGGAGGCCAAGTTGAGAAATTTGGATCTGATAGAATTTGCAATAGGGAGCCACTGGAGGTTCTTGAGCTTGGAAATGACATACGAAATTGTCTGAGGATGATTACTCTTCCTGCTGTATGTAAACTAGTATGGAAAAGCTAGTGGCAGGGCCCATCTAAAGCTGCAGCTGTGAAAATGAAGTGAAGATGAATTGCAGGGATGAGATGGAACCAATTAGCAGGACTTGGTCAAAGCTTGGACAGTAACAATAGCCAACATTCACCAAGTGCCTTCCATGTTCAGGTCACAGGGCTGAGAGCTTGTCCCGTGAATTAACGAGTTTAAGCCTCAACAGAACTGTCTGAGATGAAAGTAAATAACTTGCTCCAGATCGTGCAACTGTAAGTGTGAAACTGGAATTTGAATCCAGGTACTCTGGCTATACTGCTATGCTAGACTGTGTTTCTGAAATAATTTAAAAAAAGGGGGGGGGGGTGGAAATTGCTCTAGTGCAGTGGTTGGGAGTATGACCTTTAGATTCAGATTCCCTGCAATTTCATCCTGCCTGTGGCAGTGACTCCTGGACGATCTACTTAAAATTCTATCCCTCCTTTTCTTTACCTATAAAAATGGGGATAATAGTACTCATGGATAGAGTTGTTGTAGAGTGTAAATCTGTTATAGTGTGTATAGTACTTGGCCCAGTGCCACACATATAGCGAGTATTCAGTAAATGTTAACTGTCAATAAGATTGTCATTATCATCCTATGTCTTACAATCTGCCAGAATAAGAACAAAGGAAAATTTAGTTTAAGGTTATTTACCTCTAACAACTCCCTTGCTCTTGGGTTACAGAAGCTTTTGGTTCAGTAGAATCACACGAAGGGAAGTTCCTAGTTGAAGAACTAACTGAAAATGCTAGTCTTGCAGAGGACTGAAGATAAATCGTGCCAGAAGTGGAGGAAAGAGAGGGAAGCTAAGGCTTTGGTTAGTGTGGAGGGAAGAGTGGAATCGCTCTTTTATTAACATATATTGAGCATGAATTTAACTTCCCTTTTGGTTTCCGCTTTTTCATCCCTACTATTAATAGGCTATGCACATATTGAGAAGTAATCTATGCTGCAACTCTCTCTCAGAACTTCATATACTTAAAATGCAGTTAGGAGAGTAGATTTTAAAAAGGACATTGCTTTAAAAAATATCACAAAAGAATAAAATAATAGGCGAGTGTCATCCTTCATAGGTCAAATTGCTAGTCCTCCGAAGTCCTGTGCTCCCCAGAGAGATCTCCAAGAAGAGGTCTTTGTGCTCCAGTGTGTAATGAGTACTTAGGAGCTGAGTCAAACAAGGAGTCTTAGTTTTCTGGATACCAAGTCTGGGCAGGCCTATGCTCTCAAATACATGGGAGAGACAAGTGGTTAAGTTTCTTCACCTGTTAGCTGCCTAAGTCATCTCACAGGTTATCATGGCTCAGTTAATTCTCCCAGCTCACTGGAGACACATAGTTAGGGGACTAAACCACTTCCCATTGTGTGTAACAGGAAGTAGTGTCTTGGTACTTTGCCCTTTGAGTTCACTCTGCATTATGGCATAGTTAAGTGATATTGAGAAAAGATACCAGAAATCATTGGTAATATAAGTGCTCTTAAAATCATTTATTCACAAATACAGGGGTGGGCAAAAGTAGGTTAATAATAATAATTAATAATACAATAATAAACAATAATACAAGAAGAAACTGTGTACTCATATGCAGGGAAGGAAGGAGGAGGAGAGAGAAAGACAGAAACATCAATGTGAGAGAGAATTATATCGATTATCAACTGGGGGCGGGGGACCAAACCTGCAACCCAGGTATATGCCCTTGACCAGGAATTGAACCTGAGAGCCTTAGGTCTGCAGGCCAATGCTCTAACTCAGTGGTTCTCAACCTTGGCTGCACATTAGAATCACCTGGGAATCTTTTGAAATCCTGATTCATATGCATAGGACTGGCATGTGGTTCTGTTTCTTTGTTACTAATGTTGTGGCCCACCCATAACAAAGAAACAGAATTTCCGGAGGATGAGGCCCAGAAATCAGGATTTTAAAAAGATTCCCAGGTGATTCTAATGTGCAGCCAAGGTTGAGAACCACTGCTCTAACCACTGAGATGCCAGCTGTAAACCTCCTTTTGACTACCCCTGTATTTATTGACAATGGTGAGTATATGCATAGGACTGGCATGTGGTACATAGTAGATGCACAAATTTTGTGGCCTATGAACCCAGTGCTTGGCCTCTACATTTGCAGATATACAGAATTTAACTGCATTTCTTTAAGCAAAATTCAACGACATCTACAGAGTAAAAGAATAAGTAAGAAGGAATGATTAGGTACAATGTAGATTGGATGTGTTGTTTTTTCTCTTCTGTTTCCCTCTGTTATGAAATCCAAGCTCCAATTCAGCAGTGGTAAAGTGATTGCTATTCCATAGCAACAATTGGTGTCTGTGAGTGCACGCTGAGTGGTTGTTACAGAATTTGAAAGGGCAAGGCGTATTTCACGTCCCAGTCATTAACTCTCTCCATCAAGCTGTTACCATAGAGACAGAAAACTTAAAGACTTCCTTACAATCATTTTGGAAGGGAAATGTCTATTTCTGGATGAGACTTAGATTCCCTGGAGTAGAGTTTATAAAGAGTTTTCACTGTCTGCTATGTAGTGAGGAACCTAGGACAAAATATGGAGCAACCTTATGGGGTAAGATGATCAGCAATTTTTTTAAAAAAGAAAAACTTACTTTGATTAGCATGGAGCTAGTTCCTATAGGTCAGTTATGACCTGGATATAATTTAGGTACCCTAGAAATAATATCCTCATGTTCTGTGGACTGCCCTCTCTGGACTGTGGTTAAATAGTTTCTTGCCCTAATTATTCTCATAACCTACAGAGCAATCACCATCCTGAGATAAATCTCCCACAAACCGTTGTCATAAACTCAAATATCAGTTACCAAAGATCATCTGGTTAAGCAACTATTTTTAGTTGCTACTTCCTTAGATCCTTATGATAGATAAGACCAAGTGCCTCTTTATAGATTTCAATTTTTGCCTCTATTGCAATACCAATCAAATGGCATTGGGGGGATCTAATTTTGTCTTCTAGAAAGATGGGAAATTTTCAAATAGGCTATGTTGGCACTAATTCTGAAGGTAAGTAGAACCATGGAAAAGAAGAATTCATTTCAGTCTATTTTACTTCTTGAAACATTAAGGAAAGTACTTTATTAAGTTCTGCTGACATTTACAGCTTATAAAATGTGTTTGCTTGTTTTTTTTTAAACCACATTAAACTTTTTTCTTTGGATGCTTCCAAAATTGCATTGGAATCTATCAAATTTTAAAATGCATACCCTTGGATTCCACAATTTTACTTCAAGAAATTTCTTCCAGAAAAAAATATTCCCATTAAATGAAAGTCTGTTCTGAATTTGAAGCTGTAATTCCTGCACTTGGTTCCAAAAATACCAGACAAGAGATTGGTGGATTCTCTTCTGGAAAAATTTAACATCACAAGAGAAATGACATTTGGGGACCCTATAATGAAGGAGGTGGATTCCTGCTTGTTCACCCCCAAAGTAAAGCCCACCAAGGGACAAGCCCCATTTGAGTACACAGAGTTAACAATAAGCTATTATGTGAGAGTCATTTGACATATATCTCCATCATGAAAGGCAGACACCAAAACAAAAGAATTTTGGGAAAACAGAGACAATACAGGAAGACAAATAAATTATATCCATGAAACAATGGAACACTATAATAATGACAGGATAAAGGAGCTCTTGGAAATGAAAAACATGATTGCTGAAATAAGAAATTCATAGAGGGGTTGGAAGGTGAAGATAAAGAAATTCCCCAGGAGATACATGGAAGAGATGACTTAGAAATGGGAAATAGAAAAAAAAGTTAGAGGGCTAGTTCAGGAAGCTCAATATTTCTTGGAAAATGGAGAGAGAGAGAGAGAGAGAGAGAGAGAGAGAGAGAGAGAAGACTATCTGTATCATTCAGAATCCCTAAAACAAACACAATTCACCCCACATGGTTCAGATAAAGAGATTTTTACAAAGTGACTCTTATAGAAGTGTGAGTGAGCAGGAAGGATTACGGGAACACATAAGGGTGGTATAGTGTCCAGATAGCAACAGTGAGAAGCTATTCCACTCCCAGGGCTGAAGGGGCAAGGTTGGGGGAGGTCGTGTAAATGCAGCCCAGTGAGAACTGGAGTCCAGGAGAAAGGGCCTCCCAGTGGGAGATATAGCTCCTGCCTGAGAGATACTGCAGGAGATTCAGCTCTGCCTCAGGAAAGGGAGACTCTGACTACTCTCTCTTCCTGCATTTTGATCTCCCATTGGCCAAACCTAACCAGAAACCAGCTGATTATATATATACTAGAGGCCCAGTGCACAAAAATTTGTGCACTTGGGGGGGGGTCCCTCAGCCTGGCCTGTGCCCTCTTGCAGTCTGGGACCCCTTTGGGTATGACCACCTACTGGCTTAGGCCTGCTCCCCAGGGGATTGGGCCTAAGCTGGCAATCAGACATCCCTCTGGCAGCCCGGCAGCCCTCAGGGGATGTCCACTTGCGAGTGGGGAGCAGACCTAAGCTGCAGTAGGACATTCTTAGCGCTGCTGAGGAGGCGGGAGAGGCTCCCACCACCACCACTGTACTGGCAGCCTTCAGCCTGGCTTGTGGCTGAGCAGAGATCCCCCATGTGGGAGTGCACTGACCACCAGAGGGCAGCTCCTGCATTGAGCATCTGCCCCCTGGTGGTCAGTGTGTGTCATAGTGACCAGTCATTCCTAGTCTTTCTGCTGTTAGGGTCAGTTTGCATATTACCCTTTTACTATATAGGATAGAGGCCTGGTGCATGGGTGGGGGCCAGCTGGTTTGCCCTGAAGGGTGTCCCGGATCAGTGTGGGGGTCCTGCTTGGGTGCCTGGCCAGCCTGGGTGAGGGGCTGATGGCTGTTTGCAGCTGGTCACATCCCCTTCAGGGTGGGGGTCCCCACTGGGGTGCCTGACCAGCCTGGATGAGGGGCTGATGGCTGTTTGCAGCTGGTCACACCCCCTTCAGGGTGGGGGTCCCCACTGGGGTGCCTGACCAGCCTGGATGAGGGGCTGATGGCTGTTTTCAGGCTGGCCACACCCACTTTAGGGTGGGGGTCCCCACTGGGGTGCCTGGCCAGTCTGGGTGAGGGGCTGAGGGCCGTTTTCAGGCTGGCTGTCGACTAAAGCTCCCAGCCTCTCCTTTTTTTCGTTCTTTTTTTTTTTATTCTGGGATTTATTTACCTTCTATAATTGAAACTTTGTTGCCATCACTGGAGCTGAGAGCCACTCCTGCTCACTCCAGCTCTGAGGACACGGCCTGCTGAAAGAGGAATCTGGGGTTTGTTTACCTTCTATATTGAAACTTTGTGCTTCGAGCTCAAGCCAGCCGCGCAG
>NW_005871051.1:7229099-7238879 GCF_000147115.1 Myotis lucifugus
CATCTTGGTTGGGTTAATTTGCATATCATGCTGATTAGCCAATGGGAGGCATAGCAAAGGTACAGTTAATTACCATGTTTGTCTATTATTAGATAGGATATATAATCCAAAGAGGTCATTCAGGAAGGGAAGGGCTAGTATGTGAAGGGAAATAAAATGATTGAAGAATAATACAATAACATTTTCCCATCTGAAAAACAGCTGGTGTCCATCCTAGGATATTTAATAAAACCCCAGCATAGTGAGTTTTCAGAACACCATTAACACAGAGAAGATTCTAAAGAAAAACCACATCATACATAAAGGATGAGAAATCGCAATGGCATTGGATTGCTCAACAGCAACAATGAATGCTATGTGACAGTGAAATAATGTCTTCAACCGCCTAAGGAGATATTCTTTCTAAGCCATCTAAGGATGAGATAAAGACATTTGAAAACTTGCAATGTCTTAAAAAAAATTTACCTTCTGTACACCATTAGGAAGCTATTACAAAAAAAAAAAAGCCATACACAGGAAATAAACAAACGGAAGACCTTGGGTAGAAGGGACATAATGTACACACACCCAAGAAGTGAAGGGAAATTCCAGGTTGGCAGCTACACAGAAGTCCTGGAACATATCTAGTTTAAAAAGAACGGAGAAAGGAAGGCTCCATTAAGATTTCTTTCTTTCTTTTTTTTTTTTTTAAGGAAAAAACAAACCACTAATCATTATCAAAGAGACTTAATCCTCTGGAGGGTTTGGAAGGGGCAATGACAAATCAGCCTTCTAAAGCTGTTTGGTTTCCTATTCTGTGCATACACATTGCTTTTATGCAACATTAAATTTTAAATGCTCTCAAAAGAATGCAAAATGTAAATGCAAATATATCATTAGACTATTGTATGTTATATCAAAAAGATGAAATTAACCTAAATGTCCATCAATAGGAGATTGGTTAAATTATGGTACAGCCATGCGCTGCATGGCAACGTTTCAGTCAACAATGGAAGCTGAAAGACAATGGAAGCTGAAAAATTCCTATTGCCTAGTGCAGTGGTCGGCAAACTGCGGCTCGCGAGCCACATGCGGCTCTTTGGCCCCTTGAGTGTGGCCACGAAGTTTCAATCACACTGTACGTGCGCACCCGCATGTGGTGTTTTGTGGAAAAGCCACCCTCAAGGGGCCGCAGTTTGCCGACCACTGGCCTAGTGGCATCATAGCCATTGCAAGGCTGTAGCGCCAAGGGTTACTCTTGTGTTTGTGGTAATGCTGGTGTAAACAAACCTACTGTGCTGCCAGTCCTATAAAAGTATAGGCATACCCCCTTTTATTGCAATATTTGCTTTATTGTGGTGGTTTGGAACAGAACCCACAATATCTCAGAGTTATGCCTTTATAGCACATGCAATGTATTATTGATTTATGATAATAAATGGGGATTGGTTTTTGTATTTATTATACTACACTTTTTATCTTTATTTTTTGATATATTGTTATTGATTTCAGAGAGGAAGGGAGAGGGAGAGAGAGAGATAGAAACATTAATGATGAGAGAGAATCATTGATTGGCTGCCTCCTGTATGCCCTCTACGGGGGATCAAGCCAGGCATGTACCCTTGACCGGAATCGAACCCAGGACCTTTCAGTTTGCAGGCCAATGCTCTATCCACTGAGCCAAACCAGCTAGGGCATTATTTTTACTTAGAATGTACAGTTTCTACTTATGAAAAAAAATGTTTGCTGTAAAACAGTGCCATATTACACCAGAAGCAGCCTCATGCATTTCATGTTTATGTGTTTCTTGATTGCATCACTTTCTTTTGTGCTTGATTTAATCTTGTGTTGTTTTGTGCAGTAACATGCTGTACAGGTTTGTAGCCTCGGAGCAATAGGCTATTCCATGTAGCCCAGGTGTGTAGTGGGCTACACCATCTAGGTTTGTGTACATGCAATCTGCAATGTTTGCACAGCGATGAAATTGCCAACTGGTGCATTTTTCAGAACACATCTCCATTGTTAAGCAGCGCTGGACTCTCCTGCCAAATGATGGAATACTATATATAAGAGAGAATCTAGATACAAACTGAGTGAAAGATGACCTAGATATATACAGTATTTAAAGGAAAAAGATGGGTTTTAAAACTTGTATGTGATCCTGTTTTTTAAAGTAAAAATTCTCATGAATGTAGGTTACTTTATACATAGAAAAAATGAAAGATTGGGGAACTGTGAATTTTATTTTTTAAGTAATTTTTTTCTATTGAATTGTTTATAATGAGAATGGAATTTGTGTACTCAGAAAAATCAACATGTTAATTTTTAATAAGATTACTTTGGGGCTTAGAAATCAATTTTTCTATACTTGCAGTTAATAATATTCATTCATCAAACTATTGTGTTTCATAGTGGAGAGATAGAGGTGAGTAAAATATATTTCCTGCTTTCAATTTTATCACAGTCTAGTGGAATGGTTTTTTAAACTGCCCTGTGTTTTAGGGGTGGAATAAATGATTTGAATTTCATTTTCGAATATATTTTAAATATTGAAACACCTGTAATAAAATCAATTAATTTAATATAATACTACAAGTGGTTTTTTGGGACCACCACTGGCTAATGTCCACCATCAGGTAAACTATTTTTGTGTGTGTGTGTAGCTGTTAGTGTTAAATTTTTCCTGTCATCGCTGAGCTACATTTAAATTTATTGTAAACCCGTCATTACTTAGAAAGGTTGCAGCTTTACATTGGTCTTTTAAAAAATCAGCCTGCATATTTCTGCTTATAGAAAAATCTACAGGTGACTATGCAACCACAGCACGTATATGCTGAGCACAATGAAATATACAGCAAAGTTCAAGTTCATCTGCTTGATATATAGTCTTATGTGCAATAACAAATAAATGTATAACATGTCAGGTTGGGTAGATAAGGTTTTTCAGATTCTTAAATTCAGAGCTTTATAAGTTCTTGGTGTTTTTCTGGCTTTTATAATAAGGTATGGGTGAAGTTGTTGGCTATTTTTTGTGAACCAATTTTTAAAACATTTTATTATAGACACTTTGAAACAGACAAAAAGTAACCCCTAGAATAATGAACAAGTCTGTACTTATCACCCAACTTCAACAATTATCAATATTCTGCCATTCCGTGTCCCCCAGATCTCAATGTTTCCCACTTTATTACTTATTTCCGACAAACATTTTCCATGATTCCTGTTTCCACTTTTTGAATCTGCCTGGTTGAAGATCAATTAAAAGAACACTGCTACCATTTGCAATTACGTATTTGTGTAGGACAAGGATTTTCTCAATATTATTTAACCTAAACAAAATCCAGAAATATTTTGGGTACTGATGCTTATATGAGACTGTGATGATCATTAATAAATCCCAATTTCAAACTTAAGGTTCACTAAAATAAACCGGTTTTCTGAGATTAAGTTTTTACATTCAATTTTTTTTCTAAAACTAATATGTGAAAAAACATTAAAGAAAGCTAATATGTGAACATGCATCGAAAACCTCAAAAATAGTAAAAAGGGTATGCATAAAAAAAGGATCTAAAGTCCTTCCCACCATATCTTTCTCTCCCCGCCCCTCCCAGTTCCTCTTTTCAGAGGCCAGTTTCTTGGGAGAATTTCCAGAAATACTCTATGCATGCACATACAAGCATGTATATAACTGTAATCCTTAAAGGAGGAGGAAAGCGCCGTTGTGTACCATGCCTTTGTTCATTAACATATCTTTTAATACAGGAAGATTTTCTGAAAGGATACAAAACTGCTGGTATAATGGGAACCATATCTCTGACAGCACAACATCAGTGAACAAAGGGAGGAGGGAGCCAATATCTTGCTTTGGCAAGTGGAAAAGGCCATATGATATTTCACCTGAATTTGGATGGAAAAGTTTGCATGGCAGAATAGCAGAAGATTGCTTTAAGTTGTAATACCACTTCCAAACCTATGTTTTTAGGTGTGTTTTTTCTCTCTCTCCACAGCTTATGCTAATTGGTAGGTACAACATATCTCCAGCAGCTGCTGGTCTGTTGAAAGTCAGTCCTACTCTGGTGAAGGAATGCTGGAATATAAATCAAAAGACGTAGGCTGTAGTTTTAGGCAAGCCATGGAACCTCTTTAGTTTCCTCTTTTATATAACGAAATACCATGAACTTGCTTTTCTCACCTAGCTTTTGAGACTATCTGCTGAACTAGAGAGAGCACCATCCTATGGTGAAAGCAAACGGACTTTGGTTTCTGAGGGACATGGGATTGAAATCACTGTTTTGCTGCTGTGAATGGTACAGTTGCTAAACCATTCATTCCATTCACAGGAAATTATTGAGTACCTACCATATGCCAGACCCTGTCCTAGGCATGAGGACACAAGGGAGAACAAGACAGACAGACAGGAGCTTAAATTATAATGTTTTTGAGCACTTAGAGTGTACCTGGCACTGTGCTAAGACCGAGAAGTAGCAGTAAGTCCTTAGGTGATCTCATTTGCTCACACAGCCACAAATAACATCTATCTGCCCCAAATCCCAAATTTATACCTCCCGGACTGACCTCTCAGAACTTGTCTTATATGTATAGCTGCCTTTTCAATGTCTCCTTTTAAATAATTCATAATAGACTCAAACATAATACATCCAAACCTAGACTGATTTTGATCCAAAGACTCCCTCTCTCCTCTCTTTCTATCTCCGTAAACAGGCCACCACCCACCAAGGTGTTCAAGCCAGAGACCTGGGGACACTCCTGACAGCTCCTCTCCCTCACCCTATCACCTGCGAGACAAATGAGTTCTACCTGGAAGGTGGATTTTTAATCCATCCACTGTTTTCCTCTCTGCAACGCCCCTTGCTCGAACTTCTTTGCAATAAGCGCCACATTATTTGCCTTGCTGCTTCTTGCTCCACTATAAGCCATTCTCTGCACAGTGGCCAGAGTGGATTCCCAGTGTGAAAGCAACATCAAACAGTAGTGATAACAAACACAAACAAAACAAATTTAAAAACCAGAAAATGTAAGTATTCTTTCATTCTTACACCTTTCTGGGAAGGTCCTACTCCTGGGTTCTGGAGTGGAGATGCAGAAATGGTGAGGTCAGAAAGGATAGAGCAAGAATGGACTTTTGAAGGTGAGAGAATGAGGCCAAAGAAAGAAGATTCAGGTTTAGGTCTGGCCTAGGTTTTTTTGTTTGTTTGTTTGTTTTTTGTTTTTTGAGGGGGTAATATTTAGAGAGAAGAGAGATTGGAGACTGTTGCTGTGCTGAGTAGAACTTAGATGGATCAAGATTTTTAAAATTATGTTTACTGAGACTCATGCCCAGAAATTTCCCTTTTGTACCTTTCATAGACTTCAGTAAATATTGGATTGCTTTTCATTTTTAGTTTTGTTATCTGTTGTTTCTTTTTAATGAGGTGTATGTTGATACAGGCAATGAGTGAACTCACTTTATTCAAGATACACCATTGCATTTAGATAAATAAAATCGGAATCCTTTACCAGGGCCTAAAAGTCTCTATTCTAGCCTCTTCAGTCTTATCTCTGAACTACTCTCCCCTTTGCTGACACTGGTCTTACTTGGGTTCCTCAAACACACAGAGCATTTTCCTTTCTCAGTCTCTATACAACTATTTCCTGTTTGGAATGCTCTTCCCATGAATAGCACCTTCTTATATTTCAGGTCTCATCTTAAATGTCACCTTTTCAGAAAGTCCTTCCCACCTAGCTTAGCTATATCTCCATTGTTCTCCTTCTTGGCACTCTATGGCTTCCTTTACAGGACTTTGCAATCGGTAATTTACTCACGTGTGTGGTGATGTGTGTGTGCGCACCCATGCCTGTTTTGTTCATTGTTTCCAACAGATGTATGTTCGAGAGGACAAGGAGCTTGTGGGTTGTTCATGGCTGTAGAGCCAATGTCTCTCACAGTCTCTGCGCATAGAAGGCAGCCAAGAGCTTAACATTAAGAAGAAAAATAGATACTGAACAGATCATTGTGTTATAATAACTACAACAGGGAAGCATGGCAAATGTTGTAAATGTGAGAAAGCTAGTTTAAGTGGCCTCCCTCATCTAAAAACTGATCAAGAGTTGGCCAAGTGACGAGAGTGAGGACTGTTGGCGGCAGAAGAAGTAAATGTGAAGGCCTCTGGATGGGAGTATGGAGTATTTGGGGGGAAATCACAGGAGACCAGCATGGCTGGAGCTCAGAGGGGAACAGGTGGGCCTATGGATTATGTGGTAAACCTCAGGATTGGGCGCATCTTCCTAAGAGGAATGGAAAGCTCCAGGCTTTAGAGTGAGGTGATTAAGTTCGTGTGTGTGTGTGTGTGTGTGTGTGTGTGTGTGTGTGTGTTTAATCCTCACTGGAGGGTATTTTTATTTATCTTAGAGACGGGGGTGGGGAGAGAGAGAGAGCAATGGGTTGCCTCCCATACACGCCTGACTGGGGACAGAACCCACAACCTAAGTATGGGACAATGCTCCAACCAACTGAGCCACCAGACTGGGACAAAGTTTGTGTTTTTAAAAGACCACTATAGATGTATGGGGACTGGATTGCAGGTGAGAAATGGGGAACTTGGGAAAGTTGGGTGCTTGGAGAAGTAAACTGGGGCATAAATGATCTAGGGAGACTGGCTAGGTAACTATAAGAAAGAGCACAGGTCAGAGAAGATGAGAACCATGGCTAGAAGAGATGGTGAGTTTGGAGGATAGTGGTGGATTCACAAGAGATTTAGAAGCTAGAGTAGTTAAGATAAATGAATCACTGAACCTGCCACAAGGGAGCCGGAGAGCCAAGATGACTTCGGGGTTTTAATTTAGACCACTGAGTAGATAGTGGATCCATATACTAAGATAATAGAACACTGGACGAGCCACCAGTTGTTGCTGGGTGAATGGTGGGAAGATGACAAATTCAGGTGTGGACAATATTTGAGGCATCTGTGAGACATACAAGGAGAGATGTCAAGCAGGCAGTTGAGTAGATGGCAATGTGATGGTTGTAAAATTTTATGTACAAATGAAGCTCTCTGGTTAGGGAATGAGTAGAGGGAAGACTTGGGATGGAGTCCTGAGGCACTCTTATCATTTAAGGGTCAGGTTGAGGAGGAGCCAGTGAAAGTGACCAAGGTGTAGTCAGAGAGGTAAGAGTAACACCGGAGTGTGTAGTGCTATAGAAGGCCTTGATGAACTAGTCTAGACCAAAGTCTCAGTAAAGTAGATTTTAAGTAGAGGATATCACTTTGCAATTTAAGTTCTGATAATTCTGCCCTTTTATTAGGAAATCATATATCAATATTTCTTGGGGGGGAAAAACACCTTCCCAAATCCCACATAAAAAATGACTGTTTTATTTTCATATCAGTATTTTATCCTCCAATATCTACACTAATAAAAGAGAAATATGTAAATTGGCCATCACTCCACTACACCTACTAACCAATCAGGATGAGTATGCAAATCAGCCCAACAAAGATGGCGGGTTAATTTGCATATGCAGGCACATAGCAAAGACTGAAGGCTCCGGCCTGAGCGAAGACTGAGGACGACTGAGGACTGAAGAGGCTTGGCTTCTCCGCTGCGGCTGGACCAAAGGCCTGGGTCCCAGGTGCTGGAGGAAAACCGGTGCCGGCAGCCAGGGGAAGGAAGGCCTATTGCGTAAATCTTCGTGCAATGGGCCTCTAGTTTGTTTATAATGCATGAACATTTTTGTATTATTGCAGCTACAATGAATTTTTGTATATATGCAGCTGAATGCATAATTTTCATTTTTTCTATTTTAAAATGAAAGGAACTTAAGACTTCATAATTATATTTTAGTGGCTGTAGAGTGTTCCATTCAATGACATTAATTTAGAGATTTATAAAAGAATATGGCTAATTCTACTAAAACCATGGGAAGAAAAAAAAACCTACAAAGTTTTTCTTAAAATCCACCTTCCTTTACCATAACAAGATCATTTTAAAGAGTTAAAAAAGCACAGAAGCAAATGAGCCTATTAATTTTGCCTTCTGGAGTTTAAATATAGATAAACCAATTCCAATATGTTGCTTCTTCAGCTTCATATACTCACATTTCAACCCTGGAGAGCAAATGGAAAATCTGAATGATATCTTAAGAACAGGGTTAAAGGGTTAGGCCGGAGGGAGATGTTTATTTTGTTGGTCCTTGAAATACAAGGACACTCTTCATAGCTATACTAGCAAACTGAAGACTAATACATCACCTTGATGCATTGTTTTGAATCTTCAATGACAGATAATGAAGTCAAGTACATGATGCTTTTATGCATTGCCATTAAATCTTAAACTGAGACCAAAAAGTTCTAAAGTATCCGAGTTTTTTTTTTTTTGCATTCTTGAATGATTTCATATCTTCCAAGTTTTGTTTACAAGTCATCACAAATATCCTTTGGTACAAAGGGGGCTGAAATGGCTAACACCTGCTTCAGCTGACATGCTCTCACTTAGGTAAGACCGAGACTGTCAAGATGAAAAAGAGCATTTTCTGGAGCTACAGAGTTTTCGGTTTCCACAGGAAACATGACTAGAAGCAAAAGGTGAACTCATGATTGAGCCAAGGACATTTTAATGCTTTAAAAAATATATATATATATAATTGATTTTTTACAGAGGAAGGGAGAGGGATAGAGAGTTAGAAACATCAATCAGCTGCCTCCTGCACACTTCCTACTGGGGATATGCCTGCAACCAAGGTACATGCCCTTGACCGGAATCAAACCTGGGACTCTTCAGTCGCAGGCCCGATGCTCTATCCACTGAGCCAAACCAGTTAAGGCCATTTTAACTCTTTGATCTAACAAACTGCTGTGCTGACATTAGTACTTTAGCTCAGAAAAGCTAAAAGTCTCTTGCTTTCAACAAATAGGTCTCTAGTTTGGTAACATCAAAAGTGATTGATCAGGCATGGGGAAAGGGGCAGGGTAGAAGGTGTCAATGGAGGAAAAAAGGGGACACATGTAATACTTTTAAAGTACATATATTTTTATTGATTTCAGACGAAGGGAGAGATAGAAACATCAATGATGAGAGAGAATCACTGATTGGCTGACTCCATGCCCCACAGTGGGGATGAAGCCCACAACCTGGGCACATGCCCTGACAGGTAATCGAACCATGACCTCCTGGTTCATAGGGCAACACTCAACCACTGAGCCATGCCAGCAGGCTGTAATACTTTCAACAATAAAGATTTAATTTAAAAAAGTGATTGATCAGGAAGCCTAAGACACTAGGGCTGCTGAACTCTTGCAGTTTAATTCAGTAAATATATAGAGCTCCTACTTGGTGCAGGACATGAAATCCTTATTTAAAGGCTTATCGTCTCTCCTGTGTTAAGACTAGCCTTATCGCTCTGCCTGGATCTTGCGGGCAGGTTCCTGTATGTCCTGTCTAGTGAGAAGCTATTTTTGTTTTCACTCCAGGTTGTGGGAATGGTAGTGATGTCAGGTCTATCCAGCCAACGAGGTATTTTCTGGGACTTGGGGCCTCTCTGCGGTGGGGGAGAGGAGGAATAGGCAAAAAGGAGAGACGTGGACCCCTGAATCACTGGGAGACCCCAGAACGGCGAGTGCCTTCTACATACCACATGCTCCTTGACCCCGTGGCTGATAATCACAACCATTGGATGGAAGAGAGGGCGTTGTGGAGCTGCATTTTACAGGTCAGGGAACTGGCCAGGGACCTGTGAAAGGTCACGGAGGCGGTGGTGGATCTGGGATCCGAGGTCTCTAGGTCCTCACAGGCTTCCCACCGCAA
>NW_005871051.1:7238979-7240174 GCF_000147115.1 Myotis lucifugus
AAGATTCCACCATTTTTTTAAAATTAATTTTTTTGTCTTCACGAGGAGCCCCTAAGGTTATGTTAGCACTAACGTTGCTGCCTGTCTTCCCGAGTGCTTGCCCGGCACACAGAGACCTGTTTCCTGCACCAGACGACAACGTGGACGGCCAGCCCAGTTCTGCCTCAAATAATGACCGTGAAGATCAAACGAGGCCCTTCACAAACTTGCAGGGTAGCAGACATCTTCCCCAGGAACCCGGGGACTGGGCAGCAGCGGATGAAAAGAAATTCCCGATGACTCGAGGTGCAGGGCGGGTGGTAACAGCGTTGGATACCCGGACCTCGTGGATACAACCTCCAAGTGCACGCTGACCAGCAGGCCTGGCCTCCCGGGGACGTGGCTCTTTGTAAAGATGAATTAAAAGGGACACGAGGTGCAACATGCCATTCAGATGAACGCAATCTCTCCTCCTGTGAGCCCTGCCCAAACGTTGATGGCTTTAGAACAGAACAAAAAGATCCAGAGAAAAGGCCAGGGACCCGGCCTCGGTCGGGGCACACGGAGGGGAGAGGAGACAAGTGAGGACAGACTCGGACATCCCCGGGGACGGCTCTGGCTCGGGACATTCTCCTTGGCAACGTTCCAGCCCGAGCGCCCGGGGCTGCCCTGCGTGGACCGGAGGCGCGCGGGGCCAGGCGCGCGCACGCGCACTCACATGTACACACACTGGCGCGCGCGCACGCGCTACACATACACACGGCCGGCTCCCCGCTCCCCCCCAGCCCTCCCCGGGGGCGGGCTGCTCTCGTTAAAGAGCGGACGGTCTCCGCGCAAAGCCAGGCTCTGTTAGGCCCCGGGGGCCAGGGCCCGAGCTGCCGGCAGCCAATGGGCGCGGCGGAACGGCTCGAGCGCGGCTGACGCTGCACCAATGGGCGTGCGCGGGGGGCGGGGGCAGCGGCGGAGACACTATTGTTGATGAGGAGAAGCGGCGGCGGCGGCTGCACCACCTCCTCGCTACCCGCCGCGGCCCGGGCGCCCCCCGCACCCCGGATTCCGGCTTCGTCACCCCGTCGCGGGGGCCTTCTCTTCGGCCTCGAGAACCTTTTCCCCTTCAACCCAGCAACGGCCCCCGCCCCCGCCTCGCCCAGTCACCGGGGAGGGTGGACCATGTCCCAGCGGATGAGGCGCAATGGCTCCCCCACGCCGGCCGGCG
>NW_005871051.1:7241054-7248908 GCF_000147115.1 Myotis lucifugus
CATCCCTCGCCGCAGCCAGTCCGCGCTTGTCCGCGCCCGCGGCGGTGCCGCCGCTCACCTGCGCTTGTTCTGATGTGTGTGGACGGTAAACCGGGGCCCCTGGCCGCTTCCTGCGGACCTGCCCACCCTCCGCTGGCGGTGGGGCGGGGAGCGGGCTGTCCCCTCTCCCGAGTGACATGGTTCATGTGAAGATGGCACGCGGCCTGCTGAGTATTTCTCTCCCCCACACAACCCCCAGATTTGCCGGGACTGAAAACGTCAGCGTGGCAGCTGCGGGGTCCCCGCAGAGTCTGAGGCCGGGAGAGTGTGAGCGTGTTCGAGCCTCGGAAGGGGCTGTGCGCGGAGCGCAGGGAAGGAAGCAGGTTCCTCTGGAACAGTGGTTCTCAACCTTCTGGCCCTTTCAATACAGTTCCTCATGTGGTGACCCAACCATAAAATTATTTTCGTTGCTACTTCATAACTGTCATGTTGCTACTGTGATGAATCGTCATGTAAATATCTGATATGCAGGATGGTCTTAGGCGACCCCGGTGAAAGGGTCGTTCGACCGCCAAAGGGGTCGCGACCCACAGGTTGAGAACCGCTGCTCTGGAAGGTTATGGGCTTTGTCCGAGGGTCTACGTGTCTTTCTCGTATACCGACTGATTCTGTGCTTAGGATGTAAAACCATTCCTTTGTTTTTCTAAAAAAAAACAAAAAAAAAAAAACAAAAAAAAAGAAAGAAAAAGAAAATCCGGGGTTTTTCTGTGATCATTTTCCGGACCTAAAATTGGTTGTTTTTCTCTACACCTGAGCAAGGTCCCTGGAAAGGTCCTGAAGGAAGTTGTTGGGTTCTCGTGGAGTCATTCATAAAGAGAAACTCAATAGAGACATTCGGATTGGGGAAACAGAGGTAAAATTTATTATCTGATTGCCTTCCTGTTAGGACCTAGTGAAGAAAGATATGGGTGGTTTTTAGCTTGCATGTTAATACTGTCAACATAGACCTTTGTCTTTCCTTTTTCTGGGGAATTTCTGTTAAAATCTTTCAGGCAGAATGGCTGGGAATTTCAGGAAACTTTGTACAGTACTTCCTAACCAAATAAAGCAGATGAAGTGATTTCAAAGGTTCATTCAGAAATGCAGGGAGCAGGGTGAATCTTTCCTATTTATTTTATCAGATTTTTTGGAGAGAATTGCCCTGAAAAATGATCAATAGTGTTTTCTAATTAGAGCAAGAGTACTGACTTAAATATTTTGAAAATGCACAGTGCTTTTTAAAAACTGATTGTTAAAAGTACTAGAACATCCTCTTCTTCAAATAATAGCTACCACTTTACTGAGCTTCTGCTATAATGGTGGTGATTTACCTACAAGTTCTCATTTTAATTTTCACAGTAAGTTTTAAAGAGCTTAAGTAACAACTATTAGAGTTGATATTTGAACTCTGCTGCGAGATATTTCAACCTCTTTGACCTTATATCAAGGAGGTAGCTTTATGATGTATGAGATAGAACCTGGGAAATATAGAGCACAGCAAAGTTGCATGTGCTTAGTTTTTAAAGTAACTCTTTGAGACACCTGGTGACCATGATTGCTTCAGTTTACCTTCAGCCCTCTGGAGCTGGCATAGTGCGTGGCAGGTAGAAGGGAAGAGAGCTGCTTAAGTGGGCATAGAGGTGGAGGTAGGTGGGTAGGAGGTGGTGACTGCATTCTGAGAATAGACTCTGGCTACCTTCTTAACGGTTTGACCCTTGAAGCAGAGCGGCAGTCTAGGGGGAGAGGGTAAAATTAGGTATTGGCAGTGTGTGGAGAAAGGTGCTCTTTCCTTCTGATCTCTAGAACGGAGTTGTTGGATTTCCAGGGATCTCAGGCTCCAGACGTGCCCATTCTTCATGCTTCCCATAGCTCCCTTCCCTCAGATCTGTTATTCCTTAGAGTATTCATGCTGCTAAGTTAACCCTCTCTCACTACCCACCCTCCAAAAAACCCCGCAAAAGTAAAAAAAACTTTTTCCTCTAATGCAGCACTCTCAACTGAAAAGGGATACCATCTGTTACTAAGTTATGCTGAAGTGAATGTCTGATAGCTTCCTTCCCAGGATTGTATTCTTGTTTCACGCTAGTGAACTTCCATGCAGAGTAGAACAAACAATTGTCAGATTTCAAGTCTTCGTAGCACAAACTAGACCATTTGCATTTTGCTTTTTTTCTCAGACTAAAACTAGAAAGAGAGAAAAGGAAAAAGAGTATTTATTTTTATTGATTTCAGGAAGGGAGAGGGAGAGATAGAAACATCAATGATGAGAGAGACCCTAGCTGGTTTGTCTCAGTGGATAAAGTGCTGGCCTGCGGATTGAAGGGTCCCAGGTTCGATGCCGGTCAAGGGCACATGCCTGGGTTGTGGGCTCATCCCTAGTAGGGGACGTTCAGGAGGCAGCCAATCAAATGATTCTCTCTCATCATTGATGTTTCTATCTCTCCCCTCTCCTTTCCTCTCTGAAATCAATAAAAATATATTTTAAAAAAATGATGAGAGAATCACTGATTGGCTGCCTCCTGCATGACCCCTACTGGGGATCGAGCATGTGTCCTTGACCGGAATCGAACCCGGGACCTTCAGTCTGAAGGCCGACACTCTATCCACTGAGCCAAACCGGGTAGGGCTATTTTACTTATTGATTGATTTTAGAGAGAGGAAGGGAGACAGAGAGAGAGAGAGAGAGAGAGAGAGAGAGAGAGAAAGAAAACATTGCTTTGTTATTCTACTGATTTATGCATTCCTTGGTTGTTTCATGTATGTGCCCTGACCGGAGATCGAACCCTAACCTTAGCTTTTTGGGATGATGCTTTGATCTCTAACTGAGCTAAAAAGCCAGGGCCTAAGGAAGAGTCTTTTAGATTAGAGGTCAGTTTACAGCCTCAGTGAAATTTAGAAATCTTTACTGGTAGAGGGGAAGTGTCCACCTTATATAGTTTTGTAAACCTCATCTGACTCCAGGGTCCATGTAGATCAGGCTACCACTTTCTGGGTGTCTCTGAGATGAACTGGATGCCATAACCTCTATTAGGGATCCAGTATCTAAAAGTCCCTGAGTTGAAGGTCTCAGGATCCTTTTAGGATTGGATTCCTACACGGTTGCCTTATTCCTCCAGGTTTAGAGCTAATCATTGGCTCTTTGAGAACTCCCCTTTTCTTGACTACTATTTGGCAGTGATTTTCAACCAGTGTGCCGCAAGAATTTTTAAAACATGCGATACCTGACTAGTCACAGGCCCTGAACTCTTTTCCCTTAGATTGTGAAATAAAAAAAATGACAATAGCTAACACAATAGCCATCTGGTGTGAATGAATCAAAATTATACCTATTTTTTTTGTCAGATCAGCATAAAATATATTTTTTTGGTGTGCCACAGAATTTTAGTAATTAGTTTATGTGCCATGAGATGAAAAGGGTTGAAAATCTCTGTGATAAGGTAATCCAAGCACCCATCTCCGACAGATAATTAATTTTTTTCAATTGCATCCCATATTATTCTGTATTTGTTTCAGATGTACAGCAAAGTGGTTTGAAAATCATGTACCACTGCTTCAAGTACCCACCTGGCCCCATACAGTTATCATTGATATTACTGACTACATTCCCTATGCTGTAATCTACATCTCGGTGACTGTACTGTAACTACCAATTTCTACTTTTTCACCCAGCTCTCCAACCCCTCTCCCGTCTAATAACTGTCATTCTGTTCTCTGCATCTATGAGTCTGTTTCTATTTTGTTTGTTTATTTTGTTCATTAGATTTCACATATAAGTGAAATCATATGGTATTTCTCTTTCTGAGTTATTTAACTTAGCATAGTACTCTCTAGGTCCATCCATGCTGTCACAAAATGTAAGATTTCATTATTTTTTTAAGCCCGATTGGTATTCCATTGTGTAAATGTACCGCAGCCTTTTTATTCATCTCTGGATGGTCACTTGAGTTGTTTCCATAGCTTGAATATCCTAATATATAAAAAACCGGGGGCTCTCATGACTGAAACAACTGGATGGACGACCAAACAGCAGGCTGCATGGGGCGACCAGGCAGGCAGGGGGTTAGTGAGGGACGACCAAACTACTGAACAAACAGCCTGCATGGGGCGATCAGGCTGGCAGGGGGGTTAGTGAGGGACAACCAAATGACTGAACAGCAGGCTGCGTGGGGTGACCATGCCGGCAGGGGTGGATGTTGGGGGTGACCAGGCCAGCGGGGGGGCAGTTGGGAGCGACCTGGCCAGCTGGGGGGGGCAGTTGGGGGGACCAGGTCAGCAGGAGGGCAGTAAGGGGCAACCAGGCCCGCAGAGGGGGGCAGTTGGGGGCGACCAGGCTGGTTGGCAGTTAGGGATGACCAGGCCAGCAGGGGATGGGGGCAGTTAGGGGTGACCAGGCTGGCAGGGGGGGAAATTGGGGGTGACCAGGCAGGCATGGGGGGGCAGTTAAGGGTGATTAGGCTGGCAGGCAGAGGCGGTTAGGGGTGATCATGCTGGCTGGGCGGGACAGGCAGGCAGGCAGGCAGATGAGCAGTTAGGAGCCAGCGGTCCTGGGTTGTGAGAGGAATTTCCGGCTGCCGATCCCGGGGATCGGGCCTAAACTGGCAGTTGGATATCCTCTGGGGAGTCCCGGATTAGAGAGGGTGAAGGCTGGACTGAGGGGACGCCCCCATGCATGAATTTTGTGCACTGGACCTCTAGTCTATAATAATAAAAGCATAATATGCTAATTAGACTGGACAGCCGAACTATCTTGCCGATGTCCTTCTGGATGAAGCCGGGGCTGCCAGGGGCGAGGCAAGCCGCCTCAGCTGTGAGGGCCGAGGCAGGTTGCCGCGAGCTGCGAGAGCTGAGCCCTTGCACAAATTTCGTGCATTAGGCCTCTAGTTGTAAATAATGCTGCAATGAACATAGGGGGTTGCATATATTATTTTGAATTAGTGTTTTAGGTTCCTTTGGATATATTCACAAAAGTGGAATCACTGGGTCATAAGGAAATTTCGTTTTTAATATTTTCTTAAAATCCTCACCTGAGGATTTTTACTGATTTTTTTTTTGGGGGGGGGGGAGAAAGATTGATTGGTTGCCTCCTGCATGAACCTCAACAAGGCCCAGGGATCAAACCCATAACCTAGGCATGTGTCCTAAATGGGAATCAAATCTGGGACCTTTCGGTGACACTCCTACCACTGACCTACCACTGGCCAGGGCCCATTTTTAAATTTTTGATGAACCTCCTCAGTGTCATTTTTAATTTTTTGATGAACCGCCTCAGTGTCTTCCATAATGGCTGCAGCAATCTGTGTTCCTACCTTCAGTGCCTGCTGTGTCCATGGCAGTGTGGTTTGTCATTAGGAACTGAGAAAGGTAAGTTGGCAACAGTGTTAACTGTAGATAAAATAATGAAGAAGGTGAGGTTTGTTTTTGTGCCTTCCCTCTTTTTACCCCATTTTGTCTTAATAAAATGTCAAATATCCTGTCTAATAAAATAGTAATATGCAAATTGACCATCACTCCACACACAACATGGCCACCCCATGTGGTCAAAGATGGCTGTCCCCACGTGGACACAAAATGGTCGGCAGGGGAGGAGAGTTGGGGGGGGGACCAGGCCAACAGGGGACGGCAGTTGGGGACAATCGGGCTGGCAGGGGAGCAGTTAGGCGTTGATCAGGCTGGCAGGGGAGTGGTTAGAGGGTGATCAGACTGTCAGGCAGAAGCAGTTAGGGGTAATCAGGCAGGGAGGCAGGCGAGTGGTTGGGAGCCAGCAGTCCTGGATTATGAAAGAGATGTCCGACTGCCTTTTTAGGCCCGATCCCACTGGGCAGTTGGACATTCCTCGAGGGGTCCCAGATTGGAGAGGGTGCAGGCTGGGCTGAGGGACATCCCACCCCCCCTTTTGTGCACAAATTTTGTGCACCGGGCCTCAAATATATATTATAAATGGAGAGGTAGCATAACATGGAGGTTGGGAGCATAGGCTTTGAGTAGACAGTCTGGGTTTAATACCTGTGTTTTGCCACCTAGAAACCATGTGATATTGGAAAGTGAATAACTTTCTGACCCTTATCTTTCTCATCTGTATGAAAAAGGTAATGATGGATATCATTTTCATCTGGTGGTAAGGATTACATGAGAGAAAATTTTAAAATAGTACTATACCTCATCATAAAAGTTGGCTATTGTGTATCATATTAGTTTGCTTCTAGTTTTAGTGGATATAACATAAATTGCCAATGTAGCCTTAGTTTTCGTGGTTGTATGAAATTTCATGTTGGAGAGAATATTGCCTGTGAACATCCAGAACTGTTTCTCAGAGTGTGGTCTAGTTCATCTTTATCAGAATTACTTAGGGTCCATGGTAAAAATGCAGGTTACCAGACTCTAGTACAGACCTTAAAAGTCTCATCTCTACCACTGTGATTTTGCTGTACTCTAAACCAAAAAAAGTGACTAGAAGCACCAAAAGAAAAATCTGAAAACTCATCATTAGAAAAAATGGCTTTAGTACAGTATGTGTAAGTTATTTTTTGCAGTGTGGCTGATACGTAGATAGCAAGTTGTGTTTTTGCTAATTTCTCCCTTACTTTGGATGTATTACGTTGTGTATGAATTTGGTTGGTTGTTGGGGTGGAGGAAGTGGCAAGAGCAACAACAAGAGATGGAGGTCTCTAGACTAATAATCAGGAGAAAGTAGGGTATCAGAACTTAATATTTGCAGCATTTAGACTTGTACTGTACTTTTGTTGTTTTTAATCCTCACCTGAGGATATTTTTCCTATTTTTAAAAAATATGTTTTTATTGATTTTTTTCTTTTTAGAGAGAGAGGGAGAGAGAAGGAGAGAGAGAAAAAGAAACATCAGTGATAAGAGAGAATCATTGATCGGCTGCCTCCTGCATGCTCCACACGGGATTGAACCCACAACCTGGGCATGTGTCCTGACTAGGAATCGAACCGTGACCTCCTGGTTCATGGTTTAACCACTGAGCCACACTTGCTAGGGTTTCCCCCCTTTTTGAACAAATAATTATGTCTAGTATATCCCTTCTTCTTGTTAAATGATTTTGTGGATAATAGGAACTACAGCCTTTAAGTCAGTAGCTGATCAGGTTTTAGAACCTTTATAATGTAATACCTAGGGCCATGGTTTGGGATGCTCTACTGTTATTGAAGCAACACAGGAACCAGTTGAACTAGTACAGGTGGTTTGGGAGTTCCAAACTCCTATGACTGAAACTTTTAATGCCACACCCTATTGTAGTTAACTTCTGTAAAGATTTGATTTTCTTTTTTTTTAAATTGAGGTATAATTAACAAAATTGCAAGACATTTAAAGTATACATTGTGATTTGGTGTCCATTGTAAAAGGATTCCTCCAATCTAGTTTATTCGTCACCTCACATATTTTTCTCCTCCTCCTCTTCCTTTTGCTATGCATCTTCCTCCTTCTTTTGTGAGAACATTTAAGTTCTATTTCTTAGCACATTTCAATTATACAACAGTGTTGTCAATTGTAGTCACCATCTATATATATAGTGAGAGTCCACAATGTCCAAAACGACCAAAGGGACGACTGAATGCCAGGCTGCATGCGCAGCAGGCTCGGGTGGGCAGGGACTGGGGAGTGGGCTGAACTGATCACCTCTCGGAGACAGAGAGAGGCCCCAGGCAGCAGCCGCCCTAGGCCTTGCCAGCAGCTGAGCATCTCTCTCTCTGAGAGGTCAGCCAGCCAGCAGCCTGGAGCGGCTGCTGAATCAGCCCCGCCTCTCTGATCAGTCCCGGAGATAAGCCCAGAGGTGCTGACTGGCATAGAAACCGACCAATCAGAACCAAATCTGGG
>NW_005871051.1:7249710-7253340 GCF_000147115.1 Myotis lucifugus
TCTTTCATCCAACCTCTCCCTCTCACTTTGCCCCCTTTCACACCCTTCTGGCAACTTCTTTTCCCTTCTCTGTTTCTATGAGTTTGACTTTTTTTTTTCTTCTTATTTCATGTATAAGTGATACCATGCAATATTTGTCAATTTACTTTGGAATAACAGAAGAGTATCTGAATTTAATGCATGTACTTGCCCTTGTTTGAGAGGTATAGTAACAGTAGAAGTCATTCTCTTTTCTGTCTATATGTTAAGTGCTGTCTTAGTTATTGGGATGAGGAAAAGTAAAACATCTGCTCTCCAATATCTATCTCACTATCTCGTGGAGCACTAGAACTGTCAAGAGACCATTTCAGTGATGGCAGCAAATAAGAGGGCTTTTGACCTAGAAGTTGATGTGTTTCCTAAACATGCATTAGCCAAACCAAGGAAAGGACATGAAGGTAATCTAATAGAGACAAAGGCCCGGAGGCCTGGAGACATGCAAGAGCATGGCACATGTTGGGAACTGAAAGTTGATCAATGTGGTAGGGATTGAGGTAGTACAGCCAAGAAAGTGAGGCTGGAGAGGCCAGATGATAAAGGGTCTTGTCAGCTATCAGAGAGTCTCTTCCTCTGGGCTTCCTTATAAATACACCTTCTGTTCATGTAGGCTGGGAATCTTTGAGTTATCCTTGATTCTTGAAGTTCCGTTTCCCCCTTTTAACTCCCTCATAATTAGGCACCAAATCCTCTCAATTTTGAGAAACTGTATTGAAATGGAATAATGACAAGCTAGATGTAGACTGTGTGCTCTTTAGAGCAGACTTAAACTTAGTTTTTTTTAAAAAAAGTTTTTAGGGCCTAGTAAAATATTAGACCCTTAGTAAATGTTTAAATGAATGGGTTTTTAGGACGGTAGCTCAAAAGAGAAAATGTTTGGTATTTTTACGTGTGACCATGTATAACTTTTGTAAATCTCCATTTAATTATAGAAAATCTAATAGTCATAGGAGGCCTAGTTAAAAGGTCCACTCTTAGATTCGTAATTTTTAACTGGTGTGCCGTGTTGAATTTTTATATTTTTAATATATTTTAAAATTGACTTCAGAGAGGAAGGGAGAGGGAGAAAGAGATAAAAACATCAGCGATGAGAGAGAATCATTGATTGGCTGCCTCCTGCAAGCCCCCACTAGTGATTGAGTCTGTACTCCACGCATGTGCCTGACCAGGAATCAAACTTTGACTTTCTGGTTCATAGGTCGATGCTCATCTACTGAGCCATGTTGGTCAGCACCATGTTGAATTTTAAAACATGCAGTACCTGACTATTTAATCAGGCACACTGATCTCTTTTCCCTTAGATCAGGGGTGGGCAACCTTTTTGTGAGTGCGTGTCAAAACCAGCAAAATCTCTGACTCAAAATTCTTCTGCGTGCCAACCAGGCAGGCAGGCAGGTGGGCAGTTAGGAGTCAGCAGTCCCCGATTGTGAGAAAGATGTCCGACTGCCTGTTTAGGCTCGATCCCTGTGGGGGCAGTTGGACATTCCCTGAGGGATCCCAGATTGGAGAGGGTGCAGGCCGGGCTGCAGGGACCCCCGCCATGCACGAATTTCATGCACCGGGCCACTAGTCTCATAATAAGGTTGCATCTGATTGGTTAATGGGTGGTACCAGAAATCCTTATATACAATTATAGGCACTTGATTTTTTAAAAAAATCACTTTGGAGCGAAAAAGGTAGGTAATTACTGTTATTATTTACCGTATATAATTACCTATATAATTTTGCTTTTGTCAGGTCAGCAAAAAAAAAATATTCTTTGGTGTGCTGCAGAATTTTAGTAAGTAGTTTATGTGTGTCATGAGATGAAAAAAGGTGAAAATTGCTGCCTTAGATCATTAAAAATCTTGAAAATTGAATCAGAACCATTAGTAAGGTCTGTTTGATTAGTTGTACTGATGGGTGACTGACAAGATCATAGTTAGGGAAGAAAAGTGCCAAACAACCTTTTAGCAATTTGATTTTAATGAATATTTACCAATTTACAAGAGTGTGCCTTTTTTATCCCTAGCTAAGAACAATCTTCTTGTGACTGTCTCAATAGAGATTTATTTTAGAGGAAAAATGGTGAACGTGTGTGTATTTATTGCTTTTCACTTGTCACAGTTAATAATATGGGCACATATGTTTTCTTGAACTTATGGATATGTACTACATTTCTTTTCTGTTTACTATAAAAGGGAAGACTGTATCAGAGATGGTTAGTGTTTGCAACAATTGTTTTAGTGAAAGAATTGTGCCATTTTGAAAGCTAATTAAGTGACTAACGCATATCTGTAAAGTAGCCTTAATGATTATCAGCAACACAGCTGCTGTAACTGTTATGTTAGTGGAATTTAATCTTTTGTTATTTGGATCACATAACCAGCAACAGAACTTTTATACTTGTAACTGTGCAAGACCCTTATTAAGACATAATGTAATACAGGTAAAAGAGAGGTGTGTTAAGGTGTTTACATAAATGGCTTTCAGAAGTGCTAGGTATTTGTTATATGGAACTAGAATGATATCTAATATATATATAAAAGGCTAATATGCTAAGTGTCCCTCCGACTGTTCAACTGGTTGCTATGACGTGAACTGACCACCAGGAGGCAGACGCTCAACACAGGAGCTGTCATGATGCACCCTGGCCATTTACAAAGAAACGGCAGCACGGACCTGGTGCCAACAAAGCAACACTTGACTTCTCCCAAGTGGGACACAGAACTCACCACCACCCCGGAGCGATAGCCCACCAAATTGCATTCGCATTCAACGCTGCCGAGACTCCCACGGTGCAAAATGCCGCCCACAGCCCAGCCCAGCCGGGAAACGGTTGCTGTGGGCAATGGGTAATGATGTCATGAAGCAACGCCCGGCTTCCTCTCCCTAGTGACAACTAGCCTCCTTGCAGTTTCTTCAGCCTAGGAGCACCACTTGCTTTATAGCTAGGTGCAAACATTTCACAGTTTAATCAAATATCTGTGAAGCATTTTCCCATGCCTCATCTCATTTGGTCCTCACAGAAGTCCTGGAGTAGGTAGATAGGAGACTTGGTGGAATCCTATTTTCTTTTCATTAGCCAGAAAACGGAGATTTAGAAAGTTTAGAAACTTGACCCGACTGAAAAGAAGAAATGGTGGACCTCAAAAATGATTTCAGGTTTTCTCACTGTGCAGAATATAGTCAAATACTGCTGCAGTTATATATTATACCCTTTGGTCTCCCTGTGTGATCTACAGTAATAATCTGCTTCGTGTTGATATTTACTGCTGTGTTGCTGACAACTGCCTGGACGAACACTTAGTATATTAGCCTTTTATATATATACTAGAGGCCCGGTGCACAAAAATTTGTGCACTTGGGGAGGGGGAGGGGGGGTCCCCCAGCCCGGCCTATGCCCTCTCGCAGTCTGGGACCCCTCGGGAGATAACAACCTGCTGGCTTAGGCCTGCTCCCGGGTGGCAGAGGGCAGGCCAATCCCTAGGTGCAGCCCCTGGTCAGACTCAGAGCAGGCCGATTGGGGAGTTGGGGCGCCACCCCGTCATGCACAGAGCAGGCGGATCGGGAGTTGCGATGCCATCCTTCAGTCACACTCAGGGCAGGGCCGAT
>NW_005871051.1:7253440-7261316 GCF_000147115.1 Myotis lucifugus
TGGGCCCCCCCCCCCCTCTTTAACAAAAAAAAGGGGGGGATTGGGGGGGTTTTCTTTCCCCCTTTTTAAATAATCCCCAAGGGAAAGGCCAATTGGGGGGGTTTGGGCCCCCCCCCTTTCCCCCCCAAACCGAGCCAATGAAAGTTTGGCCCCCCCCCCCTTTTACCCCCAGAAAAGACCGATAAGGGGTTTTGCCCCTTCCCCCTGTCCCCCCCAAACAGGGCCAATCAGGGGGTTTTCCGCTCCCCCCTGTCACCCACAGAGCAGGGCCCATCAGGGGGGTTGTGGCTCCACCCCTTGTCACACACAGAGCAGGGCAGATCAGGGGGTTGGGGCACTGCACCCTGTCACACTCAGGGCAGGGCCAATGGGGAAGTTATGGCTCTACCCTATCACACACAGAGCAAGGCCCATGGAGGGGGGTTGGGGCACCACCCTCTATCACCCACAGAGCAGGGCCGATCAGGGGGTTGGGGCGCCGCCACTGTCACACTCGGGGCAGGGCCGATGGAGAGGTTATGGCTCTACCCTGTCACACACAGAGCAGGGCCCGTGGGGGGGGGGTGGGGCCGCACCTTGTCTCACACAGAGCAGGGCCGATCAGGGGATTGGGGCGCCGCACCATGTCAAACACAGAGCCGCAGGGAATCAGGGGGTTGGGGAGCTACCCCCTATCAGGCACAGAGCAGGGCTGATCAGGGGGTTGGGGCGCCTTCCCCTGTCACGAACAGAGCAGGGCGGATAGAGAGGTTGTGGCCCCGCCCCCTGTCACACACAGAGCCACAGGGCGATCAGAGGGTTTGGGCGCTGCCCCCTGTCACGCTGATCCCGAGGCCGGGAGACCTCACGGCTCCGCTGATCCCGGTGCTGGGAGGCATATTACCCTTTTACTATATAGGATAGAGGCCTGGTGCACGGGTGGGGGCCGGCTGGTTTGCCCTGAAGGGTGTCCTGGGTCAGGGTGGGGGTCCCGCTGGGGTGTCTGGCCAGCCTGGATGAGGGGATGATGGCTGTTTTCAGCTGGTCACACCCCCTTCAGGGTGGGGGTCCCCACTGGGGTTCCTGGCCAGTCTGGGTGAGGGGCTGAGGGCTGTTTTCAGGCTGGTGGGTGACTGAAGCTCCCAACCGCTCCTTTTTTTCTTTTTCTTTTTTATTCTGGGCCAGCTTTAGCTCTGAGGCTTGGCTCCAGCTCTTAGGCCTCGGCTGCTGAAAGCAGGTATGTGGTTTGTTTGGGTTCTATAATCGAAACACTGTTTCAACTCCAGCTCTGAGATCCCGGCTGTCCGAAAGCAGGTTTCTGGGGTTTTGTTTAGCTTCTGTATTAGTAACAATGTTTCAAACTGCAAGCTCAGAGGCCGGCAGCAGCAGGCGGGGAACGTCGGAGTCCTCCGTCACTGAAGCAAGCAAGCCTCATGTTCGCTTCAAGCTGCCTGGCTGCCGGCCGCCATCTTGGCTGGCAGTTAATTTGCATATCGCCCTGATTAGCCAATGGGAAGGCTAGCGGACGTATGGCTAATTACCATCTTTCTCTTTTATTAGATAGGATGGCCTGTTGCTAGGGACAGGTAGTCCAGCGTTGCTATGTGACATCATTACCTTGCACCCAGGATGGGCTGGGCTGGGCTGTGGGCTGCAGTTACGCCATGAGGTTTTGGCAGTGTTGGCTGCAATTTGGTGGGCTGTTGCTCTGGGGTAGTGGTGGGGCCTGTGTCCCACTTGGGGGAAGCCGAGTGTTGCTTTGTCAGTGCCAAGTCTGCGCTACCGTTTCTTGGTAAATGGCAAGTGAACGTCATGGCAGCCTCTGCATTGAGCGTCTGCCCCCTGGTGGTCAGTGCGTGTCATAGCGACCGGTCGGACAGTGGGACACTTAGCATATTAGCCTCATATATATACTAGTAGCCCATTGCGCAATATTGTGCATTGTAGGCCACCCACTGCTTCCGCGGGAGTCAGTAGAAACTGCAGCCAGGAGCCGTGCTACTTCCCTATCAGCTTCCCGCCGAAGCAAGCCACTGGTGCTCATGGGAGCCGGGAGGGAGCCGCGCCACTTTCACAGGAGCCGGGAGGTAGCTGTGCCGCTTCCACGAGAGCTGGGTGGGACCCGCGCCGCTTCACCGGGAGGTGGGAGGGAGCTGCACTGCATTCTGTGGGAGGCGGGCCCGCCATCTCCTCTCTGGGTCTGCACTTGGCCGCAGAGGCTGCAGGCTGGACCCCCTGTCCCTGTCTGTGTCCGATCCAGCTCTGGGGGACCTTCCCCGCCCTTCTCTGCCACTCCTACCCCACCCGTCTCTGCCATTCCTACCCTGCCCTTCTCTGCCGCTTCTCTCCCGCCTGTCTCCGCTACCTCGGCTCCCTTGCTTGGCTTCCTTCTATGGTGTCTTCAGTCTTCGCTCCCAGCCGGTATATGCATATTAGCCGCCATCTTTGTTGGCAGTTAATTTGCATATCACTCTGATTAGCCAATGGTGGGCGTAGTGAAGGTACGGTCAATTTGCATCTTTGTCTATTATTAGATAGGGTACTAGTGGCCCAGTGCTCGAAATTCGTGCACATTGAAAGGGAATTAATTAGAGGAACGTAATTTGGACTCACCACCTAATATCAATAATATGTGAGTGTAAAGTAGTCCGCGTTTCTGAAATTCAATAACATGAATTTCAGCTATTACTCTGCCAAATAAATGGAATTTACAGATATCATTTAAAAGAGCATTCAGGATCAGAAACCAAGATGGCAGCATAGGTAAACACCGGAAATTGCTGCCTCCCACAACAAATTAAAAAATACAACTAAAAGACAAAACGGACATAATCCAGAACCACAGGAAGGCTGGCTGAGTTGAAATTCTACAACTAGAAGGAAAGAGAAAAGCACACTGAGACTCAGAGGAGGTGCGGAAGTGCAGAGGAACGGAGGCGCACGCAGCAAGGGCTGGCAACTGAGGACGCAACTGTTTGAATTGAGAGGGAGTCACAATCCTCTGACTGCTCTGAACTCCAGTTCCGGGTGAGTCTCTGGGGACCTAGACTCATACGGGGAGAAACTGGACTGTCTGGCAGCGGGCGGAACTTGGAACTCGAGGGTGGCATTGTCTCAAAGGTGCTTGCAGTGATTACCGGGACACTGAGACGTGGGGCCCCTTAGGGCAGGGCTGAGGATCAGCCATAGCTGCTTGCTCTGCCCTGTTGATTCCCTGAGACCCTGCCCCACCCAAGCTGCGGCAGAGGCTTTTGCATATGAATGCCCTGGCCCTTTGCAATCTAAAATTACCTAACAAACTGCAGCTGGGCCAGACAGACCCAGAACTTCCAAGAGAAGGCCCAAGGCCCCACAGCAGCTTGCATTGCTTCACAGCTGGGCCTCATTTGGGCACCTCCAAACCCCAAACAAGGAAGGGGAATCTGCAGATCTCTTTGTAGCTTCTGCTGGGTAGCCTCAGGCAGAGGCTAAATTAGCAACCCCCTTAGATCCAAGAGCCAGTGTACCCAGTGGTCAGAGTGGGACCATCCAGATTACAACTCCTCAGGTCCATAAGGGACACACTCAGGGGGCAGACTCAGCACCAAAGCCCCACTGAAGCAAGTCTTGCCTCATAAGGGTGTCTTCAGCATAGAAGTTCTCCCACTGTAGACACAGCTGATTCTCAAGGCCAGTTGGCCTGGAGATCAATTCCTCCCAGTAATACCTACAACAATCAAGGCTTAACTACAACAAGACTGTGCACAAAGCCCACAAAGGGGTGCACCAAGAGTGTCCACCTCAGGTAATTGGGGAGGCTGAGCCACTGGGCCCAATAGGACACCTAGCACCCAAAGCCACTCTACCAACACAGGGAAGCATAAAAAATGCGGAGACAAAGAAACAGGTCACAAATGACAGAAATGGAGGAAAGCAAACGACTGGATATAGAGTTCAAAACCACACCTTTAAGGTTTTTCAAGAACTTTCTAGAAACCACTGATAAATTTAGTAAGACCCTCAAAAAAACTGGTGAGACCCCCGATAAATGTAGTGAGACCCTCAAGAAATCTAGTGAGACCCTTGAGGATATGAAAAAGGACCAACTAGAAATTAAGCATACACTGACTGGAATAAAGGATATTATGCAGAGTTCCAACAGCAGACTAGAGGATCACAAGAATCAAGTCAAAGATTTGAAATATGAAGAAGCAAAAAACACCCAACCGGAAAAGCAAAATGAAAAAAGAATCCAAAAATACGAAGATAGTGTAAGGAGCCTCTGGGACAGCTTCAAGTGTACCAACATCCGAATTATGGGGGTGCCAGAAGAAGAGAGAGAGCAAGATACTGAAAACCTATTTGAAGAAATAATGACAGGAAACTTCCCCTACCTGGTGAAAGAAATAGACTTACAAGTCCAGGAAGTGCAGAGAACCCCAAATAAACGGTATCCAAAGAGTACCGCACCAAGACACATCATAATTAAAATTCCAAGAGCAAAAGACAAAGAGAGACTCTTAAAAGCAGCAAGAGAAAGACAGTCAGTCACCTACAAGGGAGTACCCATACCACTGTCAGCTGATTTCTCAACAGAAACTTTGCAGGCCAGAAGGGAGTGGCAAGAAATATTCAAAGTGATGAATGCCAAGAATCTACAACCAAGATTACTTTATCCAGCAAAGCTATCATTCAGAATTGAAGGTCAGATAAAGAGCTTCACAGATAAGAAAAAGCTAAAGGAGTTCATCACCACCAAACCAGTATTATATGAAATGCTGAAAGGTATTCTTTAAGAAGAGGGAGAAGAAAAAGGTAAATATAAAAATTATGAACAACAAATACACATCAACAAGTGAATCTAAAAATCAAGTGAATAAATAATCTGATGAACAGAATAAACTGGTGATTATAATAGCATCAGGGGCATAGAAAGGGAGTGGACTGACTATTACTGTTGAGGAAAGGGGTGTGGGGGATGCGGGAAGAGACTGGACAGAAATCGTGCACCAATGGATGAGGACAGTGGGGGGGGCGGTGAGGGCGGAGGTTCGGGTGGGAACCGGGTGGAGGGGAGGTATGGGGGGAAAAAAGAGGAACAACTGTAATAATCTGAACAATAAAGATTTAATTAAAAAAATAAAAAAATAAAAGAGCATTCAGCTTAATATTAAAAACTCTGTCCACCATGTCAGGTCTGTTTTCAACTTTTTGCCAATGTTGTAAATTGTTTGCAATACCTGCCCATTTGGGGTTGCACGTCATGGTTATGAATGAACCGGGCTTGCCATACCTCGTTACAATTGCCATAGCATCCTGATATCGCCGCTGCATATTTCTGGGACTATCCTCAGAAGATGATGGAAGTATTATCATTTTACCAATTGGCACATGGTCGTTTTCAGATCTAGATTTGAGATAATCCATCAAACCACTATATTTTTCAATTCTCAACATAGATTGGTTGCTTTGATGAAATTTATCTGAATGGCCTCCATTTTTGAATATGAATCCACGATAAACTGTTGAGTTAATTTTCCTGCGTTTAAAATAGGACTGAACGTGTCCCGCACAGAGAGATGAAATCCATAATAATACATTTGTGTGACTCGTGTCCTTACATTTTGTCTAGCATTATTGTCTATTGCACTGTTGTTTCTGAGTCTTAAGGCAATATCGTTTCCCCAGCCTCTTTCACCATGTGGAAAAAGAATAGGATATGTCATTGCATCTAATGTAGGAAACAGGATATTGATTTGTTTCATTTTAGTGGTGTTTGGATTATTGGGATCTGGTTTATAATGAATGAGCAAGTCTCTTTCAAAAGGAGGTTCTCCATCTTCATTTCTTAATATGACAGCAACCTCGGTTACACGGGGAGAATTATATCTACCTGGGTCACCGTTACGATTGTATTTAATTGCCATTGTTACTTCTGTGTGAGCAGTACCTTTTGCTGCTGCTTCAGATTGGGCTTCCTTTTCTACCTCATGTAGCATCTTGTACGATTTTGTTAATTCATTGATTTCATGCATGAGGTTGTTGATGTTGATCATGAGTCTTTCTGAGCAGCCCTGGTTTTATGGCATTGCTAATCTTTTACTTGTAGCTTTGAGTGTGTCCAAAATATAGAGTTGAGCAAGCTTCTGAGAAACACCATCCGAAGGATGTAAAGTTCCAGTACGGTGATAAACTTGTCCGTGTATTCTAAAACAGTATGGCCCATATCCTGATGGCGATGCAATGTTTGCACCCATGGAAGCAAAAGCAAGAGAACTATTTATGGAACGAATATTTTCCATGAAATCTTTACTTGTCAGAATCTTCGTTTGTCATTAATCTTTTTAAATATGCCAGGTAATCTGGAAAATGTATATCATTTGGACAGACTTCCCCTTTGCTACAACATCAAGTAAATTTCCCATCGGATGGTTTTTCATCAGAGAAATTTAGTGATAGGCAAAATTCACATCGAATAGTCATTCCACCACAACTATGTTCGAGAATTGCATCCTCATGTACTCCATTTTTGCTGAGAAGACACTGCATTCTGTCGCAGGTGCCGCCTTCTTTCAAGATAAGATGCCAGTTGCTCTTCAGATATTTTCTGTGGATAACGCTGGCATCTTTTGGCTGCAGAGCTACCTTGTGTCAACAGTTGTTCTTTAGACATAGTCCCACCTCTCTACTGTCATGGTCTGAGATGCAGGTGAATGAGAGTCCTGGCTGTCAGGCCACTGAGAGCTGTCTGACCAACGGCTGATTCTGGCTGATTCTGTGGGGGTGGGACTTCCTCCTCCCTGCTGTCAGTTTCCACAGCTGTGATGAGGAAGCTGGGTTGACAGAGGGAGCCACGCCCTCCAAGCTGCCCTCTCTCTTCGCTCTGCTCTATGTCCAGCAGCCTCCTCTGCCAAGTCCTCTAAACCTCCCGCTCTCCGCTTCCTCTCCCTTTCTGCTCTCCATCAGCGAAAGGTCCCGGGAGCCCGCGGGTGTGGCTTGGGGCAGCCGACGAAGATCCCGGGAGCCCATGGCTCCCGTTGCCTTCCGGTGCGCTTGACACCTGTGTATGCAAATTAACCTGCCACCTTTTCCAGGTTAATTTGCATACTCACTCCTGATTGGCTGTTGAGCATAGTGGAGGGACAGTCAATTTACATGTTTCTCTTTTATTATATAGGAGGACTAGAGGCCCAGTGTGTGAAATTTGTGCGCTGGGATGGGGGGGTCCCCTCAGCTCAGCCTGCACTCTCTCCAATCCAGGACCCCTTGGGGGATGTCTGACTGACCGTTTAGGCACGATCCTGGGGATCAGTCCTAAACTGGCAGTCGGACATCCCTCTCACAATCCTGGACTGCTGGCTCCTAATCACTAACCTGCCTGCTGGACTGGTCGCTCCTAACTGCCCCCCCGCCGGCCTGATCACCACTCACTGCCTCTGCATGCTGGCCTGATCACCCTTAACTGCCCCTCCTGCTGGCCCGGTCATCCCTTACTGACCCCTGCTACTGGTCTGGTCATCCCCAACTGCCCCCTCCTGCCAGCCTGGTTGCCCCAACTGCGCCCCCCCTTGCCGGCCTACTCGCCCCTCACTGCTCCCCCTGCCAGCCTAATTGCCCCCAACTGTCCCCCCTGCTAGCCTGGTCGCCCACAACTGCACCCCTCTGCCGGCCTGGTCACCCCTAACTGCTCCCTCTGCTGGTCTGGTCACCTCTTACTGCCTCCCCTGCTGGCCTGGTCACCCCTAACTGCCCCCCTCTGCTGGCCTGGGTCGCCCCTAACTGCCCTCCCTGCCAGCTAGGTCGAGTCCACTTGCCCCCACGCGCGCGCGGTGCAGTTAAGAGCATCCGTTGCTCCAGTGCTCACTTCAGCAGACAAATAGTGATTTTGGTTCGATCGACTACGCTCCAGCCCCCAGGT